>NC_138550.1:39709915-40262304 GCF_964273705.1 Natrix helvetica | reverse complement strand
TTTAGTTCTCTGACAGTCCTAGGCCTGATAGCCAGGTCTTGAGAGCTTTTTGGGATGTCAAAGAATTAGAATTAGAATAACAGTGTTGGAAGGGACCTTGGAGGCCTTCTAGTCCAACCCCCTGCTCAGGCAGGAAACCCTGTACCATTTCAGACAAATTGTTGTTCAATCTCTTTAATCTTCTTTAAAATTTCCAGTGTTGGAGTATTCACAACTTCTGGAGGCAAGTTGTTCCACTGATTAATTGTTCTAACTGTCAGGAAATTTCTCCTTAGTTCTAGGTTGCTTCTCTCCTTGATTAGTTTCCACCCATTGCTTCTTGCCTGCCTTCAGGTGCCTTGGAGAATAGTTTGACTCCTCCTTCTTTGTGACAACCCCTAAGATACTGGAACACTACTATCATGTCACCCCCAGTCCTTCTTCTCATTAAACTAGACATACCCAATTCCAGCAACCGTTCTTTATAAGTTTTAGCCTCCAGCCCCCTAATCACCTTTCTTCCTTTTCTCTGCACTCTTTCTAGATAATAACATCTTTTTTTACATTGTGGCAATCAAAACTGGATGCAATATTCCAACTGTGGTCTTACCAAAGTGGTATTAACACTTCATATGATTTTGATTCTCTAATTTCAAGGGAGGGAGGGGATATTCCATAACGCAAGCACCATGGCAGGGAAGGCTCTGATTTAAGCAGATAAAGGGTTTTAACTACAAATACATTGAAGTGGTTCTGATAAAAAGGAGAGAGAATTCAAGTTTGTACTATGCGTCAGAATCATAAATCACGAGTTCAAAAATATTACTTCAAAAGTTATATAATACAACAGCACTTACTAGGGTACAGCGTTAAAATAGTCTTCTGGGGTCACAGTTTTGATTCCACCAAAGAAGTCTAGAAGCCAGATGTTGATGATGTTCAGTTTGGCAAAAAACCAGTTATGCCCTATAGGCCAAATTGCCATTTCAGGATGTCTACTGAACAGTGCTCTCTTTGCAAAATCAGCTTCTGTACCATTCTGAACCTAAAAAAAGTTTTCAACAATATGAAAGACAATAAATTAGTTAGCCATTATATTTTTCTGCAAGTCTTCTCAAGATTGGACAATCCAGGGCATAAAAAAAACATATAACCAGAATTTGAACAGCTATCTGGACTCAATCCAGTGGAATTGTTGACTTTGAATTGCAGCCTCTATGCTTAACTAACAGTCTTACAACCAATAGCTGGACGAGTTGAACAGCTTCAGTTGCACAGAAAAAGCAGCACATTCATAAAAGCAGCACATGGGCAATCATTTGGTCCTGATTACTGCTTGGATGACCATGTAGTGGCTAGGAACTGAATATTTAAGGACTGGATGGTGGTTAAAATTGTTTTTAAAATTGTACTAAATCATTTTTAAATAAATTATCAGGTTAGGATACAAATTGTACATGCTAAAAATTTATATCGGGTAACAATGAGAAAAAATTGAGAAGAGCAGTGTGGCCTTTTGCAGAGTTTTGCCCTTCAGCAATCATTGAAAAAAATGTATGAAAATGAGAAAAAAAAGTGTATTGTTCATTTGATTTAGAGAAAGAATGTGATAAAGTCAGGATTTATTTATTGAATGTTTTATGTGAATATGGAGTTGAAGGTCAACTGTTGAATTCAATAAGATAGAGATAAAGCATGCATGAGAAGAAGTGGAATGCTTAATAAATAGTTTGACACTGAGCACAGAGGATATGTACATGTATCCATATATTTATGGATATATTTATGAGGAATGTTTGTGGTGAAGGTGAAGGAAGGTTGGCAGGCATTGTGAATGTTATTTGTATTTTTCAATGCAGAGAGTCACATATTGGTAACTGAAAACTGAATGATTTGCAACAAACATTAAGTATACTGTATTATATGAAGCAATGAAGCATATGGATTTGATAATGCATCAAAGAGTAAGGTAGCTGTTTTTAATAGGGAAAATAGTAAATAGTTTCAGGTTTATATTAATAGTGAAAATATTGAGCAGATGGATGAATTTGTATATTTTGGTAGAATAAGATAATGGAGGAGTATAATTAATGGCATTGAAATAGACTAGAATTAGTTGTATTTCTTTTTTTGTCCTTATCTCACATCTTATTTCTTTGGGTTCACTATCTGTTACATTCTGGAATAATTTTGCCTATTGCAAATAATGTTATGGATATGGGCCACAGGTTGCCCACACCAATTTAAAACACTGATGTCATTTGAACTACAATACTATAGACAATTTCTTTCGAATAATTCCTTCTGGACTCAACAGAACTTGATTCTCACTTTCTCTACTACCACCTGGTTCCTTGAATTAAGTCTCAAATGCAAGGTTCCAAATAAAGATTAAAACAATATTGTTTTGTGTGGTGTTTATTTGTATAATTATGCAGTTTTATTATATTTTTATGAACACGTTGAAAGTATCAAAAGTCTCTTCTGACGGCAGCAATTATATGCCTACATAAACATGTTTTGCCACAATAAAAAGGAATAAACATGTTGTAGTATAAAGTTTTCTAGCCAAAGATGATTTTCATCACCTTGTCAACTGGGAAAAAGAAAGCAATTTCTCTCTGAAATCTTAAAACTAGAGAGCAAACAAATATCCTTTTTAGCAATACTCTATAACCACTTACTCAGTAGTTTGCCACATAATTTGCAAAGCATTGTGAAATGATTCAATTCCAGCAGCAGAGTCCCATACATGAGGAAAATAGCTGGGAGAAGACTGTCCTATGTGGCTATTTCCCCATCACAAAATAAAGAAGTCCCTTCATTACATCAGGTCAAATATATATATTGCATATGGATTTTTACTGTTAAATATGCAGACTCAGGAGACAGAGATTATGTTACCAACTAATGTTTAAAACACACTATTATGAGAACTATTTTCTAATTCCGAGCTAGAATTTACATCTATATAGTCTTGTTACCAGCACAAATATTGGTTTACCTTCTCAACTATGCCATAGAAGATCACATGGGCACATAGAGGATCTTGGGGATCATAACCTTGCTTCTTGCAATAAGAAGTCTGTGCCAAGGACATGGTTAGGGAGGCATTTGCATTCTCCTGAAATACAAGAGGTAAATTGTGTTTAATCGAAGTTCTGGCTCATTGAGTAAAATAATGCTAAAGGATAATTTAACATATAGTTGTCAAAGGTAACATACCTAAAAACATTTGCATTTGCTTGTTTCATTTTCTATTTAGTGTAAAAGTTTAAAAATCACATGATGTTGACTTAGCCTTTTCTATAGGCACAAGACTGAATTGTGACCTCTTAAATATTCAAACAAATTTATTTTGGGGGGAAAAGTGAAGTTACAGCAGCACGTGATTTAAATGTGCAGCATTTTACATTTGCTGCTTCAATATTAATACAGATACAGATTGCTAAATTCCAAGACCATGCTGAGTCATGACTGAGTATATTATCTGTTGAAAATGTCTCCAGGGGTCATCTGTATTGCTGGAGATAAAAAGACAGCAGCATTTTTTCAAGATACTGTCCTTCGGAATGAGGAAAGGACAAGTTAGCCTCATGGTTCAATAAGCACCATAGAATTTCAAAAACATATTTAGAAATACAACCCACACTGTTGAAAAGTTTCTTTAGGTTCTTCATATTTCATACACCACACAATACAATGTTTTATATATTTTATATTTTTTATATTTTATATATTTTTCTTTCTCTCTCAAAGAAATAACTTTATAACCATCTCCAATAGCTCTTATCTGACAAATTGTACACAGATGACAGAGTAATCAGTGGGCTCTATTTCAAGAACAGAGTTCCAAAATGTACCAGCCTATCCCAGATGAAGCACTTTTATTGGAATCATCTAAAATGTCACAAATAGGCAAAATGATTTTAAGATCTCTAGAACTCTATCTTTCTTACTATCTATAAAAATGTGTAAACATTTACTATTAAATCTAGCTGCAATATGTGCATAAAGTTCAGATATAAATAAGATAACAAAAGATAAACAACATTTAGAAGAGCTTGTAATATTCACTCAAAGTTCTAATGAGCAAGAAGTCACTGGACCCTAAATGTGCATTGTTCAATAAATAAATGAGTAAGTGGAGTATTCATCATCAAGACGTTTAAAAAGCATTATCCAAATAAAACAAATCTTTGGTTTATGTCACTTCACATACAGAAGGAACATAGCAGAGATGGGTTGCTCCCGGTTTGGCCTAGATCAGCTGAACCGGTAGTAGCAGCGGTGCTACTTGCCCGAACGCCTTATCTGCCCGGACGCTTCTATGCATGCGCAGAAGCGTCACACATGCACGAGAGTGAATTGGCAGTAAAAAAAATTGGAAACCCACCACTGGAACATAGTAGAAGATCAAGTTATTTATAGAACTTTGTTTTCTCAAGTACTCAATATAGAAGTCAAGTTGACAAGACACAACTTACTTGTTTAGGCATGCATTTCTTGAGAATTTAAGATTTTCACAGTCTTACAAGCTTAACTTTAAGTTGCTAATTATATTCCTACAACAAACAAAATGTGTACAAATTCTATATTAGAAAGCATTTCAGAGATATAGCTGAGCTCCAAAACAGGAGTGGATAGTTTCAAAATCTTTATTCAGGTCTAGCAACTTACAGAATAAAGTTGTCACAACTTCCTGCATGCTTCAGCAGGGAAGAAAAGACATTCCATGAAGATCAAAGTAAGAGGGTAGAAATGTTTGTGGTATAATCCTCATCAACATATAAAAAACTATCATTAGAAGGGTTTTTCCTTTGCTGCCAATCACAAGCAAGCATTGAAAACATGCACTATAAAATACCATAATACTTGTTACCACTATATTAAATAAATATGGAACCACCTGTAAACTAAGGTGTGTGTGTGTGTGTGTGTGTGTGTGTGTTGTATTTGTGCTGATAAATAAATAAAGGGAGACTAGTATAGATCTATTTCAAGCTATTTAGCTCTCATATATATATATATGTATGTCATAATGGAAAAATCTCCCTCTCCCCCCACCTCTCTCCTACCTGCCTACCAATTTTTCCATACAACGAAAGACAAATTGAAAAAAGAGTAAAAGAAAAAATGCAAAAAGATGAAGAGAGAAAAGAACTAAAGTTAGAGTAGCTTCCTACCTTCTTTTCAAGAGACACCGTAGATACTATTTTATAATCTCTTTTACCAAGTGAGACAGTTGTTAAGTGATTTTTTCTCAATTTGCAATCATTTTTGGAAACAGATGTTAAATGAATCATTGCAGTTGTTAAGTTAGTAACACGGTTAGTAAGTGAATCGGGGTTCCCTATTGACTTGCTTGTCAGAAGATCACAAAAGGTGACCGCATGACCTTGGGATACTGCAATCTTCCTAAATATGAGTCGGTTGCCAAGCATCTGAATTTGGATCACATGACCATGTGGGTGCTGCAATGGTTATAAGTATGTAAAACAGTCATAACTTTTTTCAGTGCCATCGTAACTTTAAATGGTCACTAAATGATCTGTTGTAAGTCGAGGACCGCCTGCATTGTGTCATATGGATATAACAGAGACATCTTTCAATTAAAATAAATCCAAACAGCAACAATAAAAGGAACAGTGAGATATATCTTTAGTTTGTTCCTTCTGGAAAAGCAAAATGACATAGCATATTTAAACCAGACCAGATAACGTTTTTCGATGCATCTGCATGACAAGATTCTCCTACAATATCAGTTGTGAACAAGGCATTGCAAACTACAGAAAATGTCATATCCTTACAAACTTCAGCTGAAAATCATACACATCCTATTGAGTTAGTTTTCTCACTGGAAACTTTTCTCACTGGAAACATCCCTACTTCCCAGTTCACATTGTAGTCCAGATGGGGAAAAGTTCACAAAAATGCAACCAGATTAGCATACTGGTACATCCCTCCCAGAGTTTGCAGCCAAATCTTGAATAGTAGTCTTCTTAAGGGTTGCAACCATGGTTTTCAAAATTGATCTTCATTTATTACCTACAGATCAATTTTCCTTTGCAACTATCCCCTCAGGAAGGATGTCTTGCAAATCATAGATATGGGAGTGTCCAAATGTGTTCGCTGAATCACTTGTAACTGAATGTGAGTTTGCCATTGTTTCATCTAATTATCTTCAAGTATTATTTATTTCCCCTTGAATCATAACAATTTCTATTCATTTGACTGATAGTCCCTTGAAGGCAATTTAATATTTAATTACTAGCTGAATACCCATGCTTCGTGACGAAACTATGTGATTGGGCAATGCAGGATAAATCCGGTTTACTCCAGTTCAATCTGTTGGCTCAGTGGTGATCAGTGATTGAAACACATAAGGGAATATCGCTCTCACCGCCTTGAGTCCGGAGGCAGTTCCATAGGGGGAAGGCATAGACATTTTGGCGAGATACCAACATTTAGTATCCTAAGGAGCTCCAAACCAGTGAACTGAGTGAAGGAGTGGAATGTCTGCCAATTTGAACTGAGGCAATAGAATGTGAGGCAACTGGAATAGAGTTCTTTTCAAGTGGGGAGGGGGAGTAGAATGTCTAACCCCTTAGCATCAGAACGTGTTAATATAAGGCAACTGGCAGTTGGAACAGAGGTGGGGAGGGGAGAATTCCTTAGCATCAGAGCATGTTAATTACTGTATAAGAAATACTAATGATCTGGTGGTCATTTCGAAAAATCCTTTCTTAGCGAACACCTAAAGGCCAAGAGGAACATATGTGAAAAATTGCAAGTTTGTAGGCTTTACAGTTCTGGAGATTTTGTGATAAGTAAGTGGTATTTGGTTTTATATATGTATATTAATATTCAAAGTACAGACAGGTTCAGTTCAAAGTAACTCAAAGTTTCTCTACACAGCATTTGCTAAGAAACTAATAAGGTAGTGATGAGCTAGAAAACATTCTGCCTATGTTATCTGCATAGCAAACACACCAGAATCACTGTGGATTTCTCCCATCCCATAATTCTTGTTAAGAATACTGTGACAGAGCACTGTTAATGCAATTTGTTTTAAGACCTGACATAGACCAGTAGATAGCTATGAATAGATTTCATTCTCTCAAGAAAATATAGATGGGCAAAGATAATTCATTCTTTTGTCCTACCATGATGTAGAGAGCCCCCTGCCTCTTACTAAAAACTGTATGGGACTCAATTTTTAAAAATCAAATTTAATAAATCAAATTTATTAATATTTATCAATGTTCACAAAAGCAGAAATTGTGGATGATTTAGTGCTTTTTTGCAGGGAAAAATATTCTTAAAGTAAAAAGAAGAAAATAAATCTGTTGAAAAAAATCAAACTTGCCTTACATAGAGTTGCCTTGTACTCACTTTTTTAGATTAAGTGAAGTTTATTTGAGGAGGAAGAAGTTCTCCAAACAGATATGTTTTCAACACATCTTTTAAGCTTTGGTTCCTATGAAATTTCAACTCCTTAGTGTATTACATTTGGAACCTTCCTTTTATGGTTCTATATTTTAATTACTTATACTAAGGCAAACATATAGTATCAGGATGTATCACTTATCTATCAGTGTGTATGAAACTATTTGGTTTAATAATCATTTATTAAATATATATGTTGCCTGACTCCAGTGTCTCTCATTTATTCAAATTTACTGATCACAGCATTAAATTATAAAAATACACCTACACTTAAGTATAATATGGCATGATAACTATATTTAAACACACACCTACACAGAGATTACTTCCAATTACACTATTATTTTAGAACATGATGAAAGACAAAGCAGAAGAATGGATAAAAGTGAGGTCAAAAAACTCCATATAAACTCATCATAAAGTTTTGAGCTACCAAGAAAGAACTGAAAGGAACTCTATAGAATGGCTTGTCATAATGTCTTATGTAAGGTAAATGACACAAGACTCTAGTAACAGCTAGCTGAGTCCCCTACAGATTGACAATTTCTCATACTCGGTAAAAAGAATGGGCCAGTTAAGATTATCATTTTAAACAATCTTTCTTGGAAGTGGGTCCAAAATTCTATGTCCTGGTTCTATAAGAAATTTAATTTGCGAAAACCTAATGCTGTGAATGTTCAGTTTATGCAAATTATGTGCAAATTATCCTTCTATTGCAAAAATGTTGGTCTTCTCCCTAATCCTTTTTAAGCACTGACATCCCTAAAACTTCATTGCTCAGAAGCAGAATATGTATTTTTAATACTCAACCATGATCATTGTAACACTCTACACAAACAAATATCACTGTAGCTACCTTCATTCACACATTGCATTAATAATTAAATAAATCCATAGCTTAGTATAATAGATAAAGTGACTTATATGGTTTAATATAATTCACTAATCTACCTATTACCATTCAGTCAACACTGCTTAAAAATATGGCTTAGCATAACTGGAGGTAGTGCAGCTAAACCACTAAATGCAGATAAAAGTATATGTTATTGAGATTTAATACAGAACAGAATAAAACTATTGATTCAGTTGTTTTGCAATTATATTTCTACTTTGTACATCCTAAAATTCAGTCTATTTTATTGTGATCAACTATAATTCCAAGATCCTTTTCACAAATCTTATCCATATGTGTACACTTAACTTCTTTTTCATAAGATCTTTGCATTTGTCCAATTTAAAAATTCAGAATCACCATCAGAGCCTGCTGTTTATCATACAGGATAAAATATGCCATGTCATTTCTATTTTGTTCTGCAAGATAAATAGCCATTCTGAAAAATAGGCTTTGCTATTTAAACTGAAGGAAAAATTAAAACACCTTCTTACCATTTACAATAGTTACAGTCCATTTCAGACTCCAATATTAAAAAGTGAAACAAAATCCCATCCGGTTTTTCATACTATATCTGAGTCTTGAGCCAGAAAACTGGCATGAAATTCCTGCTCAGCTTGGGGATTGAATTATGATCGTCAAATCTTTACATTGCAATTCTTATGTCACAGGCTTATTAACTAAAACACAGAAACATTCAGTATGTACTAAATGGAATAGTCACAATAGATCACATAAAAATCTGTTATTTTATGCTGAAAAATAATTCATGATTCCTTTTGCATCATATTCTTTCAAAAAGTCAACAGGTACATACGGAGTTGTCTTTAAAACTATGCTCTCATAACCACAAAAAACAACATGATTAGATTTAATTTGACCCACAACTCATTATAGCTTAATCTCAAAAGTGGAGCGCATCAACCTGTTCTACAGAGGAAAAAAACTAGTTGTGGTGGGAAAACGATACACTTAAATCATTTTTTGTAATCCGGACGGGTCTCATAAGAAAGCTATTAGTGGATATTTCCCTAAGAATTGACCGAAAATGCTGATGGAGGAAACTGCATTTTCTTCTTTTACTACCATGCCGGGCTACACATTAGAATCCCAAACCAACCGGGCACTTCTTTCAAAGGCAACGTACCCAGGACGAAGCAGTCAGCCACCGCTCACCTTCAGGTCATGCACTGAGATTTCCAGGTCCGTCAAGTACATATAAGGGACCCCACTACTTTTTCCCACCGGCCCGTCACTGACGGAGAAGACATTGGCGAAGGGCTGGCCCCGCATCGGAGGATCCTGCGTGGAGATCGTAGCCAGCGCGCCCCAGTCACACATATGGGCCACGAAGCGGGCGACCCGTGCCGTGTCCTGGTGCGGGGGGATTGCGGTCACTCCCGCCAGCAACCACACCAGCCGCCACATCTCACCTCCTTCACAAACACTTTTGGAAAAGATCCCTTAAGACTGATAGGAGGAATCGGGCACTTAAAAAGCTAGGCAGCCCCGCCCTCCTTCCGCGCATCCAATAAAATACCTGCCTGCTTCTGAAAGTTCCCACGGAAGGTGGGTTGCTAGGATTTTCATCCAATGGCAGCTCAGATTACCCCTTTTTAACCTAACTAATGGCGGAAAACATTGCGGGCATAGCTACACATTGTGGGCGGGATTATATTCCTATCCACCAATGATAATACGCCTTAAATTTACGTAAACGAAACGTGTGGCTAGGTAAATAAGGAGGAAGCGATAAAGTAGTTTTCCTGTTTGACTGGATATATATAAGTGTCTTCGTAGAGAGTGGTTGTGGCTGTATTTGCCAGCATGCCAGCATGCTAAAAATAATTAATAAACCAAAGTGGCTATGTTTTAATGACACATTGCTGAATAATCTAGACCAGGGGTGTCCAAACTTGGGAACTTTAAGTCTTGTGGACTTCAACTCCCAGAATTCAATTCTGGGAGTTGAAGTCCACAAGTCTTAAAGTTCCCAAGTTTGGACACCCCTGATCTAGACAATTGATGTTAGCCTGTGTGTTATGTGAACAGTTTGTGTAGTTTATAATTAAGTGAGCTGTTTGAACTCCAAAAATCATTTTTTTAAAAACAGTTTAGCTAATCGTAAGTATTAATGTGAATAAAGCCATTCTAAGGCAAAACACATAGCATGTTTGGTTTATGCCTACCTACTGTAGCTTTTAATTATAGGTCATTGGTACATTTGGGGAGTTCAGCCTAGCAAGTAAGATTCATCAGAATATTTTTGTTAATTTCCATAATGGAAAAGTGAAACAAGTAATACTTCCCCTTTTAAAAATAAACATTTATCTGAAGTGATGTAGTGAGTGCTATTTAGAGTATATTAGTGGATAATAACATGCACTCTGAGTAACCCTTCTGAAGCTACATTCTGTTAGAGGTTAGTACTTTGATGGACAGCACCACAGATTCCAAGGCTGATGATGGAACTGTTGTTTTACAATAGTCTACAACATTGCCAAGAAACTCCATGGATGCAATTATGAAGTCTTTGGTGTTTTTAAAAAAAATTCTTCCCAAGACTTAGTAGTAGCTTGGGGCATTTACTCTTGAAAGAAAGCTGACTAAACTGTAGTCTTAGTATCAATAAATCCTATTGATTTTGGAGTGGGAGGTTGTATTCCTAGGAGATAATCAACTGCATGAATTTAATTTAAAATGCTTATGCCTGTGTAACCCATCTACCCCTAACAATTCTTTTTTTTTTTTAATTTTTAAAAATAAGCACATGTGTAGCAGGAGGCAAGAAAACATCCTAAGGTGGTCTGAGACTGTAGACTGAAGGAAAGCTCACTGATCATGGAAAACAATCTTTCAAGAGGAGGAGGAGGAGCTTCCATCGATGGCGGTCGCCTCTTGAGCTCCAGGAGCACCATGGAGCTCCCGATCGGGTAGGGGATTGCTGCCGGCCCCCATATCATCTGAGGGGGCCGAGAATTGGATAGTCCGACCACCCAGGCATGTTTCGGGCTTGTTTTGGCCCGCCAGGGTGGTCGGTGAAGATCGGAGGGAGAAGAGGACTGGAGGGCTGCAAACAGCTAGCAGCAAGGAAAGAACAATGGCGACGGCGCGGTGCGACTGTGCTGGCGGCGCTGGCGCCGAGAAACACCAGAAAACACCGGAAAAAGCCAAAAAAGCAGGAGGAGAGTGAGGAGGAGGGGGCGAGAGACTTCGGAGGCATTGGAGCCACCCCAGAGACCCCAGAGACCCCAGAAACATCGAAGGGCACAAGGGGAACAACGGGACATAATGGGACGCTGGAAAGACATCTGATAGGTGAGAGGACTGGGAGGTAGCCGGAGGCTGCTGGAAGAGGCAAGGGGAGATGGCTGCGGCGACGGACGAATGGAGAGAGCCGCAGCCAGGGACTCCTTGGGATATTCTATCGTTCCTGGCTACTTGTTCCTGGCTACTCCCATAATTGCCCCCCCATCCATCGGGGGGGCCACATCCACATCCACCTGGAAACAGCTGAATTGAACTATCATTTACCCTTTACCACCTTCTACCATCTTTGCTTTTCCCCCTCCATCGGGGATATTTAACCATTTAATCACTGCTTGCCTTCCCCCCCCCCTTCCTCCAAGTACCAAGTTCTATCTGGACACTGAAATACCCTCCGCCCTCCACTGAGACTCTAGCCTCTCTGGCTTTTTACTATTAACTTTATATCATCTGCACCCTTACCCCACCGGGACTGTCAACAACTTATTAATTTATTCGAGGATAGACCTGCTCCACCTGCGGGAGGCCCCTCTCTCGCAGGTGTGGCCCTTGGCTCTCTCAAGGGCCAGCCTTGATGACGGGTTCGTGAACCCTGAGAGGTGGAAGAAGAGGAAGCTGAGGGGCTTTTTAGCCAAATGTTTTATATTGTTTTTAGGGGGTTCTGGGAAGGGGGGGGGATAACCAGGCCAGGAGGGAAGCCAGTGCCACACGAACAGGTGAGTCCAGGAGGGAAGTGAGCGGAGTGGGGGGGAGAGGGAACAAGCTATTCCAGTAGAGGGTTGTTTTATTACAACGGTCGTGGGGAGGGGGGGATGCGAGGACAAGAGAAGATCACAAGTTCGGCTGGGAGACCGTGGCTGCTGGCTACGCCCGGTCGTTTGTACCAACCCCCGCAACCTAGGTGGTCGGGAACTACAGAGACAGGGCCTGCGGCTGATGCTTTGCAATGCAAGGTCCGTGACCAACAAGGCCCCCCTCATTAATGAGTTGATCTCTGAGGGGGAGCTGGACCTTGCAGGAATAACAGAGACCTGGTTGGGTCACGAGGGTGGTTTACCCCTCGTGGAAATGTGCCCACCAGGTTTCCATGCATTCCATCAGCCTCGGGCCCTGGGTAAGGGTGGAGGGGTGGCGGTAGTTATACGGGATGGTCTAGAGCCGAGAGAGTTCACTGTTTCTCAGATACCCGGGTGTGAGTCACTTGGTGTGAAATGGGGCCCAGGGAGGCAGTGGGGTCTGCTGATTGTATACTTGGCTCCTCGCTATACGTCAGCAGCCCTGCCCGAGCTCCTCGAGCTGATCTCGGAGACGGCGGTGGAGATCCCTAAACTTTGGTTATAGGGGATTTCAACCTGCCGTCGACGGGAGCAGCATCTGAGGTGGCTCGGGAGTTCATGGCTTCCATGACAGCCATGGGCCTGACCCAACTAATTCAGGGCCCCACACACGAAGGTGGCCACACACTGGACCTTGTTTTTGTATCTGAGCAGTGGACGAGTGATCTGGGAATAGGGGATTTAGACATTACTCCCCTGTCATGGTCAGATCACTCTTGTCTCCGGCTAGACTTCCCTGGCGCTACCCCCCACCGCGAGGAGGCGGAGCCAGTCTGTCCAAACTGGTACCGCCCCAAGCACCTGATGGAACCAGATAGGTTCCAGACGGAGCTTGGGCCACTACCTGTAGCCCTGACCCGCGCTAGTTCGGAGGACCTAGTGGCCGCCTGGAATAGGGCAATGGCTGGGGCCTTGGACCGAGTTGCACCTTTGCGACCTCTCCTACGGCAGCGACCCACCCGGGCTCCTTGGTATACCGAGGAGTTGAGGGTGATGAAGTGCCATAGGAGATGTCTAGAGAGCAGGTGGAGGTCCTCACGCTCCGAGTCTGATCGAACACAGGTAAGAGCCTATTTACGGACCTACCTTGTGGCATTGAGAGCGGCCAAACGCAGACATTGTGCCGCTCTTATTGTGTCTGCGGATAACCGCCCTGCCGCCCTGTATAGGGTGACCCACTCCCTCTTGGTTCAAGAGACGCGGGGGGCACCCTTACAGGGAAGAGCAGAGGAGTTTGGAGAATATCTGCAGAATAAAGTCGCTCAGATCCGAAGCGGATGGGCCCCCTCCAGTGGTCTGGACGGGCCGTCAACAGCGAGTCTTGTGAGTCCACTCTGGGAGGAGTTTGACTCTGTTGCCCCTGAGGATTTAGACAGGTTGCGTGGACGGCTGCGACCCACCACATGTTCATTGGACCCGTGTCCCTCCTGGCTGGTACTGGCATCCTGGGAGGTGACACGAGGCTGGCTTCTGGGCCTGGTGAATGCCTCGTTGGGTGAGGGATCCTTACCAACTGTCTTGAAAGAGGCGGTGGTGAGGCCCTTACTCAAGAGGCCTTCACTTGACCCAATGGAGCTAGCTAATTATCGTCCAGTCTCCAACCTTCCCTTTCTGGCGAAGGTTGTTGAGAATGTGGTGGCGCAGCAGTTTCCGCCTCACCTCGATGAATCCGACTATCTAGACCCACACCAGTCCGGCTTCCGACCCGGGCACAGCACAGAGACAGCCTTGGTCGCGTTGGTTGATGATCTCTGGAGGGCCAGAGATAGAGGTTGTTCCTCTATCCTGGTCCTATTAGATCTCTCAGTGGCTTTTGATACCATCGACCATGGTATCCTACTGCACCGGCTGGAGGGGATGGGAGTCGGAGGCACCGTTCTACGGTGGTTCGGCTCTTACCTCTCCGGCCGGATGCAATATGTGTTGACAGGGGGGCAGAGTTCGACCCTGAGGCCACTCTGTTGTGGGGTGCCGCAGGGATCGGTCCTCTCGCCCCTTCTGTTCAATGCATATGTGAAGCCGCTGGGCGAGATCATCCGTGGTTTTGGGGTTGAATACCATCTGTACGCTGATGATACACAGCTGTACATTTCAACCCCAGACCACCCCAACGAGGCTGTCGAAGTGATGTCCCGGTGTTTGGAAGCCGTCGGGGTCTGGATGGGGGACAACAGACTTAAACTCAACCCCTCCAAGACTGAGTGGCTGTGGCTACCGGCACCTCGGTTCAGCCAGCTGACCCCATCGCTGGCCATAGGGGACGGGCAATTGCCCCCTGTGGAACGGGCGCGCAATTTGGGCGTCCTCCTAGATGCCCGACTGTCAATGGATGACCATGTGGCAGCCGTGGCAAGGGGGGGCGTTCCACCAGGTTCGCCTGGTGCACCAACTGCGCCCCCTACTGGACCGGGATGCCTTATGCACAGTCACTCATGCGCTGGTGACGTCTCGCCTAGACTACTGTAATGCTCTCTACATGGGGCTTCCCTTGGGACGCGCCCGGAGACTGCAGCTAGTCCAGAACGCGGCCGCGCGGGTTGTTATGGGAAGTTCTAGATATTCTCACGTAACACCACTCCTGCGCGAGCTGCACTGGCTGCCTGTGGTTTTTCGGGTGCGTTTCAAGGTCCTGATTACTATCTTTAAAGCGCTCCATGGCACAGGACCTAGTTACTTGCGGGATCGCATCCTCCCACATACATCCCTGCGGCCAATCCGCTCTCACAGGGAGGGCCTTCTCCAGGTGCCGTCCACCAGGCAATGCCAGCGGGCGGCGCCAAGGAATAGGGCCTTCTCTGTGATGGGCCCAACCCTCTGGAATGACCTCCCCCCCGACATTAGAACCACCACGGACTTCCGCTCCTTCCGACAAAAATTGAAGACTCACCTGTTTCGATTAGCTGGCCTGGCACAATTTTAATTGTTACAACTTCTACCTCCTGGAAGTATACTCTCAACTGGTTATTTTAAGGGTAGTATTTTAAATTTAATTGATTTTAGGGCTCTTAGAGCCATAGTTTATTCTTCTATACAGTTCTTTTAATTTTTTAACCTCCTCCATGTGTATATGTATATTTATATTTATATTTATATTGTATTTATTACCTGTTATGTGTTGTGTGAACTGTACACCGCCCCGAGTCTCTTTTTGGGAGAGGGGGCGGTTTAGAAATGCGAAGAATAAATAAATAAATAAATAAATAAATAAATAAATAAATAAATAAATAAATAAATAAATAAATAAGAATAACATGACAAGCAGTGGACGTTGAGCCAATTATCAGCTATTTACAAGTAGGGCCATTCCACTTGCTTTCCTCTCCTCTCTGTGCCTGTTGTATTATTTCTGTAGGTGGAGTCTATAAACCTGAATAGAAGAACTGGTTTGGTTCTGACATTGATAAGTGGTTTGTTAAATGACACCTAGAGTCAAACATCACGCTAAGCCAATGATGGCGAACCTTTTTTGGCTCACGTGCCAAAAGCGGGGGGAGCGCAGGGGGGTCGTGCCACACCCATAATGCTATGCGCATGACCCCAGCGTGTATAAGCGCACGACCAGCGCTCCCCTCATTTTCTATGTGTTTTTTTCGCCCTCCCCAGGCTCCAGAAGCTTTATAGGAGCCTGGTGAGGGTGAAAACGCCCCGCCCCGGAGGCCCTCCGGGGCTTCAGGAGCTTCCCTGAAGCCTCCAGAGTGCAAAAATATGGCCCTATGGGCAAACCGGAAGTTCAGGAACGTACTTCCGATTTGCTCGTAGGATCATTTTTTGCCCTCCGGAGCCTTCAGGGAAGCCTCCTGAAGGCCCCTGAAGCTTCTAGAGGGCTAAAAATGGTCCCACGTTCCTGAACATCCGGTTTGCCCATAGGGCTGGTTTTTCATGTTCCAGAGGCTTCAAGGCAGAAAAATAATCTCAAAAGAAGGCTGAAGTCAGCTGGCCTTGCGTGCCCTGACAAATGGCTCCGTGTGCCACCTGTGTCATGCATGCCATAGATTCGCCATCACGGCCCTAAGCCATAAAAAGAGGGGGCAATGATTTCTTATTCTCCTTGTGGGCTGCTGAAGAAAAGATACACTTTACAATGTCTCTAGAAATTTACAGGATAAAATAGGTACCTTTGGCCTTAAGACTCTTCAATAACCTATTTGATCCTTAAACTGCCAATTGAAAATTTACTGGAAGTAAAATATGGGACATCCCAAGCCTTCCTCAGGAATGCTTGGGAAGGCATAGGTGCATTCTGGTTTGCCTGTTCATGCCATAAATCATGGTTATAAATTGCAGTGGCTGTGTGAATACATGCTAAGCACAAACCAGTAAAAACTACATCATTGCTTAGTGTAATGTGTACACTCTGTTTTCTGTTGTCCCAAAGGACAAAAGTAAATTTAATGAACTTGAGTGACTTACAGTAGCAATGATTTCCTGCAGAACCGAAGAATTCCATAAGCAGCCATCACTAAGATTTTCCTGCCTCATGCAGGAGATTGCACTAGATGGCTTATGAAATCTTTCCAGATTTTGATTCTGTAAAATGGGGCATCATTTTAATCAATTAGTTTAAATAAATTAAATTATAGGTCCAGTTTTAAGAGTTATTAATAGCTTATTTTTTTAAATGTCATTTATTTTCCTGGAGTGATGCTCCATTATTAGATACAGTAGTAGGTATGTCAAAACCTCTGCACATATTTTCATCAGCAATATTACCTAGCAACAATTTTATCTTGCATAATCTCTTCTACTCCATTATCACAAGAGGGTGCTATTTCCATTGTTTGGGATTTCAAAGCAGAGTTGATACAAAATACTGTATCCTGAATAATTGTGGAACAGTACGTACCTGGCAAGTTTTACCTGGCTTCCCATTACAAAAGGACTTGCAGGCAAGGGAAGAGTTACTTACTTTCCAGGAGAGGAACGAAGTCAGTGAACAGAAGAAAAAAATGAACTGAAAAGTTAAACAAATACATAATTTCAAAGATCTCCTATTCTCTGTCACTGTTGAACAATTATCTGTGGCTAAGAACCACATTTTCCCTGTTACTGAGTAATAGACATACATATCCATTAATCAGATATTGTATATATGATCATGGAATTGCCCCCCCCCCCCCCCAATCTTCCCACTCAGGCAATGAAAGAAAAGTTTTAAAACTTTATTATGGCCAAAAATAGTTAGCAGAACAAAAGAAAACATAACCTTTAAAACCAGCAAGGAATATGGTGTTGCTGCTTCCATATATTTAAGCAATCTGCATAAAAGGATTCATATCTATCAAACAGAACATTTGTTTTCATGCTCATGTGTACGCGTGATAAGAGATAGTGTACACATTTCCTATCCTTTTCTGATGATCCCTGCAAAGGGCAGAATGGTAGCCCATATTGTCAGTGCCTCGCTGATACTGTTTCACCTTCTTCACCTGGGCATTCCCTTTTCAGTGTAGTGGGGAATAAATATCAATATGCACCTAACATTTAGGCTGCATTTATATGTTACATTTTTTTTCTTTTTCACTTTGGTTTATTTTATATTGGATTTCTTCTATTATCTTTTCTACTTTTCAAGCAGTTCTAGGCTTTCTTGAGCAATTTTTAAAGCCACATGAAGCTTTGAAGTAAAATAGGCCACAGCACATCTATTTTCCTTCAAGATATATAAGTGTACATTCCGTTGGGGATGCAGATTTCATGGCCATTGCAAAATATATGCTGCTATATTGCCTATGAAATTTATTCTGCTGTGGCTAATCCAGCATCCTGAAAACTTTCTCACTGTTGGACGCCAACCCTATCTGGCTAATCTCCTTCCTCTGTCCAGATATCAGCCCTTTAATGGAAAGCCAAACTTCTCTCTGGACAATCTGTTTCCTTTGTGAGTTGAGCCAGTCCACCCCTTGAGTGTGACAGCAATGTTCCGTCATAGAAACATTTGTCTTCTTTCCGATACTATTGTTCTTGTCCTGGTCTTAATGCTCCATTAGGCAATATAGCTATAGATTGCTACTGTATCTGTGCCATGTTCAATGGAGTGAAATATTTGATGTTTCCATCTTTCCTCTTCCCCATCTGAGTTTTTCCTACCTGCTCTACAGAAAGTGCAATTTGTCTATTTCTCCCGTAATCAGCCTTCCCCCCCCCCCCTTGTAGATTCTTTTTTTTTCTAGGAAATGCTGTAGCAGAGACTTATAAACTGTATCAACTTCCTCTTTGTGTGCCAATTCATTAATATCTATGCCTGTCTGATCACTATTTATCACTTTCAGTTAGACAAATTCTGTGCATGTGAAAGGTGGTAAATTACTTTTTGGAATTAGACAGATAAAATTGAACTCTAATACACCCTTGTGTGAAAGTTTCATATTTAAGAGTATTACCATTGTAATCATCTATAGCAAACATTTCATCTTATTTCATAATAATTCAACTAAAAAAAAATAGATATGTTCCCACATATGCAGTGAGTACAGCCAAACATCTTGCTGGCTATAAATTCTGAAAACTGCAGTCTCAGCAGAGTCAACAGAAGCAGTCAGATTGGAGAAAACTACAGTACGATATTCAGAGTTCCTCTTTAATATGCTGGTGTAAAAATAATACGCATTTTAGAGCAGGAAAAAACCTTGCAGTACACTAAATTGGGTGAGAACAGATTGTATGTAAACAATGTATTTTGCTCTGAGGACAGCTTTCTGTTACAAGTAACCCAGTTCCTTCAAAATTACATTTCAGGAATCTGTCAATGCTCTCTGTACTGTAGAATTGTTATGTTCAAATGTACTTAAAAGCAATTGCTCAAAAGCAGCACAATTTTCTAAAACATCTCTACTAGCCTCATTTTCTTCAAATAAATACACAGAAAGCAAGTAAATTTTTTAAGATGCTGTTACCTAATCTTTGGGTCCAAAAGCAAATTTCTCATACTACGAACAGCCTATATTCATTTCCTGTTGGGATTATCTGAGAAGGGTTAAAGACTTACAACACTCAGGTCAAAACAGGATGTTGGCTTCTGAGTTTGTTAAGCTGAAAAATGCAAAGCTCTTTCTGTTACTGCATCTTCTATAAAAGTGAGGTTTCTCGCAGTTAAGCTTGAATCTGGTGACTTCGTGGCAATGGTGACTTTTCTTGGCAACAGTGGAGAACCACAGGAGAACCCTAAAAAATTGCTTTATTCTTTTTTCCAACAGCTTAGTAGTTCTGCTGCTGGCCAATGCTCTCAACATAGCAGCTGGTGTATCCTTGCTCAAAATATTATCCAATATGGAATGATCTCCGAATTTAATGGCTCTTATTATACTATTTCAGAAGCATACCTGTTGAGCAGCTCATGATACCTTTTTATACTTTTATCCCAAATAAATATGATTGTGTGAAGTGAAATATGCACTGGACAGTAATGTGTTTGTGAATGTTTGCAGGTTTCTATTGTAACAAATTTAGAATTATTTGGTCTATTGTGTAAAAACATAATGGAAGAATAGGAAAGTACAATAAGAAATTTAGGAAAAAAAAACTCGTATCAGTTTTAATCAGCGTTGTTATTTCCTGAAAGGTTTATTGCAGGGAAAAAGAAATTCCATATTCTCTTTTTGCCACTGATTTAAATATAGAACATATCACGTTTTTGCATAAACTCTGTAGTTTCTGAATTTCAGAGTCTATACCAGTATCTCTGATGTAATGCATAGTTACAGAAACTCCCATGCTGTTAACCATGTTTGCAGACAGAGGGGGTAGAGGGAAATGAACTTTGATTTTAGGAAGAAAATGAACATTGGGGGAGGTGTAAGCAGAGGAATGAGTTAGGGACTGCTTGAACCAGGAATAGGGCAAAGGGGAATGAGACCATCAAGTGGCCATTCAGCTGAAGCAATAAGGAAAAGAAATCTAGTTTTGTTCCTTTTTTCAAGTGCAGAAAAAGAAACAAAGCTAACTGCACACAAACTGATATTATGAGATCAAGTAGTTCCAGAATGGCTTCAAACTGGCTTAAAGTTGTCATTAGATGTGGCCTTAAAGTTAAGTTGGACAGGTATCAAAGACAATATCAAAAGGACATTTGTTGGACATAATATGCTGTAGAATCTCCTGCTTGAGTAGTGGTTTAGGAGACCTCCAAGATTCCTTCCAACTCTGTTATTTTGTTAGATCACCCAGCTAATAGACCAGAGATCCCCAACTCCTGACCCATGGCCCACTACTGGGTTGTGGCTTATTTGTAACTGGGCCACAAAAGTGTCGGGCTAGCACGCATATGTGCATGTGCAGCTGACTCGTGTGAGTGGCAGGCTAGCACCTATGTGCAGCTCGACTCATGCAAGTGGTGGGCTTGCACTTGTGCATAGCTTGACTTGTGCGAGTGGTGGGCTGGCACACACATGTATGCATGCACAGCTCAACTAGTCGAGTTGCATGTACATGTATGTATGTGCTGATCCGCTGCTCGCACGAGTCGAGTTGCACATATGTGGTAGTCTGCCACTCACATTCCTCTCTTTCCCCCCACAGCTGGGCTATCAAGCCACAACGATTGGGGACCTCTGTAATAGACTTCAGGAGACTTGAAGACTAATATAACTGAGATATCAGTTTTAAAAAGGCTGGCATGTAGGAACCCAATAAAATAAAGTTAAGAATTGTAGTCCTCTAAGTAAATAGGCTAAAGTGGATACAGCAACAAAAAAATCAGACTATGAGGGCAGATAAAATTGCTCAACTGAATTCACTTTATTTTGCAGTTGTTCCATTTCTGCTTCTTTCTGCTTATGTTCTGAGGTTTAGTAAAAGAGTCTATTGGAAAGAAATAGTGTCATATTCACCATTTTCCTGATGCCATGTAAACTATGTTTGAAAAAAAAGGACACGCTTTTCCTTTCCTTGCAAGTATCATCATCTGTGGAGCATAAATATCTGTGATAAGACTAAGCCCAAACTGACAGAAAGAATCTTTCTGATATTTTCTACAATTGTTTATGTTCTTTTGTAATAAAAAGAAACACTGAGATGTTTCACTTGGAAGCGGCCGAAGGAGATATTTATCATTTCCCTCCGTGAGAGGTTTGTCCTCACTGGAGATGTGTTTACTGATATCCTAGCTCTATTTATTTATTGACCCTCTCTTCTCCTCCTGGAATCCTCCTTTGCCCTTTTTTAGTCTGGTGGAAAATCCTAGGATTTAAAACTTTTCCCTCAGAGGCTATTTGGATTTAAATCAAAATAAAACCTCAGAAGAACTGCACATACAACTGCATCAGTGGAAATTATCTTGCACCTTTGAAATCAGAGATATACAGTATTTGCCAGAAATGCAGCAATGACTAAAAGCACACACACATCCCACCAAACTACTTCTGCTTGCATGTCGTTACATGTTACGAGAACATCGGAAATATTTACTTCCTGTTTAGTACCCATAGCCATTATTTTTATATGTTAAATGATGCACACATGAAAACAAAACATAGTATTTTTAAAATGTGAGACTTAATTTGAAGATATTAAAACATAGAATAATCAATGCCCAAATGTGAGAGTCCTTTAAGTTTGAGGAAAGGTTAAGTGGCCCTAATGCCACCAACCCAACATTGAAGCCATAAATCACAAGTCATGTATTGACCTAAAAACTGAGTGATTCTTTAAATGCAGAAATGGCTTTAATTAGCCTAATTACTTTGTGGAAAAGATAGCTATTTCCTAATTTATGATTAAAGTGCCACCACTAAACAGAATTGAAATGGTTCAGACTCAAAAAAATTTAAAAGTTCACCACATACTTTTTAAACGATACTTCCTGTTTCTTTTTCAATCAGACAAACAAGGAAGATAACAGCGGTTACATTATTTCTTATACCGGTGGAAAACATTGTTAGGCTGGACAGACAAGAGAAACTTTCTGACATTCTCCTGATTCCATTCTGGAAGCTGATTTGCTGGAGTGACATTTGGCAGAGGTGCAGAGGGTATCAAACATAACTTGGCATGTCTCCCTCTGTCTCTTTAAAGTTAGTCTTTCCCAATCTGGCACCCTCACGATATGTGTGATTACAATTCACATAGCATGACCTTTTGCTGTCCTGGTGAGGAATTATGAGAGCTATAAATCAACAAAACTGGAAGACACCAGATTGAGAAAGGCTACTCACATGTGACCTAAAAGAACAGTTTATAGAACACCAATTTACAGGATTTGGAAATGTAAACATCTGCAATAAATGGCAATTAATATTGCCATGCCAAAATGCAGAGCTTTCTCCACCCCACCGTATCCTTCTTTAAAGTATTTGTATACTATCTGAGGCAATTAAAAGATGGCTTGCTAAAAGCCTTATGCCTCATCTATTGGATTATAGTTCTGGAATGTGGCCTTAAGGTTGCCTTAATACTTCAAACTAGTAAATACCCTCCTCTTTTGCTTGTTGGATTAAAGAAGAGAGATCCAGAAAACTATGGAAAAATTCTAGAACAAAAGCCTTTACCGGAAAGAAAGATGTAGTAAGAAGAGGAAGTAGTAAATTGAGAAATAACGAGAAAGGCAAAAATAGGAGGCATAACTGATTCTGTCTTGCTCTCTCTTCTCTCCCCTCACTCCTGGAAAGGCAGTATCTGTTTAGTTTTGCGTCTAAATTTAAACCTTGATTGCTTTGTCTCCCTAAACACCCGCTCTCCCCACCCTCCCTTCCTCTCCTCCCCCAGCTCCCCCCCCCCAACCCTTACAGCAGGCCACATAGGACTCTTGACAGTTTCTAAGCTAAGCTGGAACTTGGATTTTTACACTCCCAAGCAGTGTGTTCTTATTCTTTTCTTTTTCTTTTTTCTTTCCCTGCCTGGTCAGAAGTTTTGAACAGAGGAAATAAGGGAATAACAAAACAACAGGATGGGGGAAGAAATACTTCCCAAGACCATCACACACCTGCACAACAGAGAGGTAAACATAATTTCTTTTTTGCTTTCTTTCTTATTTAGCTCTGTGATGTTTTGGAACTTTAAAATAAACATAGTTAAACCTTAAACAGCCCAGATAATCAAGGCTATCGAGCCTGTACCTCAACTGCTTACTCGTTAATGGGCAATAGTGTTAATGTGAGGAATTAAATACCATTTTTTGTCCTTCTCAGAGAATTTTGCCTTTGAACCAGGTTAATTTTATTTGACTCAAAACATCTGTATTTCTTCATAAGAAAGTTCATATTTAAGTTAAATAACTGACATTTGGTTTGTCTGTTTATGTTTTACTTGAAACTAATTATAATATTTTGGGAGAGAATTTGGCAATTCAATTTTAATAGTAAGCATATTCACAAAAACTATTGCTCAGGTTGAAGTTTCCTTCTCGGATTCAAATGTTATCTTTTGTATTCTCAGTCCTCATATCATTGCTCTCGATTTCTTATCATCTTTTCTTGGTTCATGCACGCAGTACTTAGCAAAGCTTCTTCTACTTCATATTACCTCACAACACACAAATCCAACATGTCATAAAAACAGCAGTAGTCAAGTTTTTTTCTTATTTGAATTGTGTGGCTATACAGATTCCAGGAAAAAAGGTTGTAATTCTGTACTTGCTATATTAAAAACACATTCTCACTTACAAGAACTTTAGTAATTGCAATGTAGAAAAAGTTTGATGCATTGCAATTCTGTCAATAGGACTTAATATTGGAACTTTCTACATCTCTTTCTTTTAATTACTGATTTGTCAGTATCATATCAATACATATTTAAATGGATAGCTTGATACTAACTAATTTGAGAGCTGATAATCTACCGATTAGGACATAAAAAACATGTCTATGAAAATATGAAAAGAACACAAAAAATAATGTTCTTGTTTTCATATTTCAAGGCAGGAGGAAGCACATATTAGACCTTTATAAGTCCACATATGTCCAAAAGTGCCTGTGTACATACACAGTGGCATGCTGAAAACTGACTGGGTACTTTACTTGTGAAGTGGTTAATAGCTAGGCTGATTTGCTATTTATTAAATCTGTTGTTTAGATCTGTTATATATTTGAAAGGATTTATCTATTTTTTAACTAGATTCTCGTGATTAAAAAAAAAAGGAAAGTGAAGATACATATGCTTATCTCATTCTCTGTTATTCACTTAATTTGTAAAATAACTAAAAGAAGCTAATGTGCACCTTGATTTATTTAGTGGGAAAGACTAATGTTTACAAATAAAATTTTAGCATTGAGATTATCTAGGTATTATTTAAGGAGAAAATAGTTGTAAATCAAATTGCATACTGAATCCTTAGACTTTGGTTTCTATTTGACCTTTTGACCAAAGAATTGACCAATTCTTTGCTGGGTTTACACATAATAATAAGTTATAATTTACTTGTTTGCTTTTTGCTAAGTGTGATTATTAAACACTCATTCTGGCTTACTGTTGTATACAAACCAAATCATGATGGTCTGTTCAACAAAACATGATTTTAAAAATTCTGGTTTCAGATTATGTGTGAATTCAACCTTTATCAGCCCTTACCGTATTTGTTAAGATATTATTTGTATTATTTGTGTTATTGATTCATGTATGAGAGCATGAATCATGTCTAGATTAGTGCTTTTTGTAAGTATTCATGAAAAGAAAAAAAATGAACTTTGCTCAGTGTTTGTATAAGCTGAAATATTTCTGAATGTCCACTTTCAAAATTCGGATGTTTTCATAAATTTGAAGGCAATAGCAGATTGGATCAGAGATTTATCAATTTAATCTTTAAAAAGATTAATTTCCTGTTTAGAGAATCATATGCAGAAACTAGCTAGCATAGCTTATAAATATCTGTGGGCTTTGTCAGAATGTTCTTTGCCTTTTTACTATCTGTGGTGAACTCATCTGAAAAAATAAATGTAGGGAACTCAAGATAGATAAAAATTAATCAAGAAGAATTAATCCATAACCTAAATTTAAACTAGTGTGATTGTCACATGTCCACACAAAGTAACAAAAGGGGCCAATATGCCATCACAATGCAAGTTCTGCCCCTTTTGTATGTGCATACGGAAGAATGCCTCTGGAGTGACATTTTTCATACTTCACAATGTTGGTTCCTCCAAAGAACATGGGATGATAACAGCTAAGCGGCTATGCATGTTCAACTCTGAACTTGTACAGGAAACCATGGTTAGAGTCAAGATAGAACTTAGGAACTTCTTTCTCTAGGAACCATTCCTCAATTTTAAGGTTGCTATGCCAATCTTCTAGAATTCAAAGTGCATCATAGATCTTTGTGGTTATGTGGCTATGAAGTAGCGGAAGTTTGAATCAGGTGACAGACATAAACTACAGTTAGTCCTCAACTTAAGACACAATTGAGCCCAATGTTTATGTTGCTAAGTGAGAAATTTGTTAAGTGAGTTTTGTTCCATTTTACGACTTTTCTTCCCACATTTGTTAAGTGAATCACTGCAATTATGATGGTTCCGCTCCTACCTCTCTGGCCGGACGCAATGTGTGTTGGCAGGAGAGGAGAGGTCGACCGCGAGGCCCCTTATCTGTGGGGTCCCACAGGGGTCGATCCTCTCGCCTCTCCTGTTCAACATATATATGAAGCGGCTGGGCGAGATCATCCGTGGTTTTGGGGTGGGATACCATCTGTACGCTGATGACACTCAGCTGTACATTTCCACCCCAAACCACCCCAACGAGGCTGTTGAAGTGATGTCCCGGTGTCTGGAAGCCGTACGGGTCTGGATGGATGACAACAGGCTCAGGCTCAACCCCTCCAAGACAGAGTGGCTGTGGCTTCCGGCTTCCCGGTTCAACCAGCATATGCCATCGCTGACCATCGGAAATGATCAATTAGCCCCGGTGGAAGGGGCACGCAATTTGGGCATCCTCCTTGATGCCCGGCTGTCTATGGAAGATCATGTGGCAGCCGTGGCGAGGGGGGCGTTCCACCAGGTTCGCCTGGTGCGCCAATTGCGCCCCCTTTTGGACCGGGAGGCCTTGCGTACAGTCACTCACGCGCTGGTGACGTCTCGCCTGGACTACTGTAATGCTCTCTACATGGGGCTCCCCTTGAGGTGCACCCGGAGACTGCAGTTGGTCCAGAATGCAGCCGCGCGGGTAATTATGGGGAGATCGAGGTTCTCCCATATAACACCTATCCTGCGCGAGCTGCACTGGCTTCCTGTGGCCTACCGGGTGCGCTTCAAGGTACTGGTTACCACCTTCAAAGCGCTCCATGGCACAGGGCCTAGTTACCTGCGGGATCGCGTCCTGCCCCATACATCCCTGCAACCCGTCCACTCACACAGAGAGGGACTACTCCGGGTGCCGTCCTCCAGAGAGTGCCAGAGGGCAGCGCCCAGAAGTAGGGCCTTCTCTGTAGTGGGCCCCACCCTTTGGAATGACCTCCCCCCAGACATCAGGACTACAACCGACCTTCGCTCCTTCCGTATGAAGCTGAAAACCTACCTGTTTCGACTAGCTGACCTGGCATAATTCTACAACCTCTCCAGCCCAGGGCATTTTTAATTGGTAATTTTAGTTTTTAAGGGTTAATTTCACTGGGGTTTTAACTTTTTTAGGTATTGTAACTTATTTATTTATTCTTACCTCCTCTGTACGCTATATAATACTTTTGTACGTCGCCCCGAGTCCCTGTGGGGAGAGGGGGCGACTAATAAGTTCAAGTAATAAATAAATAAATAAATTGTTAAATTAGTAACACAGTTGTTAAGTGAATCTGGTTTCCCCATTGACTTTTACTTGTCAGAAGGTTGGAGAAGGTTCACATGAACCTGGGATCCTACAACTGTCATAAATGTGAGTCGGTTGTCAAACTTCCGAATGTAAATCATGTGACCAGGGGGACTCTGCAACAGTGGTAAGTGTGAAAAAGGTCATGTCACTTTTTTCAGTGCTGTTGTAACTTTGAATGGTCATTAAGTGAACTGTTGTAAGTTGAGGACTACCCGTACTTCTGATAAACTGGTGGGGAGATCCTGGCCAATATAATTACACAATTACACAATAAAAAAACCTTCTTCACAGATTAGTCTTAACATGTATAAGCACTAAAAATAGACACATTCTCTTCTCCTTATGCCAGCCATTTAATTTGCTTTCATACAGTTGGACACGATTGGAGATAGATTCTTCAGATATTTATGTTTCCCAAAACTAATATTAAAGTAAAAGGTATGAAATAAATCTGTAAATGAACTTCAAATATTTCCCATGAATTGCCTTATGGAAAAAACATTGTTGATGCTATCTTGTGTTATATAGATAATTATAACAACAGAATTTGCAAAACAGACCAAACTGATGACTCATTTACACCACTGTCCTGTCCATTGTATCTATTTATTACCACTACCCCAAATCAGTGACAGCTACAAGTAGTAAATTTAAAATTGTAACATATGAAGAAGAAGACAAGTAATTGTTAAATAGTGAAAATAGTAATTAGCAGAAGTATGTCACTATAGATTACGCAGATAGAAATTGTCATTTGAGTATAGTACATAAATGCCATCTATTATTTCTGAAATAAAAGGGAATAAAGATAATGGTTCCTTGAGTTCCTTTAGCTTCCTAAAGAAGGTAACTATGCTTTGAAGTTTGCTTTAAAGAACTACAGTAGGTTTCCTTTTGGAAAATATAGAAAGCAAAATAAATAAAGCATCAGAGCGGAATATTTCTTATTAGACCAGCCAACGGCTTGGTATTCCTTTTTTAATTTTTATTAATTAATTAATCAAATTTATATGGCTACAAATCTCACAGTAAATGACCTTGAGATGTGTACAGCAATCCAATAAACAGTAGAAATTCAAAATTTTCATACCATTCATTATTTAAAAGTATAAAAAGTATAACACTAAACTAAAACAGAAGGAAACGAATAGGCAGAGTAATATAAATATTAGGGGAGCCACTTCACTTGTTTACTTGTCCCCTGAAAAGTTGAAATATCCGGGTTTTGAGGGATCTTTGAATACTCAAAAATGATGGGGCTAAACTCATCTCTGAAGAGGAGGAAATTCCGCAATGCAGAGACCATGGGAAAAAAGCCCACCATCTTTAGCTCATCAAATGAAGTTTTCTAGAAGAGGCAACCCATTACATGTTCATTCTATTGGATCTGGTAAGATGGGCAGATGAAACCAGGAAGAGGCGGTCCCTCAACTAACCCAGTCCTATGCTTTTGGTAAAATTTAGTAATTTTTCCTTCATTTTGTAGAACTATCTTTGAATTTTAATCATGTTGCCCTAAAGATAACATTGTGGGTATCTCAAAGAATTGAGGATACTCATTCCAAACAAGATGAAGCTTCAAGTTTGCAACAGCTGTTGCCTGCTGTAGAAGGAAAGAAATTGGTAATATTGTTTGTCTGGTGGAATAGAAATTGATATAGTTCCAAGATCTGGATATTTCTAATTTCGGTCATTACTAGAATTGTGTGAACCATTTGGAGAAGTGTTTCACAAACCTACCAAAGTAGTCCCCAGGGAACCCAGGGAGGCACATATCCCCTTAAAAAGCAAGACAGCTATTTTAAAGGCTTCCCCAGATTGTCTGAAATTGTCACCAAAGCAAAACTGGCAATGAAATCTCCTTATCCCAATTACAAGGGAAAGGAAAAGAAGGTATGTGTCTTTGGAAAAGAAAAGGCAAAGCTAACAAAATACATCTCAGTTTCATGCCTCTTAATTTAGTCTGGGCCACTGTGTGGAAATTTAAAGGCATTTTCTCTGAAATTGAAATATTAAATGTTGTCATTAGCCACTTTCCCCCTTTAAAGGTGGAATTCCATTCTACATGTAAAATTCCGAATCAATACGGGCTAATTATTATTACAGTGACACATTAGGGTTGGAATCACATTGTATATTAAACCATGGTTTATTTTACTATTTATTAAATACTGTTAACCAAGTTCATTTGATATCCTAAATGATTGCAGTTAACAGACTGCAATCCTGTGACAAATTCCAAAACACTAAGCAAATCAAACAAATCAGATTTTGTTTAACAAGATATATGAACACTGTCTATCAGTCAATATAGCCAGCTCCTCATTCACAAAAGCTGATTGTATGACTGTAGACCACAGTCAATTGATGCAACAATTTACACATACACACACACCCCCTACTGCATATGCTCATGTAGATATTACGGATATAGATTTATAACTCATCGATCAAACAGATATAATGCATTGAGGAATGTAACTGAAATCATCCATATACCATTTTATCTTCTTGAGAATGCCCCAAAGTATTGTTCATCTAATATTTTTCAGTTACCTTTGCCCATCCTTAGCATTGTTATTCAATTCTGAATGGAACTTTTGCTCAAGAAAGTGTCCGTAAGATTACAGCTTTTATAGATTGTTTCAAAAGGAGATATAGATCTAGCAATGGAATGAGTTGACTTCCTTCCTCCCTTTCCCATACTCATTGGTGTGTGGGTGTGTGATTGTGTGATTGTGCCAGATCCCAGATTCCTTCTGTTCCAGTTTATTTGAAGCAGGGGGAAGGCAGGATCTGATGTGACTCAATGTGGCTGGCAGTGGCGCAGTTGGAATACAGGAAAGGAGTTCAGATTCATTCCTTTTGGAAGAACCTTTATCTATTGTTTAATATAGTTTCTTTTATTATAGGTAGCTTTAAGAACCTTTTTTTTCATAGTATTTCCAGATGTTGTATGGTTTCAAGTACAGAGGAAATATGAGAAAAACATATTACTTAGATCTTAAATAATATTAATGTAAAGGCACATTACTGTGTATGCTGATAGTTACTAAGAAACTTACAGTAGAACAGATTCTCATTCTCAATTAGGAAATGCTATAAATATAGATATCTGAGAAAAGTGCTGTATGGGATTTCTTGCCTTGCTTCCTTGCCAGGATTAAAATTGCACATCTTTTGTCATCAAGAAGCAAAAAAATAAATAAAATCCCATATGCTTCAAATAGCATTTACTTCACTATGAAATAAATTCCGTTTGGAGCATACAGGTTTTTATTTTTGGCTTTTAAAGGATAACAAAAGATGTGCAATTTTAATATTGGTTACTATTCAAAACCTTTTATAGGATCTGCTGCAGAAGCCATGTATGTTAAATCACACAGTAGCCCATGATGACAATGTGAATGCCAAGACTCAGTACTGCTTAAGAATGTACCAATGTTACAGTAACAATGTTGCTTTGTTGTAGAAACATTATTTTTGTCAGGGTGATTAACCAGTGATTAACTAGTTACTAAGACCATAACATGACTTTTATAAATGGCTGACATGTCTCTTTAATCACGGATGGTAGCTTCACCCAGGAAAAGGAAAGAAAACAGCTTCTAATTGCTCTAACATTCTTTAAATTGTAATTCTTAAATTGGGATGTTTTAATCTGTTTTACAAAATTGCAGTATATAGTCTATGATAGTTAATGAATTCTTTAGAACAGGGGTCCCCAACCCCCATTCCATGGACAAGCATCAGGCCATGGCAGGCTAGAAACCGGGCCGCACAAACAAGTGAAGCCCCAGCACGTCAAACCACAGCAGAAGTGGTATTCAGCAAGTTCTGACCAGTTCTGGAGAACCAGTAGCAGAAATTTTGAGTAGTTTGGAGAACTGGTAAATACCACCTCTGATTGGCTCCTGGTCCCCATCTATTCTCTGCCTCCCGAGTCCCAGCTGATCGGGAGGAAATGGGGATTTTACAGTAACCTTCCCCTAGAGTGGGGTGGGAACGAAAATTTTACAGTATACTTCCCCTGCCACGCCCACCAAGCCATGCCATATCATGCCCACCAAGCCATGCCCACAGAACCAGTAGTAAAATTTTTTGAATCCCACCACTGAACCACACCCCCTCCACTTCACAGAGAAATCTGTCTCCGCAGAACTAGTCCCTAGTGTCCAAAAGGTTGGGGTCCGTTGCTATAGAACCTAGGAAAATACATAGCTTCAACCTAGATTAATAATTTTATTAGCAGATACTTGAATTGACATGTTTAAAATAAAAGGCTAGCCTGGTGTTCATAGAATATAAATTCATAGAGGGTTATGAATCTTCTGGCAACATCTTGCTACAGTGTCATAAGACCATTCTTGGAATTTCTAACTGGAAAAAATAAATGCATTAAGAACAACACTGTTTCCTTTTTAAAAAGTGAATCTTGTCTCTTTGGCATTAGTGGCCAGTGGAACACCTCCCTCCCTCTCTCTCTCTTTGTATATACACAATTAGCATGTATGAGTTCAGTGTTGTTAATAGAGTTGGCAGGAATTCACTATATCCTGATATTCGTCATAGCTTAGTGGTGGCCTTGGCCACCTGGATCCAGAAAAAGACAACATGAAATCAGACCATTTGAATAATGGGGTTGCGTCTCATCAGTTCTGAAGTGCAATAAATAAATAAACAAAGAAATAGTGGCATTTACAATCCAATTAAACTTGGCTCTCTTTTCCATCATCACGGACAAACCATTTATTTAGAAGATGCCAAACTTTATACTTTAGTTTCTTACTAAAGAAGGTACATTTGTTAGATATGACCTGCTCATTGTAAGACAGCATACAGCATTTAAAATATGAATAATCAAACACATCATTTCAGATAATCAAGCAATAGTTGCCTAACAAGCAACACATTCATGAATATATCAAAAATAGATTGGACATTATAGGGTTCAAGAAAAATACATTAGCCTTCTTGAGGATGGGAAAAATTTTCTTTGGTTTTTGTGTTTTCAAGTCAATGTTGACTCCTAGCAACTGCCTACAATTTTCTTGGCAAGGTTTCAGAAATGGTTTGCCATTGCATCCTTCCTAGGAGCAAGAGAGTGAGTGACTGGCCTAAGGTCACCCAGCTAGTTTCACACTTAAGGTGGGACTAGAAGGCACTGTTTCCCAGTTTCTACCTGGTGCCTTAATCACCACATTATAACTTTGGTTTTTTTCATATATTCTGCTTGCAATTGAACTTAAGCTAAAATTGTTGTCAGATTGAAGCTTGACTCCTAGTAACTACTTGGATACTGTACTATCATTGCCAACAGCAAGAAGTGTTTTGCAATTGAATTTTATGATATCCTGGTCTAGCTTCCAGCCCTAGGTCTCATGGTCTCCCAAAGACTTACTTAATTTTCAAGTCCAGCTATCTGCTGCCAACATTGTAACTTGCCAGTTTCTATTTGCCAATTCGAAAAAGTAGAAAAAAGGCTCAGCTTTTTCTAAGGCATTTTCTCAAAACATTAGCAACGAACACTTTACTACTGAAACTCTTTGAGTGCCAAAGATTATTGGGTGGTTAATGAATGGCATTTCCCCATTCCTCTTTAATTCCCTTTTGAATTCCAGTTGAAAATACAAGAAACCTCTCAAAAATGCTTTTCTGTCAGTTGATATGTTGGGATACTTATGGAAAATGTTACCTGAATATTTATTGAATATCACATTGCCAACATTTAACAACAGCTCTTGAAGTTTTGGTGGTGATCTTCATCCGTTGTATTTAGAGATGCCATAAACTTGCATCTTTCTGCATGTGATTGTAGGAAGTTATCACCTAGCCCTCTCCCAGAAAAATGAAATATCCTAGGAAATATTGAAAAGGCAGAATATTATATTTTCCTGGATGTGAAAAAGGGAGAAACACATTTTAAACACTAAATTCCTACAGCTTCCTGCCCATCCCCACTTTTGTCAATGGGCCATTAAGAAGGCCAAGCTAGTCCACTTTACATAATAAAGAGTTCTCCTCTTCAGCTGTGATGGGATTAAGGCAGGATAATAAGCCTTTACTCAACTGACCACATGGCATCTGAACTCAATCAAACCTGAATTCAAAACAGCCTAGAGGGTTGCCCCTGCATGGGCCCATGTGAGTCTGGCAACCAATCAGAATACATTTCTTACACAGGAACAGGAAACAGATAGGTGGGGCAGAACAGATTATAAAAATCCCTGCAAGCCCTTCTTCAGTCCTTCTCTTCCCTTCTCTTCTCCACCAACATTGAAGCATGTGATCACCTTTGCTGTTCAGGGCTCAGGCCATGTGGTCCTGTCCACCATTAAAACCATCTTTCCAAGCAGCTTCCATGTCTCCAGTGTCTTTTTCCCCACTTGGAGCCGAACCCAGAAGGACATTTCTCCCAACAATTGGCGACCCAGATGGGACTCCAAGCTAGCCTAACAAATGGATATGGCCCAGGTAAGCCTCCCATGCCGGCACAGACCCCATTGAGTCTGTGGGTGGACTTTATCTTGGCCTTAGCCATTTGGATCTAGGCTTTAAAGGGGTTTTGAGTTTGAGCTCAAAGGCTGCCTGGAAAGAAGGTGAGTACCTCTAAATTTTAATTCTCTAAAATTTAATTTTAAAGCATGGGAAATGTGTGTATGCCTGCCTGTGTGTGACTAGTGTGTGTGAAAATGGATGGAAAAGTGAATGGATTTTTTATTTTTTTGTTGTTGCTGCTGTTTTTGTCCTGTGAGAGAAAAAAAGCTAAAGCCCATAAGAAAGTTAGTGAGAAAAAGGGAGGTACGCATACCCGCTCCGACAGCACCCCTCCTGGGTCACTGTGCGGCTGGTCCTCCGGGTCTCTTTCCCCAAGACTTGAAACTGTAAGAAAAGTCCCTGCGTGAAAGGGCGCGAATCGAGAGAAGGTTCCCGCGGTGAGGAACGCGTCAAAAGTCCCTCCGAAGGGCACCCCCAGAAAAGTCCCTCCGAAGGGCACCAATAAGACCCTCCGAAGGGCAAACAGAGAAAGTCCTTTCAAAAGGGCGCGAAAGGTCCTCTAAGGACGCGAAAGTAAAGTGGGGAAATACGAAGTGGCAAACCCGGCTAGGACGAAGTGAACCCACATCTAAACGGGATCATGGGAAGCGGTAGCTCGAGGGTAGCCATGGAAACCCCCCTAGGGGAGTTGTTGGGGGCCTGGGACGAAAAGCAAATGCCCGTCCTGGCCGGAATGAAGAAAAAAAAGAGCAGATTGTAGAAAATGGGCTTTGCTGAAAGATGATACAGGAAAAAACTAATTTGGCTGAAAAGGTACTTAAAAGGAAATGGTGGGATTTCTTTTTTTTTTTTTTCTCTTGTCTGTCTCTTTCTCTGTCTTCTATGTAACCACGTGGTTTTTGTTTCTTAAGATTTGTGCCTTCCCCAATTTAACTGAAATTCATGGTGGGAATGATTTTGTTTTTCCCTCTTTGTCTGTGTGTGTGTATGTCTAAGTCTTTGTGCACCCTCAAGGTAATTGTAACTAAGGTGTCTCCAATCCAAAAGACAAGAATTTTAAAGTGTTCAAAGAAAGAAAGGAGTAAACTGGCAGAAATTGCCTTCGCTCAGTTTGTTGGGCCTAGAAAACTAACTGAAACTGGGAAGGGTCTTCACTTTGTGTCTGTTTTGGCCAGCAGAAACAGAGTAAAGATATATATTTTTTTCCTTCCTTCCTTGCCTATACCTTAAAGTAACAACCCAGGAAATGTTTGCAAGAAAAGTTTCATCCTTGCATTTATTGTGTGACTAAATGATTTTACCTGTTCATTTCTTTCCTGGAGCATGTGAATCCATACCCCATTTCTCATCTGTGATATCCCCATAATATCTGTTTATCTGCTGAGTAACTGATGCTTTTATTTTTCAAACTCTGCCTGCAAGCTATCTACCCCCCCCGCCCCTCCCTTACCTCTAATCCTCCAACAATGCCTTTTCTGTGGGGGAGGGAACCTTGTTCTCATGTCTTTCAGCCCTAGAAGATTGTACTCTTCAGGTGAGTATAGATTTTTTTTCCCTTTGGGGGGGAGGAGGAGAGTGTTGCCTTGTGTGTGCATGTATGAAATGAAGGAAATTCCTACTAAAGGTTTGCCTTCAACCTGAGTAAAAACCCTCTGCACATTTTTCTGACCAACCTACTCTATTAGTCCTAAAGTAAAAACCTGGCCTCCAGAAGGCAGTTTTGATTTAGATTTTGTCAACAAATTTGCTGATTTTCTGGCCACCATCAGATGAATCAAGGGCTTCACCCAGATGCAAACGATGTGTTAATGAAAGTCTCCATACATCTTGATCTTTAAAACTATGCCAGAAATTGCTGGGAGATCAAGATAGGGTTTGGATCTTTTAAAATATGCCAGCGTCTGCTGGGAGCGCCAACCTAGAACCCTGGCTGAATGCAAACAATGTGTGGACAAACATCTCTGTACATTGTTTCTATACATCTTGATATTTAAAAATGCCAGCGCGTGCTGGGATATCAAGATAGAATTTGGATCTTTAAAAATTAGCCAGCACAGCTGGCAGGTCCAAATTAGAAACGAACACACCAGGGCAGAGACAGGCATTAACTATCTAGTGCTTAAGGAGATAGAACAACGGTGGTAACTTCAAGCAAAAATAAGAAATTTAGCAGGTAATAAGGTAAAACCTGTCTGAATGGAAGACCTAGGTAATTGGATTTGATTAATTTGATGTAATGTCTGTTAAGAAATTCTTAGGTGTGCATCTATACACTGCTCTCTGAGTTTTCACATGCTTGGAGAACAAGCCACGCGTTCCCCAAGGAAAGATAGCCATCTGTCTGTCTGAAAGAAAATTGAAGATTTAAAGGGACAGGACCTCCCCCAGGCCTGAAAGTGTTTAATGGTATTTGTGCATGTATGTGTGTGTGCGTGTGATCATTTCCAGACCTGGAGGGAAGTTGAGATCCTTTAATAATAGAAAATGGAGCTCATTGGCTTATGTACAGCTCCCTGAAGTAATTGTAATAACTGCCTTGCATGAAGAAAGAATGAAATGGGATTTTTGTATGTGAAATTAATGATTGCAGTGCAAATGTGAGTATGTTGATGGTAAAGTTGGTATGAATGTAGTTTGATTCCCTTTCATATAAAGAAGCAGTCAGTTACAAGGTTGTTTAATGGTATGTGTGTGTATGCATGTGTGTTATCATTTCCAAACCTGAAGGGAGGGTGAGATCCTCTAATAAAAGAAAATGAAGCTTGGTGGCTTGTAAAAAAAAAAAAAAAAAGCTTCTTGAAATACCTATGATTGTTTGGCATGAGCAAGCATGAAGGTCTGATTGCAGTATGAATATGAGTATGTGTCCCCCATGCCCCAAGGAGTGATAAGTGAAGGGATCCAGAGAACCACGTGATTGCCTGTGTGAATTCCCCCCCCCCCAATCTTCCTTCTGGGTCATTCTTTGGAGGGAAGTATGAAAGGCGGGGAGAATGAGTGTCTGCTCATTTTTACCATGAGTGTGTGTATGAAACGCCCCAGTGATACCTGTGAATGCCTCTGGGCATTCCCTTCTTTCCCTCCTTCCTTTTGGGTCATTAAAGGCTGAAATTTTTTCTCCTCACTTTAACCACTTCCCCCCCCCTCTTCTGAGAAATTTGGAGTAAATGGGTGATCTGCTCCCGCTTACCTTTCACTATTGTGATCTTTTATCTGCATATAAAATTATGCAGTTACATTTCTTTGCTCTGAATACAATTTTGATTTTTTTTTTTCTTCTGGAAATTTTTGAGGTTTAAAATGCTTAATTAAACCTATAAAAAGGAATGATTTTGAGATATTTTGCTTACATTTGTAAATGTTTTAACATACTTAATGAGAATTTGCTTCCATCTGAATGAAATTTGACATTTTGGAGTGTTGACTCAAAGTACCTTTTTTTAATTGCAATTTTTTTAAAGCTGTTTTTCTTCCCTCCCTCTTTTACACCTGAGTGCATTTTTTTTAAACGCTTATGAGTCAAGGTGCTCTACCCTATGACATTTTATTTGTTTGTTTGTTTGCAACACAAGTTGTTGTCCCTCTTGGAAATTTACTCATCCTACTGCAAAGGTGTTTCAATCATACAGGCAGTGGGAATGTCATGTTCCATGAAATTTACATTGTCTGCCTCCTGAAATAATGTTTGGATTTCCACACTTGCACATAAGACTAAAGATATGTCTGTAAAGAACTGTATTCTTGGCCTCTCCTCTTTTTTTTACCTCAGAAACAAAGGACTGCTAGCTCAAACCATAACTCTCCAATTTGCTGCTGGTGATTGCCTCCTGATAAAACCTGACATGAGAAAAAAAACTTAGCCAAGCCTGGGACAGACTGCCAAGACTGACTGACCACTCTTACCAGCAAGCCAAGCCTAGTACCATCCAGCAGACATGAAAAAGGACTCTGAGATGAAGTAAAGACCAAAAGACTGTTCAATTCCCAGAAGATAGCTGTAAAACTACGGGGGAGGGTGAAAATTGTTTGAAAAAAGTTTTGTTTCTTTGCCTCCTTCACAGAAATTGTAAGGTCTTCTTTCCTGTCTCATTTATATTGTAATCAGTTTAATGTATTCATGTAAGAATTGTATTTGAGAATGGCTAGCACAGCAAGTTCCGAACACCTTAGATTTCTGGCTGGTGGGAGGGAAATTTTGTCCAAAATGTCTGTATTTTCTGTATTGTAGAAGCAGCTACACACACACACACACACACACACACACACAAAGAGAGAGGGAGAGAGAGAGGCTCCATTCAGAAACTATCTCCTCCACAAAGCTTTTCTTAGGTTGATTTTTTTCCCTGGGAAAAAAAAAAGCCTAAGCAGTGATATCTCCCTTTTAATCCCATGGGGGAGGGTCAGTTCCCCTCAGGCAATTCCCCCACTTGAAGAGTAGCAAAAAGGATCTTCAAAACTCAAACCCTGTGACTCAAAAATAAGTGATGCTGCCCAGTTGCCCAGTAAAGCAGGACATGTTGCACTGGTGGTCTCTGATAGGAGTCCCTGGGCTCATTGTGTGTAACTTTAAAAAAAAATACTAAATAGCTTGTATTGCACACTAGCTAAACTCAATTTGGCCTCACTAAAATAGGAGCCAGGGCAAGTTAAAGAAATCCCTTGGAAATGGGCAGCCTGTACTTCTTTAAAAGGAAGAATCCTTCAATGGCTGTGAAGTTTTTTTGGGACTTCTGCTTGCTTGTAGTCTGGAAGCTCACAGAAAGTGATATCAAACACCTGAAAATAATTGGCATGGTAAATTGGATATTGTAAATTTCTTTCCAGAAATTGTGCCCTGGTTGCTAAGACCTTCATGGTTGAAAGCTCTCTGGGAGCCACTGAAGGGATCCTTCTGCTGTCTCTTTCAATGCTTTTCCATCAGAAAAATTAAGTTTCCCTGATCTGACCAATTTTATCTTTTGTCAAAAACATGTGCGTTCCACTCACATTTTTTTGAAAAAAAAAGGAGGGATTGTAGGAAGTTATCACCTAGCCCTCTCCCAGAAAAATGAAATATCCTAGGAAATATTGAAAAGGCAGAATATTATATTTTCCTGGATGTGAAAAAGGGAGAAACACATTTTAAACACTAAATTCCTACAGCTTCCTGCCCATCCCCACTTTTGTCAATGGGCCATTAAGAAGGCCAAGCTAGTCCACTTTACATAATAAAGAGTTCTCCTCTTCAGCTGTGATGGGATTAAGGCAGGATAATAAGCCTTTACTCAACTGACCACATGGCATCTGAACTCAATCAAACCTGAATTCAAAACAGCCTAGAGGGTTGCCCCTGCATGGGCCCATGTGAGTCTGGCAACCAATCAGAATACATTTCTTACACAGGAACAGGAAACAGATAGGTGGGGCAGAACAGATTATAAAAATCCCTGCAAGCCCTTCTTCAGTCCTTCTCTTCCCTTCTCTTCTCCACCAACATTGAAGCATGTGATCACCTTTGCTGTTCAGGGCTCAGGCCATGTGGTCCTGTCCACCATTAAAACCATCTTTCCAAGCAGCTTCCATGTCTCCAGTGTCTTTTTCCCCACTTGGAGCCGAACCCAGAAGGACATTTCTCCCAACATGATGTAATGATGTTACGTAATTCAAAATATTTCTCTTGGATCTTGGCTATCTTAAATGTCTGTGCATAAATAATGCTACCTGGCTATTGAATTGCCACTTAATAAACTTACCAATATATGTGATAAACGTACCAATATATCTGATACTTATTTATTATTTCTGAATTTTATTTTCAGATTTCAATCTTGTAATGTTTAGAAAAATCAGCTTCTGAAATTTATTTTTATTTCTTGGAACATTGCAGTGAACTTTGACTGAGGACACTATATATTTATTGTGCTATGCAGCAGGTGCTATGCCTTTTTGGCAGGGTACCAATCAAGCTTTGCAACCATGCTGACTTTCACATTGGCTACCGGGAAACAAAGCTGTTGACTTCAACATAGCTGCAGATTCTTTTTTCACCATGGAGCACTAGCCTTTCCTTCTTTTCCTTCTTATTCATCCATTAACATTGTCTTCTTACTTATCTAAGAACTGAAAGAACCCAAGCTTCAATGTTTTGTGTTCTACTTTTACATTTTATTTGTAGGTTTTGAAGAAGCTGCAAATATGAGTCAAAATGGATATTAACATGTGGCCGTTTGGGTCTAAACCAGTTCTCTCTGGTAAAACATGTTGTGCAACGTAGGTTGCAAATTTTAAGAGAAGATTGACTTCACTCCCTTCTGCTTAAAGATAGTCCCGGAAAAATTGTGTTTGTAGATATTCTATCTCTGTGTTCCTTTTACATCTCACTTCTGCAGACTCGTGGGGGGAGGGGTGGTGGTGTAGTGGGGGTTGGCATTTAAAAATGGGAATACAAGGTTCGCATAGGAAAATAATAGCTTGTTGATCATAAGTGGAAAGATTTAAAAATGGCCAGCATGTTGAGTCCAGTGGAGTAGCTCACTTCTCCAGTCATCCCATGCAAACAGAGTCATAACTTTTTTTTAACACTAGTAGGTTACATTGGCTCTAGAATTAAATTATGTGAGAATGTTTTTGCTGTACTGCCTTTGTCTGTTTAAAAGTATTCTAGTGACAGGCAAAGGATAACCATCTGAAGTGACCTACATAGTTTACGAATAAACCACAGTTGTCTCTATGTTATATAAAAACTCTTTGCCAGGAGGGGCACAGTGGTAGATTTAAAGAAGTATTCTGTTGTAGCAAACTATATAATTATTTGGAAACATGTCCTCTCAGAAATAATTCTTATTAAGGCGAATTATTACTAAGCTTTATTTATTTATTTATTTATTTATTTATTTATTTATTTATTTATTATTTATTTATTTATTTATTTATTTATTTATTTATTTATTTATTTATTTATTTATTTATTTATTTATTTATTTCCAAGGATAACAGGGGTCTTAACTAGCAAGTTCAAAACTCATGGGAGAAAGCAGGGGCAAATCTCAGATATAAGTGATTCTTTCTAGTCATAACTATTTTAGTTCTATGAGTGTGCTTTATATATATATAAATATATATAAAATATAAAATATATTTATATAATATATAACTTTGGAAAAAGTGCAGAGAAGAGCAGCTAAGATGATTAAAGGCCTGGGGAGTAAAACCTATGAAGAACAGTTGCAGAAACTGGGTATGGCTAGTGTAGAGAAAAGAAGGAGTAGGAGTGACATGATAGCAGTAGTCCAATATTTGAGAGGCTGCCAAACAAGAAAGGATCAACTTATTTTCCAAAGCACCAGAAGGCAAGGGAACAAGCAGTGGATGGAAACTATTCAAGGAGAGAAACAATCTGGAATTAGAAACTTTCTAACAGTGGGAACAATTAACCAGTGGAACAGCTTGCCTTCAGAAGTCGTGGGTGCTGCTTTATCACTGGAGGTTTTTAAGAAAAGATTGGACAGCCACTTGTCTGACATTGTATAGGGCCTCCTCCTTGAGCAGGGGTCTAGAGTAGAATAGCTCCAAGGTCCCTTCCAACTCTATTCTGATTACTATTATTAATTATCTCCCAAACATCAATGATTCTACATATTTAAATTTATGTTGTATGCAGCTTTCAAGAAGCCCCAAAGCACATTACTCCTTCTAAACTAATTCAGCTTTAGCCTTCACTCAAATGTATCCTCATGAGAAAAATTCCAACTGCGACTGGACATTTATTTGGCCAAGTTCTATTTCTGAATTTGTAGTTGTCACAGGAATTCTTCACACAGTGTAAGGCTAGTCTACCCAGTCAGCCAGAGGTCACCCAAGCAAGTGGAGAAGAAATTCAATGGAAGCCTTTTTCTCAACAAGAAATATTGTTAACTATTCAAATGGTATAGATTGTTGGTGTTCAACTGAAAAGTGGTCAATTGTTTTTATCTTTGTAACTTCCTGCAGTTCGCAGATGTTTCCTGTAAATTGTTTGAGAGAAGCTGTGCAAGGCAGTCTTGCATTTGCTTTGTTTCTTGCCAGAACAAATTTGGTCTCTCGCAACTCTGTGCTTTTCTTTCAGGTAGAAAATCACTATCAATTTATGCCCATGTTAAAATAGTAGTTTTTATTTTCCCAGTTTGGTTATTGCATCTCGTTCCTGCAAGAATTGCAGATAATCCTACACAGTTCTTAGAAAGAAAATTTGATATATGAATTCCTAAAATCCCATGTCTAATATTAATATAATATTGAAAGAAAACTGTCATTAAAAAAGAGCTGCCATATTGAATTTCATTCATCCCAAGCAAATGAATTTACAGAATATTCTTGAATAGGGATTGATTATGTTCCTATTAAGCCCGTAATTGTCATTTGGCAAAAAGAGGCTTGCTTATCTCTACCCTCGGTCATTCTAAGAAGGCATTGATCCAGTGGTGAAATTCAAACTTTTTTACTACCGGTTCTGTAGGTGTGGCTTGGTGGGCGTGGCAGGGGAAGGATACTGCAGAATCCTCATTCCCTCCCCACTCCTGGGGCCAGTCAGAGGTGATATTTGCCGGTTCTCCAAACTACTCAAAATGTCCGCTACCGGTTCTCCAGAACCTGTCAGAACCTGCTGAATTTCACCCCTGCATTGATCCCTGACACATATTGCCTTTCTATTTACTGAATCAAGATTGATTTTAACCTAAACGTTGTCAGTTTGCAGATAATAAAAAAATATAAACCCTTAGATATCAGCTTTAAGAGTTGGAATCTCTATGTTGCTACAATTAAAGTAAATGCTGTTCATACTGTTTCTTATTTCACCTCTTCAAGAAAGAACTATAGGGAACCACAAAGAAAGTTTGTGCATTCTTAACTTCAGATATTTACAGCTATTTTTTGAAACCAGTAGAAGACTTGTAGAAAATGTAAGGTCAATGTAATTCTGCAGATTTTAGTAGCCTGCCCAGCGCCATAACATATCAGGGTAAGAGGGGAAATAAAGCAAGTTGCAAAAAAAAAAAAGCTGCTCATTGGAAAAAAGAGATTAGTGTAGCTAGAACTGCAGCCATTTGTTTACTTATCTCATAGCATGTGTTGTTTCTTGAGCAAGAGGCCTAGCTTGCTCCCATGCTTTCAATCAGAATAGACATTGTGGAATTTCCTTCTATGGAAATAATCAACAGGCCAAAACAAGCTTCACACACCCACTTCCTGAGTAATTTCTGCTGTGCTTGACTCCATACTTCAACTTGTGAAGAAAAAAGCAGTCTGAATAAAGGCTCGGATAATTCACTGCCTTCTTTATGCACACGGCTGATTCTTTGATATACCATCAACTTTATTTGCTTCTTCCTTTTAATTATTAGAGCACTTTCTGCTTTAAACTGAAATCATGTATTTGAGAACAATGAGAACTTGTTCTTTTTTCTATTCCTTCGCTTTTGGTAAAATATCTTACTTATTTTAGAAAGATAGTAACCCTAAAGGATCACCAAAAACTTAGTTCTAATAAAGGCAGAGTATTCTGTTTATCATAAGAACAAGTTACTTTCTTAAGAGTATCTCCCACCTGAAATCACAAATGCAACTGGATGAACCATTTCTTCTGTAATAGTAGTAATTGTTGTTGTAAATTAAATGTAAGAACCATTACTATGATTATCAGCATGGGTGGACTTACAGTATGATGCTAATTGGTTGTTACAGCAGAGTGAGCAGTTGTTTGTTCATTGCTAATATTAGACATTGTAGTACAATTATGATAATTTAAACCTATTCTGTATGGCTCTTAAGCTAGCTGTTTAAGCATCATTCCAAAAGAGACATGGATCACCAGAAAGAACAAAATTGCACAGAGTTGCAAAACATTTTAAATTACACATCTACGGGTTTAGAAATATTGGCTGTAATTTAGATACATCTCACCACTGTGGGAACATTAGAATAGAATAGAATAGAATAGAATAGAATTCTTTATTGGCCAAGTGTGATTGGACACACACAAGGAATTTGTCTTTGGTGCATATGCTCTCAGTGTACATAAGCAGAATAAAATACATTCATCAAGAATAAAAAGATACAACACTTAGTGATAGTCAATGTTACTAATAAGCTATCAATTCACACTAGTAAACAAATAAAAGAATATAAATTGAAAGATACAAGCAAGATGGTTATAGTCATAAGTGGGAAGCTATAGATAATAGGAAAGAAGAGAAGTATAATAGTAATACAGTCTTAGTGAATTATTTGACAGTGTTGTGGGAATTAGTTGTTAAGTAGAGTGATGACATTTGGGAAAAAACTGTCCTGGTGTCTAGTTGTTCTGGTGTGCAGTGCCCTATAGCTATGATGGCGAACTTATGGCATGCATGCCACAGGTGGCACGCAGAGCCATATTTGCCGGCACGGCAGCCCTAAGCTCCAGTAAAATATCTTACATACTTGCATACTGTGTGCACTGGCCAGCTGATTTTCGGCCTTCCGGAGGTCCAGGGAAGGACATTTTCATCCCCCCCAAGCTTCAGGAAAGCCTCTGAAGCCTAGAGAGGACGAAAAACAGTCCCAACGGGCCAACCAGAAGTTCATTGCCAAACCGGAAGTTCATTGCCGAACTTTCGGTTGGCCCATTGGGCCTGTTTTTCATCCTTACCAGGCTCCGGAGGCTTTCTTGAAGCCTAAGAAGAGCAAAAAGAACCTGGGAAGGGCAAAAATCTCCTCCCCTGTGCGGGGGTTGCTCATGCATTCAGAGGGGGGGGTCACACTAAACGTCTCACCAGTCCAAGTGCAGTCCAAAGTGTCTTCTTTGTTTCTTTCTCCAGCACCTACTTACAAATAAATTCATTTTTCCTCTTAAAATAATATCAACAGCAACAACAATGCTATTATCTTGCCAACCAAATTTACTGTAATGGAATAAGCTAGTAAGTAGATTTGGGCAAAGAGTTGTCAGGTTAAAAAAATAACATTTAAACCAATATTCATGACAGATGCATTCATACGAGATATTAGAAATAATTTCCTAATACCATTTATTATTCCCTAAAATAGTTAACTATTTGAATATATTATTTCTTTAAATGTTCAAGTAGTAAAACAAAACATGAGATGATTTGGTCTTCAAGATAAGTGCTACATAGCACTAAGGCTTTTGTTTGAACAGTAAAAGTTTTAGCTTTACTTACTTTTTACCCTTCTATTTGTTGACTGAGAAACATTTTGTTTCTGGGTTTCTTTCAGGACAAACCGTCAGAGACCAAGATGGTGGTGGAAAAGTCCACAGCTCCATCTGTGGCCCAACTAGCAGGAAAATTTCAACAGCAATCATCAAATTCTGGCAAGGAGGTAGGGATAATGCAACTACAAAGGGAAGCTCAATTTGCTCATGGGACATCCCCCGTGTATATATTCAGATTTGAGCATTCCTTAAAGAATCAATATTGCATATGTTCTTTTCATATCTATCTCTCTTCTCTTTATTTTTCATAAGTTTTCCTCTGTTTTCAGGTCCCAGCTCCTAAACCAGCACGCAGAAAACCACCTTGTTCTCTTCCCCTCCACACAAATAAGATGGAGCTAGGACAGAATGGTGAGCTAGTAAGTATTAATATTTTAAGGAAATTGAATTGTACTTCTTTTATAAGACATGTTAATAAGAACTCTAAAACTGGTGCTGCAATTGCTGTAGAGGTGTTTGGAATTGTACATGGTAGTGATTTCCTTACATCATGGAGCATGATTCTATTTCACCAAGTTCTGCTACTACGGAATTCTTGCTTGCCTCCTGATAGCCTGCAAATATGCCTGCATGTTACTAAAAGAAACCACTCTATTGATTATCATGTTCCAGGAAGAATTGGGCTTCCAGCAAATGATTAATCCATGTAAACAAAAGCAGGCATTGCTATACACTTACCATATATGATTATGAGACTGATCGTATATATGGTTACTACTAAAATGAGCATCAACCTCTTTAGATAACTTTACATTTTCTAATTAAAGATCAACATGGATGTAAAATCCAAAAGCAAATATCTCCAAAATATAGCTTACATCTTCCTAAACAAAGCAGGTATGAGTACATAAATATCTTTTAAAAAACGACTAACATTGAATCATGAGAATAAGATGTTTAATAGTAGGACACGACAAAAGCACCGAATATCCATGAAATAGATAATTTATTTGTGGATGATAGGAGGAGTTGAAGCAAATAAAGGGTACGGCTATCGAACAAAGTAAGCAGTGTCACCTGTTTTTCCTCTTTCTGATACCACATTCTCTCTCTTTTCTTCTCATAATTCCTCTCTAAACAACCTGTTTCCTGTGGCTTGGGGTATATCAAGAAAGAGGCAGATATATTTACAGAGATATAAATTTGTCAAGAGCTTTTTTCTAATTAACCCCAGTACTTCAGGTTTCCCCTGTCTGCTTCTTATTACATATATACAATATATACTCATTATACCATTTTGTTTCAGGGTAAATAATGTAGTTTTGCATTCTTTGCATTCTGTCTTCATACATTTCCTTTTTGTGATTAATTACCATGACTTCCAATTGCCATATGCAGATACAGTCTACACACATACAGTACATTAGAAAGTCACATAGCCATAGTAACCTTAAATGTTTTATCATTTTTCCACGTGCATCATTTATATCTTGTCATTTCAGTTTAGGTTTAGGTTTAGGTTTATTTGGATTTATATGCCGCCCTTCTCCAAAAGGACTCAGGGCGGCGTACAACATTAAAAACACACATCACAAAAGTTAAAAAAAGATTAAACCCATTTCCAAAAAGACCAACCGATTTTTTTTAAAAGAAACAATACATTTAAAATAAATTAACATTAACATTAACAGGCCAGGCCGGCTTGCTGGAAAAGCCAACTTTTTAGGGCGCGTCAGAAGGACCGGAGGTCAGGGATTATGCGGAGCTCCGGGGGCAGCTCATTCCAGAGGGAAGGCGCTCCCACAGAGAAGGCTTTCCCCCTGGGGGTCACCAGCCGACACTGCTTGGCCGACGGCACCCTGAGGAGGCCAACTCTATGGGATTGTACTTCAGTGCATCTCTTACTTGCTTTCCATTCATTTTCTTTTAGATAGCAACAATTATAGTGCCCTCTTTAATTTCATTTTTTATATACAAACCTATAAAATATACCTTACAACATTTCTCCATTTCAAATAATCTCAAATTATATCACACCTTGGTGACTCCTTGTTTAGCCCTTTCTTTGTGTCTACTTTCCATTAATTCTACTGGGAGATTAATCTAGTTTCTACTAGATTACTTCAGTAACCCCATTACATTGTATTAAATGATAGGTATATCAATGGCAGCAGTGTTAGTAATAGCTCACAACTAATCTAGGTACTCTCCAAATGTGTGGATGTCAGTTTCCAGAATCCATAAGTCTCCCATGGAAAATGCTGAGAAACATAGGAGTTGTAATCTAGACATCTGAAAAATGCTATAATTGCAGAAGGTTGTTGTGATTTAAGTAGTATATTTCTATTCAGTGACCCTGCCATCTGAATAACATCACACCTGTCCACGGTGGCAGCGCTAATAACATTCATATGTTGTCTTAGAAGTTATAGTCAGGTAATAAGCTCTGCATTACCATTTATTTATTTTATCAATTTCAACCACAAACTCAAAGGTTTATAATTAAAAAGTCAGGACAATGAATAAAAGAACAAGAATGCATAAGAGGCCTAAAGACAGACATTAAAAAATCCTCCATCCAAAAGGGGATTCACCATCAACCTCTCCCAATACCTCATTTCATCCCATATAAGAAGTCAATAAAAATTGGAGAAGGGTAGCCTAGCAATGATGGCAATAGGAATTCCCATCCTTTTAAGTTAGTTATCCCTTTAATGTATATTCATTGTGAGGTCAGATATCTAGCACGAATATGACAGTACTGGTCCTGATAAAACCCTACAATCCTAATACCATCTATTGTGTCATTTATTATTATTATATTTATATCTAACATATGCACATCTTTCTTTTGTGGAATATAGTCCTTTCCAAGGAGGGTTCCTCAAGGGCACTTGTATTGATAATAATAATTTCCTAGAGACTTTTTATACTTAAGGATAAAAAAAAAGTAATAATTAGAAATGAATCAATTGAACAACAAAGATTTTTGGCAAGTAATAAAGGTGGCTCTTTCAACCAACTCTGTTTCTTATTTCTCTTTTTACAGAAACCATCCCCAAATGCTCCTCGTCCTATAAGGATAAAGCCCAAAAGTTCTCCTCTCATTGAAAAAATGCAGGTAAGATCTGATTGCATCACTGCTCCTCTCCTAATGTTTTTAAAACATTAATAGTTAAAACATTTGGAAACTCTAATTGCTGATGTCATGCAGGAATTTCTTTTTTGAAAAGACAGAACGATTGTGACAATATGGAATGTAAGAAGTATGAACAGAGCTCAACACAATGAAAATGAAATACATGGACTACACATTGACAAAAAAACGGAGTCTTTTTGTCTTAAAAAACATTAAGAGTTAGGTGACAAATTACGCAAACCACAAATGGAATGCTCCACCGCCCCGAGTCCCTTTTGGGAGAGGGGGCGGTCTAGAAGTGCAAATAAATAAATAAATAAATAAAATTGAGTGAAATTTGTTTGTTTGTTTATTGGATTTATATGCCACCCTTCTCCCAAAGGACTCAGGGCGGCGTACAACATTAAAAAAAAACATATTACAAAAGTTAAAAAAGAAATTAGATAGAGTATCCAAAAACAAAATTTCAGAATATCATAATGCTGACTACTACTCAGAACAAAAAAAATCCCAGAAAGACAGTGTTTGTATACAATGTAGTCAAATACAGAATAATATCAATTAGACTTCATGGACAGCTCTTTAATAAAATGGTTATTCGGATTTAACTCCAACCATTGAGGCAGGAAGAGAATTGATGAGTTTTATGGTTAAATTCAACATGAAATCATCAGCTGGAAAAGTAAAAAGGAAAAATGTAGTTCAACTTCAAATTGATTTTTAAAGGATGCCAGTAAAAATAGAAGTACGGTAATATATTGAAATTCTATGCAGTACAAATGCCCCTATCCAACATGGTGAGACAGACTAGCTCCAAGTTAGTGGACAAGTGAGAAAAGATTGCATATTCTCTCTGCATTTGTTCAGCTGTATGCCGAGAGAAGCTAATCAAGTTTCCTTCCAATAATTGGATTGGTTGGAATTGGAAACAATTATTGGATGGAAACGAATCAAGGACAGAAGTTAACTAAGGAGAAAATTCCTAACAGTGAGGACAATCAACCAGTGGAACAAATTACCTTTGGAAGTTGTGGGTGCCCCATCATTGGATGCTATTAAGAAATGACTAGAAAGCCATTTGTCAGACTTAGTATAGTCTCCTGCTTGAGCAGGGCGCTGGAGTACATGACTTCCAAAGTCCCTTCCAACATTGTTATGTTATTCTGTCATAATTTATATTAGGACTGTCTTAGTGGTGGGTTCCAGATCCTGTTGCAACCAGTACGGTACAATGGGGCCCAGCGTCCACCATATGAACGTGCGCAGCGCGTGCACACATGCACACAGCATGCACATGCGTTCTACCTTCCAGCGCCGCCTCCGTGATGCTCCAGCTGCTTGGCGGAACGTCACGCAGTCACTGTATGTGCCATGCGCATGTGCAGAAGTGCCAAAGAGTTCAAATACACGAAAGGACAACAGGCGGGCAGGTGGGCCCTCCAGAGCACCATACCAGAACAGTACCCAGTGCTCTGGGCAGGCACCAGTATGCCTGTGCCAGGGCGTACCGCCTGCAACCCACCACTGGACTGTCTCACAATACTGGAAATAGAGAATTTAAGATAATCTTGAATATAAAGAATTAAAACTGTTGATATTATGGCCATCTTCACCCTTTCTTTGATACCAAGCCACTGTTGATATATTTTCTTGGCTGAGATACTAGAAAATCTATAAGGCTTCAGCCAACATACAAAAATAGTGTCTACATTCAGCTGTTTTGGAAAGGCAGCTATTTCCACCGCTGCTCTTCCCCAAATTATTTGTTGACATAGTCACCATTAGATACATCAGTTGGTGAAACAGATATCTTAAGCACAAGAGCTCCCTCTTGTGATTATATTACAACAGCCATGTTTTCTAAAATACTGCCTGCTAATAGGCCATCCTAGAAATCATATATGAAAAAATTAACAAGATATTGACAGAGGTGGGTTGCTGCCGGTTTGGCCCAGATCAGGGAAACTGGTAGTAGTGGCAGCCGGAGGCTCCCTCCACCCGCCCGGACACTTCTGCCCGTGCAAGCGTGCCCGAACCGGTAATAAAAAAATTAGCAACCTACCTCTGGATATTGAAATGTATTTCTAACTTAATAGGATGCAAAAATTCACTCTGATTTGGAATGTGAATGAGGACAAATTCATGGGGAGCATCAATAAAGCATTACCATGTGCAATAAATAATAAAACATTTATTTTCACAGCCATATCTTCCAAAGTACCAAATTTGATTTCTTTTTTTCCCATTTCAAGTTTTCCTATCCAAAAACCAGTGCTCGGTATTCACTGAGAATCCATATTCCTAAATGGTCTATCTTCATAAAATTATGGAAAGCTTTGAAGAGACCTTGGAGACCAATCTCCTGCCCGCTGCAGAATTCCCCATTATAGCATCTATAATAAATGGTCATCCAGCCTCTCTTTAAACACACCCAGTAATGGACTCCTCAACACATTATGATTTCATTGTTGAATAGCAGTTAACAATAGGATATGCTTCCTGATGTCCAATTGAAGTTTATTTCCTCTGTAATTTCAGCCCATTGTTTATTGTCCTGTCTTCTGAAGAATTCTGAACTATTCTGCCTTGTCTTCTAATTTCTCTTGAACATGACATTATACGTCTGTTTATATTAACTAAAATTGCTCTTGCTTTTGCGGGAATTGTATCACATTCTTGGCTCACGTTTACCTTGTGTTTCCCCAAAATACTAAGATCCCTTTTTACATGTGCCATTGCCAATATGGTCTCCCCATACTAAATTTCACATCTATGAATTTATATGCTGGAAAAAAAATATTTATTTCGTTGAAATTAATCTTGCTAGATTTTGCCATTGTTTTTTGCTTATCAGGTTCTTCCTGAATCATGATATTGTCCCGCTTACCCTGCCATGTGTGACATTTGCAAATTCGATAATCCTATTCTTTAAACCATCATTTAAATTATTTATAAATATGCTAAATACCACAGAGCCCAGATATTTCTTCCAGCTTGACATTAAGATATTGATGTTCTTGTTGACTGTGATCATTCAATTAGTTCTATCATCTAATGATAGTCTAGCCCAGGGATGTCAAACTCACGTTGCCATGGTGGCATCACGTGACATATTGGGACTTCCCCACCCCCCTTCGCTAAACTGAGCATGGGCATGGCAAGCGCATAACACATCTGGCCTGCAGGCCGGGAGTTTGACAGCCCTGGTCTAGTCAATTTCATTTTTTAATACCTTCTCTCCTAGAAACTCATGAGAGACTTATTAAATGCCTTGCTGAACTCAGAGTTAATCTGTGAACAACCAGCGACGTCATTCTATTTTAAAAAATCATGGTTTTGCATGACTTGTCCTTGATAAACACATCTTGGCATTATTCGCTAAATGCTCACAAGCCAACTGTTTGATAACGTGTTTCAGAGGTTTGCCTGGGCCTTTATGACTCTCCTGTGAAGATATAAAATATGTTCATCTTTCTCAAGTCCTCTGACACTCTGTCCTCCAAATTGCCAAGAATTTAGAGATGAAGCTCCAAAATAATTCCTACAAGATTCTTCAAGACTCTTAGATGTAATAAGTATGGGTCCTGTAGAGTTAAACTCATTTATTATAGTTAGGTGGGTATTTTTTTAAACTTACTACAAGCCATTTCGTGTGCCGGGTTTAAACATAGTTCTCCTTTGAAGATTGTAACATGTAATTGTAACATTGAAGTAAAGTCAGAAATGTCAAGTTCTGCCTCTTTCCAAAGTTTGCTACTATTCTATTTCACCAAGCAGTAGCCTTTCCCCTTCCCCTCCTTCTTGGCAAACTAATCTTTTAGCATCCCTTGCAAACCTAAGTTCCTCTCTGACTTTCTTTACTGGTATGCCTGTTTAGCTCTCATGTCTCAATTGCCATTTTATAAACATATCCCTTTTAATTCTCAGCTTCATCAAAAATTTACTATGCATTCACTATTATTTCATAAACTATCTCATATTTTTTCTCACTTTAGAATGGTGGTAACTGTACATCCAATATCTTATTTTTTAAGAAATTTCTAACTCTCTTAAAGTTGCTAAGACTCAACAATGATTTAATGTTACATATCACTCAATCAAATTTCCTGTATTCCCTTAGACTTGACAATTTTTGTCTGTTTGAATCCTATTAAGCACTTGGGAAAGTTTATTAAAACTGAATATTCTAAAATCTGATATGTATGTACAATTCTGCCCCAATTTCTCTATTTGTAGTATCTTAAAGCGGAGGAAATATGCTATGTTCCCACTGCTTTTACCTCTTCAGCCAGTAGTTTTTTTTATTTATTAGAATAAGAAGAGCCAACTCTCCTGTTTCTCCTTTAAGAAACACATGAAAGACAAGAAACAAAATCAGGAAGACAACAAATGGTTTTTGGGCACTGTATAGTCTTGGCTGAGTTGGTTTTCTAACAGATGTCTTCATAGTTGAAGCCCAAATGTTCTTAAATCTGCATTGTCCAGATCTCTTGCCTGGCCCTGCTGGTTACAATAATCCTATAGTAAAAGCTTTTCCTCTCCCCCTCCCTCTTTTATTTTTGTATTCTTACCTATGCTCTCAATTAAACATTCATATTCAAACTCTGGGATCTTAATACATGTGTCTACTTTCTTCACATATAATGCCAATTCTTCATCTGGCATATTATAGTAAATAACATTATATTTGTTAATCTTTGTATTTCACTCATGCATTCTATCTTGCCAGAATCCATCCATCGTCATCCATCCTTCCTTCCTTCCTTCCTTCCTTCCTTCCTTCCTTCCTTCCTTCCTTCCTTCCTTCCTTCCTTCTCATAAACTGCCTATTTCAAATGCATGACTCCGGTTGACTAACAATTAAAAGAAAGATAAAATATTTATTATGTACAGCAGCCAAGATAAATTTAACACAACATGATTAATTGATTAGCACATGATTAACACAACCATGATTGTTCTCCATACTCTCTGCAATTGTGTAGAAACACATGTATTCGCTTAGTTTATCTATCCAGACCTAATATATCGGATGCCTCTGTATCTCACATACTCCTCCCAGTTGAATTTCCAGGACTTGGAGTTGCACTATTTTTAGAGTTTTCGTCTCCTTCCTCCAAAGGACTCAGTTTAAAGCCCTCTGAATCTGCTTTGCATGACATCCTCTAAAAACAATTTTCTCATTTTTTGTGAGATGCGGCCTACCTTTTGCAGAAATTGTTTGTTTTGGAAATACAACCCATTATCTTGTAATCCAAATAGTTCCTATTGGACCATCTGCGTTGTTAGTAGTTCATTTCAGTATTCTTCCGTCTTCCCAAGTCATATCCTTCAACAGGAAGGAGTGAAAAAATACCATCTCTTTCACTTTCCTATCCAACACTTCATAATCCTTTGCTGCTCCACCATTGCCTGTTTAACTGTGTAATTTGTTCCCTTGTGAATCAACAAAAAGGAATGTGTCAACAGGTGTCCAGTCTTTGAAAGCTTTTCATCACATTCTAAATGTGTGCCCTAGGAAGGCAGCATATTTTTCTGAGTGCATTATTCAGCCAACATATTGTGTCTTCTCAGCAAGGAGACTCCAATCACCACCCCCACTACTTCCTGTTCTTCAGGACAGAAGTGGGAATTCTTCCTTTATGGACAGACAATATTGTCTTCTTCCTCAGGTTTCCTGAGGTTTGGCTGTTGCTGTTTTTCCAACAATATGAACAGGGACAAAGATTAGGGAATTGCAATTTATCATTATGGAATTGCAATTTATTTTTATGGAATTGCATCATGCTCCTCCATTTCTCTGGCCTCTTTATCTCCTAAATTCCAGGAGGTTTCTTGGTAATGCAGCCCATGTACAAGTGCTTCCCATCTCTGTTCCAAAAATGCTGAGGCTTCTCCCATCATAATTTGCTATTAATTTGAGGATGAAGGAGGATTACTGTCCTCTTGTATGGCTATTATAGTTTTTAACTCACAACTGCATTTGGTCAATATCCATAAACGAGGAATCCATCACAATGTTACATCAGATTGCTATGTCATGTGAACTATTGCTGAGAAGGGGCTCTTTCCCTTCCAGACCTCTTTGATCAATTATATCTCTCATCCTCAACTGCTGCCCCAACTCTACATTCCACTTAGGCCTGCATTCAAAAGAGGACATTGCAAAACAGCTTCCTTTTTTGTAAGGCTCACACAGCTGCTTTGAAAGCTAGTCTCTGTTGTTTGGATATGGGACAATATAGGTCAGAGATGGCATTCAGCAGGTTCTAACCAGTTCTGGAGAACCGGTAGCAGAAATTTTGAGTAGTTCAAAGAACTGGTAAATACCACCTCTGACTGGCCCTGCCCCCATCTATTCTCTGCCTCCCAGCTGAGTCCCGGCTGATCGGGAAAAAATGGGGATTTTGCAGAAACCTTCCCCTGGAGTGGGGAGGGAATGGAGATTTTACAATATCCTTCCCCTGCCATGCCTAAGCCACACCCACCAAACCATGCCACGCCCACCAAGCCACACCCACAGAACTAGTAGTAAAAAAAATTGAATCTCACCACTGATATAGGTGCTATGTAAATGTGCTTTTGGAAGCTTCTCAGAACATTTTGAATAGTCTTATATCCAGTATTCTTGACTGTTAATAGAACATCTGCTCAGAATCTTGGTTTATGTCTTCTTTGGTTTTTGTGTATGTCATTTTATTTATTAGGAGAGAGGGTTGTTCTTCCATAATTGAACATCTGATGGCACCCTTGAGCCAGGGGTGGGTTCTGGCAGGCACTACTGCCGGTTCGCTCGTTTGCGTGCTATGCATGTGTGTGCTTGATGCGCGCTATGCGCACATGCGCAGTACAATTAAAATTGTTCTGTGCATGCAGGGAACTGAAAAACAAGATGGTGGCGCCTATGGTGCCACCTGGAGAACCAGTTTGGGGGGGGGGTCAGGCCTGGGTTGTTGCCAATTCCAGTGACACAGGCGGCCAAACCACTACCGGTTTGGCCTAATCGGTCCGAACAGGTAGGAATCCACCACTGCCCTAAGCACATCTCCACCTCCAATTATGCCCTTTAATAGGGAACTATTCATTTAATAGGGAACTATAGAGGGTCTGTAATAATTCCTTGGCAGTTCAGAGATGAACAGATCAATAATAATACCTCAACTCCATAGACTACATCTTTTTTCTCATATTTCCCCCTTTCCTATTTTTTTCTCCCACAGAGCTGGATACTGTTAGGGATGTAACCCTAGTCTTGGCTTGGCAATGTATATAAGCCATGATTGTAACAAATGTGTTACTTTAAATGCTAGAGAGATGTAATTGGATGCTAATTGCTTTAAGCAGCCATATATGGAGGAAGGAACTATTACAGCTCTCCTCCTCCCCCTCTGGCTACTGATGTTCCTGATTGTTCCTGACTGTTACTGTATGAGCTTTGCATTGGAGAGAAGACCGTGTATTGGATGGTGGCTAGTCTGTAACTAAGTTGCCTGTCTACATGGTGAATTGTGAGTTGAGCAACTGTAACTTCAACAAGGTGTAAATAGACTGTATATACTTCAAGACTGCTTATAGTCTGTTTGGAGACTATTTATCCTATTTTTGTTACCCAAGTAAAGCTATTCTTTGTTTTACATTTGGTGGCTGTGAGTGACTATTCAACGGCTTATTCGTTACTACATTCCGCTGCTGAACTCTAGTCTCCTAACAGGGATAGACTTAACAGATACTATTTTATATTTTCTACCGAGCCATTGCTTAAACATTGTTGGCTCATTTTTTAAATATTTTATTTTATTTTATTCAGGAGGTGAACATGATTAACCCCTCCCCACAAAATAAAGTTGATAGCAGTTCTGAAGCTCCATGTTCACCCCTGAATGCTGTTTACTTCTTAATAGATGCTGGCAAAGGTACTGCAATTATTCCAGAAAAAAGATATACAGTACAATATGTCATTCCTTGGCAGATAGCCTTATTAAGCATTTAGGAATCTCTCTCTCTGTTTCACTAATATTAGGTGTGCTCCATAAACTGACTTCAGCAATAGATAAAGTGAGTAATATTAAGGCAAAATTTCAAATATTGGGAAGAAAATGAAAGTACTTATTTATGATTCACTCGTTTTCTTTACAGGCCAATTTGGCACTTGCTCCAACTTCTATGCTGCCAGGAGTTTCTCCTAAAAGCCCTGGACTAAAGGCAATGGTGTCTCCTTTTAACAGTCCACCTGTCACCCCTGTCAGCCCAAAGACTTATTCAAGTATTCCTGATGAATTTCCAGTTAGTTTTGAACAACCACCAGAAGGCACTCATCTTCAGTTTTATAATAAGGTAAGATATAGGCTGGTCACCATAATATTGATAATTCAAAGATGAAAAGGAAAGGAAGAAGTCAGGGGGTAAGGAGGTCTCTCAAACTGTTGTACCCTACGCTAAAAACATGAATATGAAATAAAATGAGTCAATAAACAGCTGTAGCAGTTTTCAAAAAGACCACAAAGAATTTTCATCAATTGAAGTAATTGAGTAATTATTTTTAAAGAAAAATGTCAAGGTCATTTGACTGGAATATTAATTTTATTTGTTGAATTTTATAACAGCACTGTGATAAGTACATTGCATAGTTTTTTTAAAAGGTCTCTTGAAGTACATGTGATGTTCCCAGTATAAAGAAGCTTCCTGAATTCTGTCCTAAGAACCTTTTTAAGAGAAGGAAATGTTAGAATATCATTTTTTTTATTGTTAGGCAAATTATAGCCATATAGAACAACGTTCCTCAGATTTGAATATGTGGATTTCCCATTTAGCTTAATGTACATATGATTGTGAGACTGAAATTTCTTTAAATGTACCACTTCCTTTAACTTGCTATCATTACATGAATCAATATATACCGGTACTTGCAACACTAACAGATTTTCTTCTTTTGTTCACTTTTCTCCCCAGCTCCTATTGCTAACCATCTAGCTTTCCTTGGGGTTCCATTCAGATGATCTAATTTTATTTTTGGTGACTCCCTACACTCACTAGCCTTCCATACCTGATAGTCCTACATAGATTCCTCTATTCTTAAGCATCTCTAAATGACTTGTCTGTGGCTTGTCTTTTGACTACCTGAAACTGATATTGGATTTTAATCTATCTGCTCCTTTATGCATGCTTACTTTGATGAATGATGCTACAGATGATCTTTCTATTTAAACTCCAGATTGGCCAAAGTAATCAAATCTCTAGATTCATGACAATATCAACTGCATGGATGGAACAAAATAAGATAAGCTTTAAGTAAAGGAGAGTAGGTCTGAAATTATTGATTTCTTAAAGAAATATATATATATTTCATATAGGAAAGTATTGGCCTTTGGGTCACATCCTTTTCTCCCTTTATCAGTAATACCATATCTCAGTTCATTTACTGTTTCCACTCTTCCACCCAAAACCATTGTTTTGGTGAATGAATATAGAAAATTCTGGAGCTTCTGCCCGATGTTTGTGTTTTAAAAATAATTAATTTTAAAATCTGGCAGATTTTAAATAGCCACATTTATCATCATCATAAAGTTGGTGATCTACACATTGAAAGTGACCAGAAGATCATATTTCTTATCCACAAAAACCACATTGGCCAAAGTAATTGTAACATGCTAGTTGGCACTGAAAAAATAGAATACTATTTCACTTTTTTGCTAAGTAACAATCCTATGTTCTTCGGTGTGAAAGAAATGGTAATGCCAAAATTGAATCTTATGAAGAATAACTAAGAGTGCAGGAATGAATGCAGTTCTGTTGGTTGTTTTTAATGATGTCTGGTCTGGGTCATGTTCTTATTTCAATCACAGCTTTATCCACTTTCAGGTAAGGACACGAGGATCAATAAAGCGGAGACCTCCATCTAGAAGGTTTCGAAAATCACAGTCAGAATATGGAGATGACCTAGATTTAGGAGGGACAGTTTTACCTCAGGAAAATGGTTCCCAAACTGAGGAGAAGGAGGAAGTGGATGTATTTATGGACAAGAATAAATCCTCACCTGCCCCTGTGGGTGGTACAGACCATCAGAAGAAACAAAATCAAGTAGCTTCTAATGAAAAATTGCCATCAGATCTACAATCTAGTGGAACAGAGAAAGAAGTGGATGCAGAAAACGTAACAAAATTCAAAGAGAGCCAGGAAAACAAGACACAGAAGAATCTTTCAGAGGAGAGGCCAAGTAAGACTGTGAACAATGAGAAAGAGAAGAAAGCAGATACTGATACTGCAGAAGATACCAAAAGAAAACCACAGAACTGTAATGCTTCCAACATGAAAAACACTTATAAAGAAAAGAGGGAGGAAAAAATAAATGAAAGTGAAGATTCACATCATCAATCAAGCATACAAGATACTGGGACTTCACAACCTACTGCAAATATGAAACTATTCTGAACTCCAGGATATGGTGCTAATATAATTACTAAGCAAATGATAAATGGAAAGCCAATTTATTAGAGTTCCTATTACAATACTAAAGAAATAAACTATTTCTTTAAAGAAGACACCAAAGAAACCTGAATTATTACTTTCTGCTGGAAATTCGTAAGCTTTTGTTGAGACAAATCAGAACATCTGTGATGGAAAGCAGCCTTACCAAGTTCCTTAAGTTTTTCAAACTTGGGGATAGGCCAAAAGCATGTTTTGGAGATTGTCTATTGAATTTTAATAGTTGCTGAGTGTTTTTTTTAATGGAAAGGACTATAATCCATATTAATTACACTTTCTGATTAAAGTTGACATTTCCAAACCATTTCTGGCCTGTGAGCTATGATTATACTGCATACATATCCATTATACAGTCAGCTCAGAAGCACCAAAACTCAGTTTCTTCTGATTTGCTTAGTGGCTGTGGAATAATTTGTATATGTGACAAAGAAACAAAACAAAGCAAAACAAAACACTGATTTTCTACAACATTTCATATTTTTTGAGATTTTCTGAGTTTGCTATTAAGCACAGGAGTAAGTTATGGCTGGATTCAGCATAATAGTAGATAGATTCAGCCACAAGATTGCTAAGCCATTGTGATAAATAGGCCATGGCTTATGGTTTAGCATGTGAAAACTCAGTTAAATGACTTATTTAGCAAAGAATAGTGAAACCATAGCTTGACATGATACATATATTAAATTTGTGGATATTTTTATACATGAATGTTACATTAAGTTTAAACTACTTGTGCTATTTATCTAAGTCCTTTGGTTATTGTTCATATTTTTTTAAAAGGAAAAGAGTTACTTACAATATACATGACAGATCTTCCTGATGTCTTTTAAAAATCTATTACTGAATTGGCAAGCAATAACATCTTTCAATTTCATTGTCAAAATAACCTGCATATTGAAAAGTCTGCTATTCTTTTTAAGAAGCCAGTTATAGCAATTGCTTAAGTAGACATTTCCAATTATTTTAGGAAGTAGGAATAGAATAGAACTAAAAATAGAAAGCACCAAACCATGCCCACATTAGATAGATCTGTTTTAGAAATACAACTCCTAGTCAAACATGGGATGGGACATTATAAGTAATAATGGCTGAAATATCAAATGGGGAGAAAACATATAATCAAATTAGGAAGCAACAAGCTGAATACATCTATATTTGCTGTTCAACTATGCGTTGCTGAACTTCATACAGTTCTGCTTGGGTTGACTGAAGAATGAAAGCATACACCTATCAGTATGAATAAAATAAGCGTAACTGTTTGAAAGGACTTATGCCTAGGTCTACAAATATTGCTTATACATTATAGGTATCACTGACAAGTGAACACGGTTCACGGCAGTTATTTTGCACATTGTGCTGGTCAGCTATAGAATAGATCTACATCTTAGTGATCTAAAGAGAGCATAGCATCATTTTCTGAATGGAGAGAAAATCAGGCACTGCAGCTAGCAGCAAGATTTAAGAAATAATTTTCCCAAACTGTGATTTGCAGATGTTCTTTTAAAAAACAGAATGGCTACTGGCTAAAGGAGCCAGACAATTTTTGTTTGTTTTCTTCACATGGCTAAAGTCTCAGTATTATCACAGTGCATGGTGCTGATCTCAGAAGATCGCACACTGTAGACTATCATCTCTTCCAAAAAGCTATCTTCAAAGCAAAAATATGAAGTAGTTTCAAAAATAATCATAACATTTCACGAAATAATATGGTATATTAAACAATTTTGCAATTGAAGATGCCCGTTTACCGTATACTAAATGGCCAGTTTAATTCTGTGAATTTCTCAAGTAGGCATGAAGGAGATAATGGATTCTTGTTGATTGTGTAATTAAGCTGGTATGTACTGCTTTCTGGTTGCCATAGATAATAGTAATTTTATATAAATATTTATGTAATCTGTGCACCATGCCATTCTGCAAAATGAATTTTCTTATGTAATTTTGATTGGTGTAAAATGTGTTTGTTAAACCTAAAAGCTATTGTGCATTCATTTATTATTTGATTCAGACAGCTAACATTTTCATACAGGTTGTTTTTGTCCCTTCCTCATGCAGCAAAGATGCATCCCATGTTTGTTGATGATCTATTGTTTCGATCATTGCTTTTGTAGAAAAATAGCTGTAGATGGAGTGACTGGGATTTTTTTCTTGGATTTTCATAATTTATACACTGCTAGCTATGCCTCGGCAAAATCATGAACCTGAAGAACACTGTAACAATTTTTGTATTTGTTTTACTAAACCATCTCAGTTATTAAAAACTTGTGGGTTGCCCATCACATGCCCTGGATTAAACTAAAAAACTATATATCCTATCCTTGATTTACTGCAAAAATCAAGATATTTATATGAAGATTTAGAAAAGTTATTACTGTAGTGTTAGTGTAGCGTAGTGTAGTGTAGTCTTGATTCACATGCTAAATCCAGAAAGAATCTAATTGTCAAAACATCTGGAAAAGGTTATTTGGAAAATTATTTGGAGATTCCAGGAGATACTACTAAAATTTTGTTATTAGGGTGATCTCACTTAGTTTGCATCTTTCTTGAGATTAGTCACCAATTCCTGAATCACTGAGCTTTTTTCACAGGATCTTAAATTTTGAACATATTATATAATGAGGACATTTTCTTTTAATGAAGTAAAAAAAAATCGAAGTCTATCCTTTAATTGGTGCTGCTATTGGTCCATATTTGTTCAATATATTCACTTATTTAATACTTCTCCTTACCGGAAAGCATTCTGTTCTCAGGAACATCCGTAAAGTTCAGATAACCATTGTTTTGTTGTCACATAAAATCTATTAAATAGTATTGTTTATTGAGTCATGGTTCACAAATATATGCACAAGAATTGTGTATTTTCACTTGATATCAATGTAAATGAGAAACACATTTTTTAATGTAGGAGTGGTAGTGCTGTTAAGTATACTGTACATCACTCGGGAATATTTTATTTATTTATTCTTCAGATTTTTATCCTGCTTTTATTATGCTGTAAGCAACTCAAGGCAATGAATACACCTTACATACCTAATATGTATTATGTAATATGTCCTTCTATTTTCTCCACAAAAACTCTTGTGAGGTGAGATGGGCTAAGAGCAGGTGACTGACCCAAAGTCACCCAGCTGACTTCATGCTTAAGACAGGACTAGGGAAAAAAAAGATTCTACTTTCTGACCCAGATCTCTATTGATGGTAGAAGGACAGATCTGACAATGGCTTTATTTAGTTATCAGAATTAAAGTAAATAAAAGAGTGTATGGCACTGAAATTGCAGCACTGATTTTGAAACAGAATTATTTGTACAAATGCTGAGAATGTGATTGTTAAATTTATAAATGGTATTGAAATTTGAAACAGAAGAACAAGTTAAGGAACATATGATAAAGTCCACTAAGTATGCAGATGGAAAGATAGAAAATATGTGGTTGAAAGAAATGAGATTTACATTGTTCTAAATTTAAAGAGATTTTTTATAAAATGATGTACCATGGGTATGCGGTATGACTCCATAAAAATTATCTAAAATGTATCAAAGTACTTTAAATGTGTGTTGGAAATGTGAACAAAAAGGCTGAACAAAAAAAAAGCTTTAAAAATTAGATTCAACTAATCTAGAGGATCAACAACTCACAGGATTTTTGTGGGAAAAACAGGAGGAAGGTATGCTGGATATGCCTTGAATTGTTTTTAAATATAACACAGGCAGGATACAATTAAATAAATAAATAAAATATTCAAATGAAATTAGAACTTTTCTTCTTCAGAGTGAAGGTTATTTGGAAAAAAGTTATAGAACATTATTTTTATATATAACTTTAGCAAGATATTTTTTATGCACAAAGTTGGAAAGATTTGGTAATATCTACAATGGATGAATGGTTGGTGAAGATGGCAGAACTTGCATATAAATGGATTTATGACTTAAGGTTTTGAAGATTAGATAAGAGAAAGAAGAGTGATAATGTAATTTTAAAGAGGAGTCAATTTATAATTGTACTTATAAATGCTGTAAATAATCAGAACTCACTTCTTTATATCTTTTCAATTTTTTGTAACTTTTTGTTTTTGTAACTTTGGTTTTTTCCCCTTTTCTTCTTCAGTCTGCTTTAGTCTGTTTTAGTTTGTATTCTTGTGTTTAAACTTATTCTATCTATCTATCTATCTATCTATCTATCTATCTATCTATCTATCTATCTATCCTCTCTCTTTCTCTCCCTCCCTCCCTCCTTCCCCCTCCCTCCCTCCTCCAGATTTAGCAAGAACAGTGACTCCAAAGCTGGGGGAAAACTGCCTAATCTTAGATCTTTATTGATTGCCCTTCAAATGCTCTGAACTATAATACCCATCAACCAGTGGAATACCATAATTGTTGCCAGTTTCCTTGCAGATATCTTTGGATGTTAATTCATTTCTGTAGCTGCTAAAATATAAAGAAATGTAATAATCTATTATTTTGATGGAAACATTTTATGGAACACCCACCTATCCTGCCTCCAGTTGTGAATTCGGTGCTATCACTGTATCGTTTTTGGACTATGTTATCTTTCCATATTTCATTTGAACAACCTGGTTTGGGTAAAGGAGCAGTGAATTATTTACCAGGACATGTCTCTGGCATTTGTATTTCAATTAAATTGTTATGTTTTGCAGCAAAAATAACAAAACTTGTAGTATCCTAAACTAACATTAAGTCCATCAAATCCATGAACTGTTCTCAACAGCTAGATTTATCTAAACATACACATTTAGATTAAATGGTTATGAGATGAATGATATGTGATCATTCACTAATAGTTTAAACATGTGAAAAGTAAGCATGGTCTTTCATACTATCACTTCTTATTGATTACACAAAAATCTACAATGTTTATATTAAAAGCTGTGATGGGACAGAAACTACTATATCCAATGAGATGGAAGAAAACTACCATTTTCTCAATGATATCAAAGCCTCACCAACAATTGTGTGCTCCATAGACAATAATTCTCACAAAATGCAGTTCGGCTGTGTTTATTGATGTTGCTTCAAGCTATCTGAAAAACATGCTATTGGGAATGCTGATGGAGAGTTCTGAGTAAAAGCAGAGACTTGCCATATCTCAGAGTAAAAGAAGCATGTCTACGACACTCATCTTCCTGTTCATATGGAGGTCTGGATTTGTCCACTGGGATGTACAGATTTGTGCTGAGCAAATTTGTGCTGATTATATACATTTTACAGACCATGAATATAAATGAAAATAGAGATTTCTGGGAAAAAAATAAGTCTACATTCAAAATAAATGAATAAAATGCTCCTTTAATTGCTTCTTATGGTCTGAAAAAGCTGTGTGATGCATGTTAAGCATTATATTCTACCCTCTCAGCTGCATGTGTCTAACTAATCCCTCCACTCTTCACCCCTCCTGTACTTTATCTAAGAAAACTCTGCAAAAAGTCAGAAGTCAATGAAGCTTTTTTTCAGGATCTTTTACTTATTGTCATGCCTGAGGCACAGGACCCCTAGACAAATTGACTTGAAAACTTTATTATTTAGAAAGAAGAGGGTAATCAGTTGGAGAGAACTTTGCAGGAAAAAAAGGAAAGAGAAACGGAAAGAGGGAAGGGAGGGGGAAATGAAATGAAAGAGGAATGGGAAGGAAAGGAAAAGAAAGGAGGAAGGAAAGAGGGAAGGGAAGGGGAAAAGAGGGAAGGGAAGAGGAGAGGAGAGGAAAGGAAAAAGATAAGGAAAGAGGAAAGGGAAAGAAATAAAAGGGAGAACAAAGAGGAAAGGAAAGTGGAGAGGAAAGGGAAGGGAAGAGGGAAGGGAAGGAGAGAGGGAAGGAAAAAGATAAGGAAAGAGGAAAGGGAAAGAAATAAAAGGGAGAAGAAAGAGGGAAGGGAAGAGGGAAAGATGGAAGGGGAGAGGAAAGAAAAAAAAGATAAGGGAAGAGGAAAGGGAAGGGAAGAGGGAAAGATGGAAGGGCTGAAGAAAGAAAAAAGATAAGGGAAGAGGAAAGGGAAGAGGGAAAGAGGGAAGGAGAGAGGAAAGAAAAAAGATAAGGAAAGAGGAAAGAGAAGGGAAAGAAATAAAAGGGGGAAGGAAAGTGGAAAGGGAAGAGGGAAGGAAAGAGGAGAGGAAAGGAAAGAGGAAAGGGAAGGACTTGCCAAAATTAACTTCATAAAGCTTATCTTCTCATTAGAAACGAACAGATTCCTACCCTGCATTTATAGGCTATGTCAAAGAGGGCTTCTGAAGAAAGAAGGAAATAAATTCCACCCCCCCTTCTCGAGAGCCAAGTGGTATAGTCTTCCTCCCAGCAGGCTAAACCGTCTTCTCTTCGGGGACTGAGTAAAAATGGAAAACGTTCTCCGTGAGGGAGGGGGGCGCTAACGGCAGATCTTTCAGGCAGGCGAGAAGCGAATTCAAACGCCACGGCTGGTACTGAACGTGGAGCCATTTTCCCAAAAGAGTGAACGCAGCAGCGTTAACGGAGCAGCCAACCCTTGGGAGACTGCGCAGTAGAAGAGGGGCGGGATAAAAGTGAAGAAGCCAGCCGAGGAGCATTTTACTGAGAGCGGCTCGTTGGTCTAGGGGTATGATTCTCGCTTCGGGTGCGAGAGGTCCCGGGTTCAAATCCCGGACGAGCCCGTAGCCGAAGGAAGTGCTTTAGTTTCCTTCGTATTTTGGGGAATGTGAGGCCTTTTTTAAAAATGTTTTACAGAATCTTTCATCAAAACAAATTAAGCCAAAAGATGCAAATATATAATCTCCTCAAACTCGAGGAGAACGGATTGACAGGATACCGGAGCTATGTTTGAAATTCCGCATAACTACATTTATATTTTCGCATTTATATGAGCGTTTATAGTCTCTCCTTTTTTGATAAAAGAAAACTTTGTAGCATTCCTTACCACGACTTCTTATTTTGTGCGTAAGGAAAGCAGCGGAGTAAACAAGAGAAAACGGAATAGGCTTCCTTTTTATTTTTCTTACACTTTGTAGGATGAATTGATCGATAATAAAAAGAGGGAAAAGGCTTCACAGCGCCTCACGTTGCAGCGTCGCTGGGAAACGAACTGCATTACAGTTGGTGTCAATAAATCCTTCTTCGACGTTTTCTAAAGTTCTGGAGTGATGCGAAAGCATAACTACCTGTAAAATACTAATTTACGTTTTTTTAAAAGCAACCCTGTATATTATACAAAATATTTTTTTTAAAAAAATAGGGCTCGTCCGGGATTTGAACCCGGGACCTCTCGCACCCTAAGCGAGAATCATACCCCTAGACCAACGAGCCAGTCGATAAATCTACTTTTATTCTTCTTCTGGATCCTAACAGTCCTTACTTCGTCACTATCTGTCCAAAGGAAAACGGTGGTGATTTCCAGGTAATTGTTTCACCACGCCAAAGACTGTTTTGTTTTAATAGCTGTGCATTTTCTAAAGTCAGCAAAATCCCATTCAAAGGCAAAGTATAACGCCTGTTGCATACTCGCATTGTACATATATGTACAATGTAATAATGTACTTATTACAACATGGATACGTTTTCTGTTACGGCAAACAGGGTACAAGTTGACCTTCGCACAAGGTCGTGGAAGACCCGGGAGAGTCCCGGAGGTATCCCGCGTTTGTTTGTTTCTTTTAATGTGGAAAACATTCAAATAGAAACAAAGACGTATTTACGGGTTTCTGTGTCAAATTAAGGGAACAGGAGGGTGGAAGAGGATCCCGAAATAATCCGACACATTTTTCATAGTTGTCGTCCTTTAGTGCAGAGTTTACCCAAATATGTCAACGTCAAGATGGGAGACTTTTGAACTCCTAGAACTCCCCGGCCACACAGGCTTCGCTGGGAACTTCTGGGAGTTGAAGTCCGCCCGTCACTGAGGGTGAAAAATGCTGATCGAGAAGACCCGCCGAAAGTCCTTTGCGCTGGTCACCGAGTAAACACGCCTCTAGATGCCTAACTAAGGAGGATTTGGAACTCGCTTCAAACGCTTATTGTGCAAGAAACATTTGCGTATTTTCGTGGATCAGCCGCACCGTGGCTTTGCCTCTGCACCTTTTGTCCGGCGGGACTCTTAGCCTCCTTGCTAATACCTCTCCCCGCCGTCGGATTTCCAGGTTTTCCCGCAACAATGAATATGAAGTGAGCGCCAGCGTAACAACCTGTAGAGATTCTCAGTCAGACAGTCACGGTTGTTTGTCCCAAAGATTTTTTTTCTGGAGACGACTGGACTTTCTTGTTTTTTCTTTGAAGACATTTCGCTTCTCTTCCAAGAAGCTGCTTCAACTCTGACAGGATAGTGGGGAATGAAAGGATTTATATGCCTTGCAGACAGCTGGTCGTTTGCATCTTTTGAAGCCCTTGGAGGTATATCTGTGTCCTCAGGGTCACTTGAGAAGTGCTCCTGGTTCCTGTAGACTGCAGTTTTTCCTCGGGAAATCCATTTTGATTCCCACACCATTCAAAGGGTGTTCATCCCAAATTGTATAGCTTAAATTGTTTCAACTCCTACCCTCAAAACGACGCTATAGACAACTAGACACACCAGGACAACTAGACACAAGAACAGTTTTTTCCTGAATGCCATCACTCTGCTAAACAAATAATTCCCTCACCACTGTCAAATTATTCACTAAGGCTGCATTACTATTGCTATTAGTCTTCTCATGGTTCCTATCACCCATCTCCTCCCACTTATGACTTGTGACTGTAACTTTGTTGCTTGTATCCTTACAATTTATATTGATATTGTTTCCTGATTGCTTATTTGTACCCTATGACTATCATTAAGTGTTGTACCTTATGATTCTTGATGAATTATTTTGTCTTTTTATGTACACATAAGTGTATGTGGAGCATATGCACCACAGACAAATTCCCTGTGTGTCCAATCACACTTGGCCAGTAAAGAATTCTATCCTATCCAATCCTATTCTAAAAATCTGTAGAGATTCTCAGTCATCCAGGTCCCAAAAGTGCTTTTTCAGGAGGAAACTGGACTTTGTTTTTTTTTTCTTTGAAGATGTTTTGCTTCTCATCCAAGAAGCTTCTTCAGCTTTGACTGAAGAAGGATGCAAATGACCAGCTGTCTGTAAGGAATATAAATCCTTCCATTCCCCACGAACCTGTCAGAGGTGAAAAAGCTTCTTTGGGACCAGCGTAACAATGAGAAGGAAAAATAAATGGGCTCAGGCAGAAAGATAGCTATGATACCACCAGCAGCCGCCGCAGCAACAGCACCAAAGGGTGGCCCCAGGAAGCCCAAAATCGGATCAGCTTGCCTGTCGGCATGCACCATGGCTATTCCTGGTGACTCTTCCTCTCAGCCAGTGCCTTTTCCTCTAAGGAAGGGAGGCACTTTCCCCCTTGGCAGGGCAAGGCAGGTCTTGCCTACAGCATGCCCCCTTTACCTGCTTGAGCAGTACTGTGCTGTAGCAAGCTCACAAATAGTTGGAGCAATCCCCTTGAAATAAAAAATGGGATCCGAAAATTGGGGCAGGGATATTGCTTGGAATGTAGATGAGGCAACAATCATTGATAAAAGACTCTATGGACTTTTAACTATGCACTTTGGAATGAATGGCCTTCGAATGGTATGAATGGATTTCCAGAAAAATTGCAGACTACAGGAACCATTTGCTTACTTTATTCTACTCTCAAACTGTCTGTTGTTGTCACCTGAGATCAGGAGGGCCAATGTTAGATTGGTTCAGATTTGAGAGTTCCGGATATTATTCTCATTGTGTCAAAGATAAACATCGACCTTGTTGGTACAACTTCTTTCCCTACAGGTATGCAATATTAAGTTACAGAGTAAATTAATGATTGTCCCATTGTATGAAATGAACAGGAGTAACTGAAAACCAATAAAGCTGATGTTGTTCTATGGGGATTTGTCTAGCCAATATTTAGCCAAGTGCTTATCTAAGCCCTCCAATATCTAGCTTTTACAAACAGGATATGAAGAGCGATTTTCACTAGTGATTTTTTTTCAGATGTATGATTTCAAGAAATTATCCTCCCATTTTAGCTAATGGATAAAAGTATCCATATAGATAAAGCTGAATTGTGTGGAGAGTATATTAAAACATAAATCTTTGTGGAACCACTATTAGATTTCAATGCAATGTGAGCTGATTACATAAGTTATGATATACACATTATATGGCAAAAAGACCAAAACATGTGTTTTATCTACAAATGAGTTCTAAAATTGAAACCTTTGAAGAGTTCTCATTGATTTAATAAACAATTTTGGAAGTGTTAACAATCCTATATATTCTTGAATGCTGGAGTAACAGATTAGAAACATGAAAATACGGATTTCATTGCCATAAGATAATAATAATTGTAAAAATAATAAAGGCTGGAGAGAAATAAATAATATTAGCAGTTATGTTGGACTACCTCTCATAATCTCAGAACCAGCATGATCAAAGCAAATAGTAGATTATTAGACTACTAGACTTCTGGACAAAATATTATCTGCAACATGAGCAGAAAGCTGGAGTAGGGTTGAAGACAAAAACATAGATTTTTACTTACTGTTAGCCAGGTTGAGTATTTAATGTATTGAAGTAGGAACTGAAAGTTGCAGGCTCTATCAACCCCTAAGTGACATACTTTTGAATCACAAAGTGATTCATGACTGTAGACACATTAGCCTGGAAGTGAACAAGCTGTGATTGGAAGACTTCTTTAACACAGCTAGCAAAAATAGAGGCTGATTTGCCAAATGCATTTTATTGCTGTTTATTTATTTAAAAAATATAAATATTCATTTTTAATCAAATTTATATCTGATCTAGAGTTGCCATCTATAGAAATGTTTTAGCATAATTTTTCTTTGGGCCTTGTCTCTCAGATATTTACAACTATAAAGGGTTATTCTACAGTAATAGCTCAGGATCTGAAATAATAGGAAAATTCCTTGTTTAGAATTAATGAAAGTATCTAAGGTGAAGAAGAAAGAATAGGAGGAATCTTGTGTGCCTGTAAAAAGTGGGCTGCATTCTTTTTATGTATATTCAAAATAACTCAATAAAAATCTAAAATAGATTAGCTTTAAGTTACAAATATAAGCAATCAAATTAATTATTTGAAAAATTATGTCTGTTATAAAGCATCAAAATCAGAAATGTTGCTATAATAAACCTATGGAATGTGACAGTTATTAAAACATATAACATATACAGTATTACCTTTATTGTGAACAAAACTGAAAAAAGATTGAGAGTATGATGGCAAAACTGACTAAAGTTGAGAGTAGCTGTGATAATTTATACTGCAAAAGTATATTGTAGGGTGCAATGGCAAAATTCTTAAAGATAGACATTTAAGTCAATAGTAGGTACTGAATATCTTCATCTCATCATTTTAGTAAGAATACAGTGAAGGAAGGAAGAGCACGCCTAAGTAATTTATATTCATGATTATTTTTCTACTACTACAAATTCCACTTTAACTGTGTGTTACATTCCTCTTAATCCACCATTATATCTCAGAGGTTTCTTTAAGAATAACAGAACAATATATATCCAAAGGATTTTGTATTGTGCTTATCTGTTTGTGTATTCAATATTCTGTACTTCCATCATTATCTAATAATATATGATTGTAGACTGTATGTGGTCTATTAAAGACTTGCAAGCAACCCTCCAAGTCCTTCCAAATCTGATGGAACTCTAGCTCTGAATAAGATAGAAATTATTGAACACATGAAGCCTGTTATTAATTCATTATTTAATTATTATCTGATCTTGCCCATTTTTAAACTGTGGTTTGGCACTATATCTGTCAAAAAAATCAAAGCACAGTTCTTGCTCCCTGAAATGTTTGTACTCCACTGAAATAAGGGAAGAAATGTGTAAAGGAAGGAAAGAAAAAATAGAATCATCCTGTGCGATTGTAATTTTATTGAAAATAAATCATTTTGTACTGAAACTAAACATTTGGAATTTTCATAAGTCATTTCACGCTGCTGAAAAGGCATATCGAATCAGCATTCAGAAAGCCATCTTGTGTGGCTCAAATGTGAAAAGTAGAGCTGAGATAGGATAATGAGCCAGTCTTTTACCTTTTATAAATCATAATCTTCTATGCTTGGAAACGCATTTTGCCAAATAAGTATCCAATACGGCATCAGACTTGATTATAGTTTGCATAGTATAACAATAGGTGTCTCACCATTATGGCACACATCTCACAGAGGTGGGTGATGTCCTGTAGCTCCTTCAGAACTCCAAGTAAAAGCTGAGCCACTTTCTCTTATGTTAGCAGAGAGAGAAACTATTACATGCCATCCAACCACAGTCATAAGTAGGTAAGACTTTATTAGCTGAAGGAACCCTGCTTTCTGATTTCCTGTTGTACAAACTACTTTAACATTTATTCATACAATAGAAAATAGTAGATAGGATTCTCAGCACTTTTAGTATATTATCCTATCTAACTGCTTGCATAAGTATTTGATTATAATCCAATGATCAATTTATAAGGAATGAGAAACGGGGATGGAAAGGAAACTTCTTATAAGTTCTAGAGAGTTGAAAAAATACTTCTTTGAGGTCTGGTAGAGTGTTCATTATGCTATTATAATTATATACTGTATACGTATTATATTCTGTAGAATGTCTTTGCCATTTCAGCACATTTCTTGATCCTTCCAATTTGACTCTGGGTGCAATTCAAGGTGCTAGTTATTACTTTCTTGAACTTGAATGATGTCTTTTCTCCAGGACTGTCCATTCTGTTATATCATCTCAAGTTCATTTTTTGATTTATACTATTTAGGTGATTTATCAGTCAGTTCCAAACTTCTGTGTGCTTTACGCAAACATCTCTAGAATACCAAATAAAAAATTGGACTGCTCACAGCGCTTTTAAGAAGAGTATCTTTTCCTTCATGATTTCCATCTTTAGTTCTGGGTGGGTTGCACTACTCAAGAACCAGTATCTCCTCTAGATGACCTCCTGAAATCACAGCTCCCATTTAAAGAGCAAATGGGAGTTGTGACCAAGAGGGCTTTGTACACCTTTATATTGCACATCAATTTTGTCCTTTCTTGGATCAGAAAATATTGCGCAGTGTCACTCATGCTTTGGTCACCTGGTAGATGGATTATGTAATGTGCTGTACTTCCCAAAACATATCTAAAAGTCTCAATTGTTCCTAAGTGTGGCAACACAGGCCATTGTGAGTATGGCTCATTATGCCCATGTTACACTTTTATTCCATGAACTGCCCTGCTCTCAATTTGATGCAATTCAGGGTGCTGATTATTACTTATAAAGTTCCACATAGCATGGAGAATATCTGAAAGATTGCATTACACCCAATGTTTTCACCTTCTCATTAAGTCAGGCAGTACAATCCTGCTGATTGTATGATCAGGGATGACCAGGAAGCATGCCTGTTCTGTAGTTACATCTGCCCTCAGGAAGATCCGATCTCCTGAACTTAGTTTGGCTCCAGCTCTGCTCACCTTTTAAAAAGCCTTAAAGACCTGGCTGCTTTTTTGGCATGGGGTTCAGGACAATAATTCAGGCCATATTGTTAGTGCATGGTATCTTTGATAACCACTTTGTAATTTAGCTAATCACGTGTTTATATATGTTTTTCAATTATATATGATTTTGATGTGTAGTATAATCAGTGTGGGAGAGGTCATACTTTCCCCTTGCCTTTTTTTTTCCTCCTGTGAGTCAAGCCTAATTATTTCCTATCCTCCAAAGTCAGACATACACAAACAGCTTAAATACTGAACAGATAATTTGTGCTAAAATGTTAATTTCATCTATGAAATAATAATATTTTCAAATTGTCTTTCCTCCTGTAATAACTGCATCATAAATTAGATTGAACCAGAATAACTTTAATGGAACACTGGAATTTATAATATTAAATATTTATATTGAAATCAATGAGGAGAAAGGTTAATGAGAAATAAGGGTTATCCTATTGTACATATCCAATAGTTCTAGCTGAATAACTGTTTATTGCTGTATAACCAGGTTTCAGTTAGCACAATTGGCTACAATCAATGTAAAAAGTGTTATTTTACCATACCATAATATTATAAAATTGTTCAAAATTAATTTTATTTCTTTGTTAGATGCAATACTATTCCCATTTATACAAGGCTTTCCTATCTTGTGGTTTCTCTGAGTGGTTGGCTTGGAATATTTCTAGCTATAATTGCAGTACACCTGAAGGAACACCTAAAAGAATTAGTTTTCCTTAATTACTTATTTCAATTAAGATCTTTATTATATTTTAATAAGTAATTTTTACAGTGTTTTGATTGGGGTGTTTAAGGTTCCACTAGAATATTTAGGGATTCTTTTGATGTGGCAAACTAACATGGTTACCTTTATCACAATTACTGGTTTCTACCTGTTCTGCTTGATTGGAAAGAAGGAAAAAAGGAAAGTTTTTGAAAGTCGCAAGCTCAACTGTGTGCATTCATTTTGCATCATAGTGCTGTCTATTACTAAACCCACATCCGACACTTAGCAAAGCCTTTAGAGACCACAAGTTCCCTATGTTGTGACAAATATACTTAAAAATAATACTGTAGACATAATTATTACTTTTCAATCTTCATAGTTTGCATTAAAACTATAAGAAACATTATTTTAAAAAATGGAGTGCAAAAGGCAACCTAGCAACACAAAAGAAATTGCTGAAGTTCTGAAAAAGGATATATTTTGGAGGGGGAAGAAGGAAAGATGATGAAAGAAAAGCAGTTTCTTAGCCAATAATTTTAGGGAGAATAAGGAAATGAAAGCTCACCTAAAACTTTAGATATTGTACAAAAAAGAGAAAAGAAGTGGTACACCGGCTTCCCTGTGAAGCTGATGAATGCTAACAGGTAATAAAGAAAAATAAGTTTTTTCTAACAAAGAAGGTATCACCAGGCAATTCTGAGGGAGAGAATGAAGAGACAAATAAAGATTTTTAGAGGAATATTCGTTTTGAATACATATAATTCTTCACCCTCACCCCTAGGTACTGATGAACCTTGCAGAAAATCTGGTGAATTTGAATATCCATGAGAAATTCTGAGAAAATATATACCAGATATAGACTGAAGAAGGGCAAATGTTCCCAATTTCAAAATGTGTGTGTGTGAGAGAGAGAAGGGGTGGGGAGAGAGAGTCCAAATATCTTCAGATCAGTAAGCCTGAAATCAACACCTGAGAAGATTCTAGAACAGATCATGGTTTCTAAGCACATGTCATGGATTTATCAAGAGCAAGTCTTGCAAAACTATCCTGATCATATTTCCTTGATTTGGAAACTTCTTTAATAAAGTATAGCAATTTGTGGGTATCATTCAACAAAGTTTGACAAAATATTCCATGATTTGCAAACCAGTTAACCATTAATAGGATGTATGATGAATAAATGCATAGCTGACTCATGCACAAGGATTGGCAGCAGAGGTGGGTTCCTACCTATTCGGTCTGGTTCCGCCGAATAGGTAGTAAAAATCTGGCTTACCTTTCCAAACCGGTAGTAATGACAGCCTGGCCACGCCCCCGAACCGGTCCCTCAGTAGCCGTTTGCTTGCCTCGCCCTGCCCAGTCTCTGCTCTGCAGCTTGCCTGCCTGAAGCGCTGTGCCCCTGATCTGTCTGCCAGGTAAGCCTGAGAGTCGCGTCTCATCATTCCCCTTTTCCTCTCAGTCCTGCAAAACCAGAAATCTCCCCCCCCCTCCAAGCAGCAACTTGAGACTGTGCAGGTGGCCAGGCGCTGCTGCTGCTGGAGCTGCGTTGCCCTGCTGGGTTCAGGGACTTCTGCCCCTGTTGTGCTCTGCAGCCAGCGGAGCCCCACATCCATCTCTTCAAGCTGCTGGGCTTCTTGAAGCAGCACACCACCCACACCCTCCGCCACCCGCTCTGCACGGAGTCGAGTTGCTGGCGGGCAGCGATGCAGAGATTGAGAGAAGGGGGGCCAGGTAGCAACCTTGTTCTCTGCTTGTGGGCCAGAAAGATTGCCACAGATTGCCTCTTGGCCTCCACCATGTACCATCTACTTTCCACCTATTCGCCATCTATCTACCATCTACCTATTATCCACGTACTGACTTACCATCTGATGTGGAACCTGGCTTGCTGACTTAATTAACATCTATAGCACCCTGGCCCTTGCTGCAGCTCCCCCCAGTATACACTCGAGGTCAGATTTGCTCCTGCTGCGGGAGTCCCCCCTCTCGCAGGTGTGGCCCTCCGCCCTTTCAAGGGCCCACCTTGATGACGGATTCATTAATCCCGAGAGGTGGAGGAAGCGGAGACTTAGGGGGTTTTTAGTCAAATGTTTTTTAAATTCTTTTAGGGGTTCAGGGGTTGGGGGGTGGGTGGGTCAGATCAGGAGCGATGATGAAGCCAGGTCACCAGGTGGGGTCTTGAGCAGAAGGAGCAGAGAGGAGGAGGGGGGAGAGGATACCATTCCTATACAGGGCTCCTTGATTCCAACGGTCGTAGGGAGGGGCAGATACGAGGACAGATTAACAACCCGCAGTCGGTTGGGAGACCGTGGGTGCTGGTTACACCCGGTCGCTTGTACCAACCCCCGCGTTCTAGGTGGTCAGGATTTGCAGGCCCAGGGCCTGAGGCTGCTGTTATGCAATGCGAGGTCCGTTATCAATAAGGCCCCCCTCATTCATGATCTAATTTTGGAGGGGGAGCCGGACCTCGCGGGAATAACGGAAACCTGGTTGGGCCACGAGGGAGGGTTACCCCTCGTGGAAATGTGCCCACCAGGTTACCAAGCATTTCACCAGCCCCGGGCCCGGGGAAGGGGCGGTGGGGTAGCAGTGATTATCCGGGAGGACTTAGAGCCGAGGGAGTCCACTGTGCCACAGATGTCCGGATGTGAATCCCTTGTTGTGAAATGGGGCCCTGGGAGGCAGTTGGGCCTGCTGATAGTATACCTGGCTCCCCGCCATACATCAGCGACCCTGCCTGAGCTCCTCGAGCTAATCTCATCGGTGGCGGTTGAGACCCCCAAACTTTTAGTAATGGGGGATTTTAACCTGCCGTCAGTGGGAGAAGCATCAGAGGGGGTTCGGGAGTTCATGGCTTCCATGACAGCCATGGACCTGACTCAAATGATCCAGGGCCCGACACACGAGGGAGGTCACACCTTGGACCTCGTTTTTGTCTCTCGCCAGTGGTTGAGTGATCTGGGAGGAGTGAATTTAACCATCACTCCTCTATCATGGTCAGATCACTCACTCCTCCGACTTGACTTCCCTGGTGCTACCCCTCGCTGCGGGGAGGCGGAACCGGAAAACACTAGATGGTTCCGCCCCAGGCGCTTGATGGAACCAGACAGGTTCCAGACGGAGCTTGGGCCACCTCCTGCAGCCGACCCGCCCTCGGGTAGAGGACCTGGTGGCCACGTGGAATAATGCGACTACCGGGGCCTTGAACCGGGTGGCGCCTTTGCGGCCTCTCCGGCGGCAACGATCCACCCTGGCTCCTTGGTTCACCGAGGAGCTAAGGGTGATGAAGCGCCGCAAGAGATGCCTAGAGAGTCGTTGGAGATCCTCCCGATCCGAATTGGACCGAGCACAGGTACGAGCCCATTTAAGGACGTACCTAGTGGCATTGAGAACGGCCAAACGTCGATATTGTGCCGCTCTCATTGCATCCGCAGAGAACCGCCCTGCCGCCCTGTTTCGGGTGTCCCGCTCCCTTCTGTTTGAGGCCGCGGGAGGCCCCTCTACAGGGTAGAGCAGAGGAGTTTGGGAAATATCTGCTGGATAAAGTCGCTCAAATCCGGAAGGATTGGGTCCCCTTCAGTGGCCCAGTCGAGACGCCAGTGGCGAGTCTTGAGAAACCTTTTTGGGAGGAGTTTGACTTGGTTGCCATCGAGGATTTGGACAGATTGCGTGGACGACTGCGACCTACCACATGTTTGCTAGACCCGTGTCCCTCCTGGCTTGTACTGGCTTCCTGGGAGGTTACACGCGACTGGCTCCTGGGCCTAGTGAACGCTTCGTTGGGTGAGGGGTCTCTCCCGGCCGCCTTGAAAGAGGCGGTGGTGAGACCCTTGCTCAAGAAGCCTTCCCTGGACCCTACGGAGCTGGCCAATTATCGTCCTGTCTCCAACCTTCCCTTTTTGGCGAAGGTTGCAGAGAGTGTGGTGGCTTCTCAGTTCCCACGACATCTGGAGGAGAATGATTATCTAGACCCGCGCCAGTCCGGCTTTCGCCCTGGGCACAGCACTGAGACGGCCTTGGTCGCGTTGGTAGACGATCTCTGGAGGGCCAGAGATAGGGGTTGCTCCTCTATCCTGGTCCTATTAGACCTCTCGGCGGCTTTTGATACCATCGACCATGGTATCCTGTTGCACCGACCTGAGGGGTTGGGGGTCCGGGGCACCGTTTTGCGGTGGTTCGGCTCCTACCTCTCCGGCCGGACGCAACGTGTGTTGGCAGGGGGGCAGAGGTCGACCCTAAGCCCCCTTACTTGTGGGGTGCCACAGGGGTCGGTCCTCTCGCCGCTCCTGTTCAACACATACATGAAGCCGCTGGGTGAGATCATCCGTGGTTTCGGGGTGGGATATCATCTGTACGCTGATGATACTCAGCTGTACATTTCCACCCCGAACCACCCCAACGAGGCCATCGAAGTGATGTCCCGGTGTGTGGAAGCCGTACGGGTCTGGATGGATGACAACCGACTCAGGCTCAACCCTTCCAAGACGGAGTGGCTGTGGGTTCCGGCCCCCCGGTTCAACCAGATAATTCCATCTCTGGCCATTGGGGGCATTCAACTTGCCCCCGTGGAGCGGGCGCGCAATTTGGGCGTCCTCCTGGATGCCAGGCTGTCCATGGATGAACATGTGACAGCCGTGGCCAGGGGGGCGTTCCACCAGGTTCGCCTGGTGCGCCAATTGCGCCCCCTATTGGACCGGGACGCCTTACGCACAGTCACCCATGCGCTGGTGACGTCTCGCCTGGACTACTGTAACGCTCTCTACATGGGGCTCCCCTTGAAATGCACTCGGAGACTGCAGTTGGTCCAGAATGCGGCCGCGCGGGTGATTATGGGGAGTACCAAGTACTCCCATGTGACACCTCTCCTGCGCGAGCTGCACTGGCTTCCTGTGGTCTATCGAGTGCGTTTCAAGGTTTTGATTACGATCTTTAAAGCGCTCCATGGCTCAGGACCTAGTTACCTGCGGGATCGTATTCTGCCCCATACATCCCTACGACCCATCCGCTCGCACAGAGAGGGACTTCTCCAGGTGCCGTCTACCAGACAGTGCCATGGGGCGGCGCCTAGGAGCAGAGCCTTCTCTGTGGCGGGCCCAGCCCTGTGGAATGACCTCCCCCCGGATATTAGGACTACTACTGACCTCCGCTCCTTCCGTGTCAAGCTCAAGACCCACCTTTTCCAAATAGCTGGCCTGGCTCGACCATAACTTAGTAACGCTCCTGATGGGTTTTTTAATTTGGTAATTCTATTAGGGGATTTTAAATTGTATTTTTAACTGTCTTTCACTTAAGTCCATCCTCCTCCATGCACATATGTATATGTCTCTGTTTTTTTTTGTATATATGTTTGTCTTATGTGTATTTTTTATCTGTTTGATTGTACGCCGCCCCGAGTCCTTGGGGAGAGGGTTGCGGCTAATCAAATAAAATTATTATTATTATTATTATTAAAGAGAAGCTGCCTGTGAGGGAGCCATGGAACAAAATAAAGGTGCTCTAGGGATCCCCCCCCAAAAAGGCAGCAAAGAACCCCAGCCTGGTGCGCGTCCCCCTCAAATCTTTTTGCCACTGCTTCGGTGGGCATGGGTTGGTGGTGGGGAGTCATGTGACTGAGTGTGCATGAGTGATGTCAAGTTGGCCACGCCCACTCAGTCACATGCCCATCTAGCCATGCCCACCAAATAGTGAAAAAAATTGAAACCCACCTGATTGGAAGTGGCTCAAATTACTCCCTGGAGTGGTACCTTTTCCTTTCCTGGTGGGTTGTATTGGAGACTAGACTATTACAATTATATGATTCTACCCAAATGTCTATATTAAAAAGAATAAGTGCTTCAAAGTAGCATCTTTGCTTGAGAACCTGACTTAAATCAACAATGTACCCAAAACTGTAACACTTCATTTCTAATACCTGTCATAATGGAAATATTTAAACATACTTTTTTTTTTACAAACACTTTCCTTACCTTTTAATGGGAGAAAACAGCCAATTCTTCACTTGGCTGCATCTGACATCAAACAAGGAAACTTGGTTAAGAATGCTTTGAAATTAACGTGAAAAAATGGCTCCTGTTCATTTTTATATGAGGAATTATCTCAGAATGAGGTGATAATTAGGCTTGAACAGAACACATACTTTCAACCTTTGGACAGACACATGATTTATAACTGGGATGCCAAAGAAGGAAATAGCTGTCGGAGAAAGAGCCACGAAATCCCTACTATGCTACTTCCACTTGGGCCATTGCCAGACCAGGGGGGTTGGGTTGAACGGGGAGAAAGCGAATCCTGCTGCAATATTAGAGAATGCTACAAAAAACGCCGAAGTAGCTCCTTATCACGTGTCAGCCCCCCAACGAAGGCGAGGCCGTGCTTTTCTAACAACTCCCCCCATGCGAGAGTGGCAGCTGGCAGTCCCAACCACTTTCCACCAGGAGAAGCGAAAGGCAGGGCCTCGTGAAAAGGAGACGTGGGATTCAGGAGGTGTGCGTGATTGACAAGGGCGCAGCTCAATAGGCGCGCGGCACTCCCCCTCACCTCTTCCACCCCTCTCCAACCATGGGCGGGGGTGGAACAATGGGAGGAAAAGGAGATGGAAGCAGGAAAATGGCAGCGGCGTTGGCAGCGGCGGCTTTAGCGGCGTCTCCGGGCAGCGGCGTCTCGCGGCAGGGCGCGCCGTCCCCAGCCTCCTTCCCCGCACTGCTCCTGCTTGCGGCTCTTTCGTCCCTGCGTGAGTCCGAGGCTTGTCGCATTGGGCGCTGTGCAGCTGGGGGGGAAACGGAGGTGGGGGGAAACAGAGAGAGAGCAAGAGGAAGGAGAGGCTACTTCCTCCTCGGGAGACCCGCCGCCCTCTTAGCCAGACCTGGCGTGGGCCGGAGGTGGAGGAGGAAGACCAGCTCTCCCCCCGGCGTTAGTTTGCGCCTGGGGTGCATGCGGGGGGAAAGAAGAGAGCCAGGCTGACCGCTGGGCAAAAGGCGAAGGAGCGGAGGGCAGTGCTGCTTTTGTGGGATGGACGTGAGGGCTGGATAGGAGCTGTAAGCAACCCACCCTTCCAATAATATATTGACAGGGTACCTCGTTTGCTTCCTTGTACATGAAAATGGTGTGTATGGCGGGGAGGTGGGGGAGAGACAGATAAATGTACGTGTCAGGAAGGATGATGGTGCCTGGACATTTTAATCGCTTTGCAAAACAATCTAGAACTGACCCTACTACAGAGACGCAGGTGTTCTCTCTCTCTCTCTCTCTCTCTCTCTCTCTCTCTCTCTCTCTCTCTCTCTCTCTCTCTCTCTCTCTTCTCTCTCTCTCTCTCTCTCTCTCTCTCTCTCTCTCTCTCTCTCTCTCTCTCTCTCTCTCTCTCTCTCTCTCTCTCTCTCTCTCTCTCTCTCTCTCTCTCTCTCTCTCTCTCTCTCTCTCTCTCTCTCTCTCTCTCTCTCTCTCTCTCTCTCTCTCTCTCTCTCTCTCTCTCTCTCTCTCTCTCTCTCTCTCTCTCTCTCTCTCTCTCTCTCTCTCTCTCTCTCTCTCTCTCTCACACACACACACACACACACACACACACACACCGTTGCCCCGTTTGGAATGCCCTGCCTACCCTCGATTCTTGTTGTCAACATCTCAATTGTACAAATAACGGGATGTTCTGATTGAGGAAAGTAGGGTGTGGAAAGGTGGAAAAGAGTCGCTACGTTCTTGAACGAATACACTACACGTAAGCGGCAGGAGGTACTGATTCTAGCGCTTATAGTAGGGATGTGGTGGTTGGTTTTCCAGGACTGTTATTTGACCGAACAAGTACACAATGAAAATAAATCACACCAAATGGGCATAAGTATAATTGTATGCTTTAAACGGTTTTAGAATTTCAAGTTCCTTATTTTATTTACTAAATAAATTAATATATCAATCAATTGATTGATTGTTTACCAAGAAACTGTGCAGTTTGTCTTCTTGGGAGCAAGAAGACAACTCCTCAGTTTTATCCCTAGTGCTATTTGGATTCATATGTCTCAGAGGTGCTAACTAACTGAAGCTTTGATGATGTCCTGATAAGACCCAAGTTGTGAGCAGACTCAGCTCATACACATTATGTTAGACCCGAACATCAGTTTTAGGAATTGGTTCCTATAACATTTGCAGCTGTTTTTCCACTGAAAACAAATGGTAAACATGATTCATATGTTACCAGAAAGAGGATGTTGCTTAGCTGAAAATAGGCTTATCCAAATGATATGATATCCTTGAAGCCACTAGTTTGCTAATCTGTGCTCAGGCTACAGTGTAATTGGAAATATTCTATCTTGATGCTCCCATTTCTCTCTCATAATCAATGTAGGTAATATATGTAAAAGTAATAACATGCAAAAGAACAACTAACAACATTAAAATGATTTTATAAATCCAAACTATCTCTTAATTGTGGCAAAGGGCTATATTTCTACAAATTAATTTATATATTACCTCATCCTTTCCCAGTCTGGTGCCAAGATCGACAATAATTCTGTAGCCTGCAGCAATATTAGCAGTATGAAGGTCGCATTATTCCCTACTTCTGAGTTTTATTACCATGAAATTTTTACATTAAATCAGCATTTCATATTTGATGTATTCTATATGTTACACACCAAACAGAACAGTAGTAAAATTGTGTAGCATTTATCATTCATTATCATTCAATACGAGTGCTAGTTATTTTTCATGTGTGATGTGGATATAAGTCAAGCTAATACTAAAATTCAACCAGTGTGATTCTTAGTATTGTGTTCGTTTGAAACTTATTAATATTTTATTCTGATGATACCATACTTGCATTTTTAAAAAGTCATTGGAAAGATTATATCAGTTGAAAATATTGTTTCATTTTCAAGTTCCATACTTTATATTACAGTAGTTACAAAAGGTGTTGTAAGACTTATAAATTTGTGCTGTATATTTATCAGAAGTGAGATTTTCCCACAATTAGATCATCAAAGAAAGAAAAAAAAACTAATGGCAACTCTAATGAGATTAGCAGTAGTTAAAACAAATGCAAGTTTTGTCATGGTTTATTGCAACCTTGTGTCCCAGAGGTAAATGTAAAGAGGGATGATTCTCCCCCCCCCCTTTTTTTTTTTTTTGTATATGGCAGACTTGTGTCTCCCAGAGAGTTTAGTTTAGAACAGTGGCCCCCAACCACTGGTTTGATGGAGAGAAATTTTTCCACGGACCGGAGAGAGAATGGTTTAGTGTGCTGCCTGCACCCTGCAGATGGGACTTCGCATGTTTGCATGGCCTGTTTTGGGCATGCCATGCCAGGAGTCTTGGGATTGGGGACCCCTGTTTTAGAATACAAAGTACTATATTTATTTTCTTCTTCCCCTTTCTGCTTAGCATTTTGTTTATAAATTTGTCTATTTCTTTTTTACTGGCACAGAAAATCTAGAGTATTTTAAAACTGAATTCATTATTTAAAACCTGAGTTGAATGTTGAACTGATGGGCTTAGGGCTCGATTCAGAAATCTACTTAAAGACCTCATCCCTTAAATAGAAACTGACTTAGATCTGGTTCCATTGTAACCCTAAGCTAAAATGTGCCTTTTTCATTTTTGTTTAGCACAGTTATCCAAAACTGTGATATGTAGTTGGAACCATCTATACATCAGTGTAAGCCAAAGGCAAACAATATTTCACTTTAGCATTGGAGATTATGCTTTGGATATAACTTATTCCAAAATGGAAAGGTTTCCCCCCCCTTTCTTTCTGAATTTCATCAAAATATTTCTTCTCATATTGCACTTATTGAATAAACATCTTATTTTCTTCCATGAAACCAATATTTTAAAGAGATAACTGAAAATAAAAGCATTAGTTAGTAATCAAATTTGCGCCTCCACAAAGCATTATTTTAAAAACCTCAATGTAATGGGGGAAAGACCTTAGCATGATTGTTTACGCACAGTTCTGGAAGAATAAGAAATTGGCTGCATTTTTAAATCTAGACTTGCTTTTTGTCTTACATTAACGGTTTCTCAAAAATATAAATCTAGCTGTTGCTGTTACACATGTTGAGACAAGAAAAAATTATCCATGAAGCAACAATTAAGAAGTGTGTTCATGTTTGTTCTGTCTACGTCTAAGTAGGATAATTTGACTAGAAGCAAAAATTGTTCCTTTCAGATTGGTTCTGCAAGTTGAACTGGGCTGATATTAATAGGAAAATGAAATAATGCTCCAGATGGTTGCCTACAAACAGCTTGCTTCAGGGATAGGCAACCTATTATCTTTCAAGTATTCAGATATAAACCACTGTCATTTTGGCCAGCAAGGAAGAACTAGAAGTTATTATCCATACCATTTGGAGAATCCCATAGTAGCAACTTATGACAGAGTTATTAATCCAAGTAGTGACTGGCTAAATTGGTAGCATTACATTACAAAGTCAACAAATTCTACTCAAGTTTTTGAGTTGGTGAGGTACTGGATGCTTACAGAACTGATGCTTACTTCTGATTAAAATACGACAGATGAACAATTGTTGAATGGATATAGAGATAATCACACTGATAAAACACAGTGTTAGTTATCCTTTTCCCAGATAAGTGAGATATTCCACTATTTGGGGAGGGGCTGTTCATGCTCACACTTAATATGCGTTATCTTTGGTGACTCTTTGCTTATACCCATACAGATCAAAAATACATTGTGCAAGTTATATGGCTATCTGCTTAGGCCAAACTGTTTAAAATTATTCTATGACTTTCACAATGTTATCATTTTCAATGTTCAATCGGACTGTTTTAAATTCCAAGCATACGTTACAGTTTTTCAATAGTAGATCAAAGGCGTATGGAGTATTCTTTAGCAAACAAAATATAGTAAGTTAACATATTTTCAATTTCTTTCAATTCTCATTGCAATAGTTCATTGTACTGTCAAGTAGCATGTGACCATCTAGATGCTTTGAACTCAAATTTTGATTAACCCTTGCAAGCCTGTCAATACCGATTATTATACTGTGGGTTCCTTCTTACTAGAAGCAAATCCAGAAAAGAAACATCCTTTTATTGAAACCAGAAACTAAGCAACTTAATGCATCTTAAAGATGGCTAATGGTAAGGAAGTTTTAGTTCAAACTATTTATTTGGCTTGAGTCAGGCTAGTATTAATCTCTAGATTAATTCAATATAGTACGATAATCAAAATAGATTGCCTGTAATATTTACTTTTTTGTTGACTAAACTCCAACTCTGGAGTAACAGTTGTTGAATAATTATTGTCAAAACCCTGTTTTACAAAATCTTGGTATATAATTTAGAAAACACTTTCATTATCCCAATTTGATTAGTGTGGTATGCACTTTGTGCATTTTATGCTGTGACTCTTTCAAAAAGCTTTGGCAATGTGAAATCCAAAAAATGATGAGATCAAGTGTTGCTCTTTACTATGTTCTGGCATTATTAAAATCGGTAAATATTGTCAGGTGGCCTAGAATAACCAGTGGTGATTCTGTGTCCCAACCTCTTATAAGCAGATTTTGATGATTACTTTCATCAGGAATATTATTTTAAGTTGATTTCCCTGCGTGTTTGATCAAAATCTGAAACCGCCTTGAACTAAAGCACAATGCTGTAATATCTATTAGCTGTGAACATTATGAATTATTCTATGAAAGTCAGGAAACATCAGCAGTGTTAAAAGAGGGATATTCATGGTACTGCTTCAGAGTTAATCATAAACTATGATTTCATCATCTGAAAAGAATAATATCAGCCAGCTCTCCCAGTTAAGTGCTCAATGGTATTGTGCTGTAATTTTCTTATCTATTCTGGCCAACTGAGTTGTTCCAACTCATCCTGAATATAGTAGTTTTAAGAAGATGTTTCAAGCTAACGTTTTCTGGGAATTTAAACTTCAAATTCTTAAAAATTGGGACACAAATGTCAACATATAGAGATGTTCACACAAAGGTTAAAGCCTAATTTGTGTACTAATCTGGAATGTTAGCATGTTGTTTGTTTTGGTTTAATCATTGGTGTCCCCTGGTTAGGAAAATTTAATGACATTTTTTTCAAACTAAAATGCTCTCTGAGAACATATGTCAATAAAGCACATGTTTTAGGATATTGAGATCCTGTAATTATGATTCTGAAATTGTTGTTTTCTTAAGCTTCACAGTGCCTGGGTGGAGTTTTTCAGAGTAAACATTGGTATTGTTTCTCTCCCCCCCCCCTCTAATTTCAGAAACCTTAATGTTGCATTGAAACATTTCGTTACATTGTTTTTCAGAGGAAGTTGACTGGATACTGAAACAATTGCTTTCTCTAGTTGTGTGTGTGGTGTTTTGATTCTATAGATTTATCATTAGAAAACATTGTTGGATGTTGCAACATGTTTCTGGAGAAGGATTAACAGTTTCTAACTTTGTTACTAGGCTTTCTTCAATATTTTAGAAACAGTATTTTTGTAAAACAGCAACAAACCCCAAAGTATTTCAGGTGGCTCCTTTTCAAAATCCAAATCTAAAATTTGAAACTATATTCAGGTCTTTTATAGAAACTATAATTCATATAGTCTCCTAGTTTGACAAAATGTGACAAAATTCTTCCCAAAGAACGCCAAATGTCTAATTGAAATGTCCATATGTATTTCCCTGTTTGATTTTCTAGTACTGGTATGCATTCATTGAATGGTTTTTCCCACCCACCTCTATCTCCAAGTATGTCACTAGATGGCTACAGTTTTTGAAAGAAAAATACCATTGTATTTGTTTCAGATTGCTGATTTAAAGAACGCCAGTATTTAATACTGATATTTCTGTTCTGACAATATTTAAAGATTTAATTTTGAGATTTAAACCTAGCTCTTAGTATATATCCTCTTAGGTCTCCAATGTTTTTTTTAAACAGTTTTTAAACTGATGAAGAAGTGACATTTTTTTTAGAGGTACCAAAAAAACCAAGATTCTTTGGATTGTAGAAAGAAAACTGTAATATGATCAGGTCTATTTGAATCATAATTGACTAGAACCACACATCGTGCTAATTAGAATTCATTTTTACATGGCAAATTTTGGAAATTGCCACTGTATAATGGCATTAGACATGTTCAACACTTTCTACCAGCCAGCTGTGAAAGTAGATTAAAAAGAAAGGATGAAACTGAGTTTGATAGAAATGTAGTCAAAAAATAGAATATATGTAGCTCAGGGCTTAACTGTGGAGTCCTTGATGTTCTCTGAGCTTGATTGTTTGCATGAGACATTCTATTACTTGACTAGGTAATATCATCAGTGCTGCAAACCAAGGACTCTCCAGTCACAAGATATCCAATTTGAATACCTAGAGGTTTTGGAAAAAACCTGGTGGTGGTATACCTATTCTGAAAGACAGTTGATGGGTCAGCTAATTGGACAAGAACAAATGTTCCACCTATATTCAAAATGTGGAAATTTGTTTTTGTAGATTTTGGAATGTTGTCATTCCAGATTTAATCAAAACATAATACTCAAAGGATTTTAGTATTATGGATCTAGGTAACTTTGTGCATCATAAGCTGAACTTGAGCTACCAGAGTGGTGCATCTGCTGTGTATGCCTAACATCTCATAGCAAATGTAGTCTTAGAAATAATAAAGTAGCCAAGAGCAAGATAAGTAATTCTTTTCTTTCTGTTCTGTATTGATCAAATTGAACATAGAACATTGTGTCCAATAATAGGCTCCAGATTTTAGAAACGACATCAACAACATAGAGTTTGGCCAGAAGAAAGCAATTAACATGCTAAGAGATCTGGAAGGACACGCTATAAGGAATGGGTAGAGGGTATTAGCTATGATTAGCTTGCAGAAGTCTATGTGTTGCATGATGCCTGTCCTCAGATATCTGCCAAGCTGTCAGGAAGAAGACCGGAAGAGAAATAGTAGGGTTAAATAACAAGGAAATATATTTTGGTTGAATATTTAAAAAAATCCTAACCATAATGATTCTTCAGCGATGGTATGGAATTACTTGGGAGATAGTGGAGGCTTTTCTGCTGCAGGTGTTTAAACAGAAGCTGGATGGCCATCTGTTGAGGATGGAATAATAATGGATAAGCAGGTGGCTGGGCCAAATTACATTTTAAGATTCTTTCCAGTGCTTGTTATTATTTACAGGTAACTCTTGCTTAACAATGATAATTGAGATTGGCATTTTTGTTGCTAAGTGATATAGTCATAAATGCAATCCTGGCAGTCCCTATCATTAAGCAGGGATGCTGCTATAGCCAGAACTTTGAGGCCTGGGGTTAAGTAACATTCGTTCAGCAGCATTGCATCTTCAAACAGTCATTGGACGAGTAGTTAAGGAGTACCCGTAACTGAATATCCCATGATATTTTAATTATTATGCCAATTCTAGATTGAAAGACATGTTTACAGTTCATGCAAAAGATTAAGTGCCGCCAGTCAAATTATATATTTTCCTAAATCAACAGAACCACTACATGGTGCAAAGTTAAATACAGCATCTTCCTTCTCTGTCTTTGAGTGTATTTTTTCTAATTATGTACAGTTGTTTACATTTTCAAAATTAACAACAATGAAAAGTGGTAAAAAATGATAGAAGTTCAATGTTTTAACAGCCAGATAAAAACCAGTTGTTAACTTATTACACAGTGAGAAAATAAACCACCAATATCTGTAAGCCCTTTATTAATTCTAAATTAAGAAGTAGGCAGGGAATAGAATAATGCACCTATATAGTGTAGTACATTAACTTCATTAAATGCTTGCACACTTATGTATAGAACACTTAGCTATATAATATTAAGTAGAGAGAAAAACATTTTGTCATTCTGCACTTTAGAATTGCAAGTGGTTGTTCTTATATCAAATGGGTAGCAAAAGAGGGAAGTAATATTGTCTTCTGTCTTTAAATTAGGCTTGCTGGGAAATGAAATTAGGTGTCTGCATAATAAAGATGAAAAATTCTGAAATAATGTGTTGTATTGAATTTCTCTCCTGAGAATCCATAGAAAGTCTGGTATGCACATGGCAGTAAATTGTAATATTGCAACCATACTTTATACAAAATCAAAACCAACCAGCCACATGATGGCTTAATGAGATAAGTGAAACTGATTTTCTACTCCATCTCTTAGATTTAATAGATTCTAGAATCTTCTTTTGGAGAGTGTTGATATTTATGAAGGATCTGGTATTCCAATTCTTGTAATGATGTTCTTGATAGTCCAGGTTTCAGCTGTGGAGGTATACACGCCGACAGACTTTCCTGTGGAGAATGGGACTGAGGCAAAGCTTCCATGCACTTTTACTTCCACAGAAGTGATCAGCAGTTCAGCTTCTGTCACCTGGAGTTTCCAAGGCGAGGGATCATCATCTCCTGTCTCGGTAAGATATTGTTTGCAAAAGAAAATCATAAGAAGTAAAAAGTCCTGCCTAATCTTGCATTGCTCTCTGTACTACTGAAAGCCAGATTGTTTTCCGGTAGACTCGAGGGAGGGGCGACTCCTGGGATATTCTCACAGCCTGATTGGTCCAAAAGACTGAGGCAAATCTTTTTAACCTCCTCCTTTCCCTGTGGCTCCCAGTTCCTCTCAGTCTTTTGGTCCAAGCACTGGGTTTGTGGTTCCCAGAGAGAGTGAGTAAATTTTAGTATTTGTTTGGATTTGATCTATTGGCTACTTTAAATTCTAAATGTCTGAGCTGCTGTCTTGCAGGGATAAGGTCCTCCGTCCCGCAGCAAGCCGAAGGAGGGCTAATTCACTTCTCGCCCTCTCCTCGTGAGTTTCTGGAGCTCTGTCCGATCCCTGGAACTGCGGGGGTGTCAGGCTCCATTTCTGCAGCTCCGCGGGAAGGGCTGCCAGATAGAGGCGCTGATCAGGCTACGGACGGCTTAATTTAACACCGGGAAGCCGTGCCTGGGCGAAACAAGCTGCAGCAAGCTTTTCAAGCCGCTGCTGAAGAAAAAAAGGACGATTTAAATTGTGCAGAGACCTCCGGCGGCCATTTCAGAAGCGTGCATGTGAAGGTGGCCATTTTGGAAGCGCGCATGTGGAGGTGGCCATTTTCTGGCCCAGAATCGTTGGCTTGCATTGTGGTCGAGTCGGGCTGGCAAGCTTCAGCATCAGCAGCCCACTAATTGTTCCCACAAGGCCCTTGCATCGGCTGGTGGCTCTGGGCGAGACATCGGAGGACACGTGAGTGGCACCAATGGCAGAGAGCAGGCAGTTCACTTCATGGCCCCCGGGGAATGCCCACCAATCAGCCTTCCACCCAGGGGGTTTAGCCCTTCTTCTCCCTCTATCTCCCCCTCTGGGACACACAGGCAATCTGGGCTGGAAATTTCCCCATCCCCTCCTGCCTCTCCTCAAAGGCCCAGGGAGGAGGTCAGGGATCCATTGGAAGGTTCATCCTGGGATTTCCTCTCCCCCTACACCCTGCCTCCACAGTGTCCTGCCCCAGGACACTCAGAAGATGAATTTGAAGATCTGGAGTTGCTCCCTGAGAGCATCAAGAGACTTATTTCCTCAGCCATCTCCAAGGGAATTGTTTCTGCAGTTTCCTTAAGGGAAAGTTATTCTTCTAGGGAACCTAGGTCCCAGGTTTCTCATCAAGCTAGGAGCTCCTCAGATTTTAGACATCAGACAGCTAGGCCTCCTTCGCTCTCAATAGTCAGTGAGGGCTCAGTGTTAGAGGATGACACCAGTCAGGACATGGGAATTTCGGAGGATGAAGAGACTGTCCTCCCGGATCCCCCGGCCTTTCCAAATCTCTTTGCCTATCCAATGTTTAAAACCTTGTTAAACAAAGCTAGGAAGACCACTAAGGTCGGGACAGGTGATCCTGCCATTCCTCCACCCGGAGACCCTAATTTGGTCATGTTCTCCAATACAGTGACCAACAAGGAGGAGGTCCCTGCTCCTCCCCTTTTTGTGAAGGTGGAAAAGAATCAGTGGGCTTGCCCTTCCACCTTTCCTAATCCAGAGAGCAACGACGGCCACTTCTATAACATGGAGCAGGCCTTCTCCCAGGCGCTTCAAATACCTAAAGTAGCCACCCTAGCCAACGCCTCATCCATAGTGTCAGGGGATGTGGCTGATAAGTTGAAGCCGGAGGACAAGTGGGCGGAGCTTACATTACGTAAGAATTTCAACGCCTCGGCATGGGCCATAAAGTCCGCTGCAGCTACCTCTTATTTCAACCCGATCAACAGTCATGTGGTTTCGCCAGTTGCAGGACGCATTCCTGTTCAGGATGAGCAACTTCACCAGGATATCACAAAGATAATTGCCGCCACGCAGTTTTCGGCAGATGTCACCCTTGATGCTGTAAAGTACTCATCCCGAGCTCTAGCTACCTCAGTGACTTCCAGGCAGTTGTTATGGTTACGTAATTGGCAAATGGATAACAAGTCCAAGTGGAGTCTGGCGGCTGCTCCCTACACTGGGACTAATCTCTTTGGCGAATCCTTAGGTCTGATTCTCATAGAGAACAAAGACAAAAAGAAGGTCTTGCCTACCAATACCAAGAAGACGGACTAGCGTCCGTCCTCATTCCGTAGACAGTCATTCAGGGCCCCTGAACAAGAGTATCAGCATCAGAGATTCGTCCCTTATAGATCTGATAGGCAGTTCCAGAGGCCCTACTACCAGGACAGAGGTAGGTACCAGGATCAGTCCAGGAGGCCCTTTCGTGGAGGGGGCGCCCCTTCCACAAAGGGAAATGACTCCAACCTGGGGTTTCCTATTGGCGGCCGTCTGGAACTCTTTGCAAATCAGTGGGACCAAGTGACATCAGATGCATGGGTATAGGCCACGGTCAGGAACGGCCTCTGTCTAGAATTCCTCTCCATGACCCCGACTTTCTTCAGAACCTTTCCACCATCCTGGGACCCGGAACGCTGTCGTCTGATGTCCCTAGCCATACAACATCTGCTGGACATCCAGGCGGTAGAGCCGGTCCCACGGATGGAATGAGGATTGGTTCACTACTCCAACCTATTCGTTGTTCCGAAGAGCTCTGGGGGCTGGAGGGTGATACTGGACCTCAAGCGCCTCAGTCGTTATCTGGTATATAGGCACTTCAAAATGTCATCCCTCAGGTCCATTCTACAGGGCATCAGGCGGGGGGATCCCCATCCTCCATGCTCATCGCAGTTTCCTGCGTTTTTCCTACAACGGGCTCCATTTCCAATAGAGGGCCTTCTCCTTCAGGTTAGCTTCAGCCCCGCGCACATTCACAAAGATCCTGGTGGCATTGGCGGCTCACCTCCACTCTGTACTGGTGAGACTACAATGCTATCTCGACTATGTATTCGTGCAAGCTCACTCTCAGGCCTGGGCTGTCCACGACCTCAAACTCACCAATCGGACTCTACAAGCCCTGGGGTTTTCTGTCAACTTCCCCAAAAGTCATCTCTTGCCCTCTATGAAGATCTTACACTTGGGGGTGGTGATAGACTCCATGGAGGGCACGGTTTGACTATCCTCAGAGCGGCTCGTCAGTCTTCAGGCCCTGGCAAGGCAGGTGTGCTCAAGGCGGTCAGTTTCCATCCTGACCTTGGCCCGCCTATTGGGCAAGATGGTGTTGTGCATAGGGATTGTCCCCTGGGCATGGCTTCATTCCTGGACCCTGCAGTGGGCCCTCATCCTGTTCCAGTGAAAATGCATGAGCAACTCTCCATGACTCATCTATCTACCAGTGGACGTGCGCCTATCCCTGTGGTGGTGGCTGTCCCTGGCTCTTCAATGTGGATCGGAGTTCGGGGAGCGAGAGACCATCACTACAGACACAAGCCTGTTTGTTTGTAGGGCAACTCATGGACTCCAACATGACACAGTGCTGTTGGACCTTCGCCACAATATAAACTGGCTGGAACTGAAGGCTGCCCGGCTGGCCCTCCAACTGTTCATGAGTTCGATAGAGGGCCACCACGTCCTTCTGTTCACAGACAGTGCGGCCACAAAGGCCCACATAAACCGTCAAGGGGGAACTCATTCCAGAGCCCTTTGGCTGGAGCATTGAAACTTGGCTCCTGGGGAGAGAGACATCTTGCGTCAGTGGTGTCGGAGCACATCTCGGGCATGGCCAACCACCAGGCTGATTGGTTGAGCCACGCGACTGTTGACCACGGGGAGTGGCAGATTTTACCCGAACTCTTCCAAAAGATTTGCCAGAGGTTCGGCAATCCGTTGGTGGACTTGTTCGAGACTCCAACAAATGCCCAGTTTCCAAGATTCTTCTCTCAATTCCTGACCCGGGCCGCAGAAGGAACAGACACTCTCCAGAGCAGATGGCCTCCAGACCTATTGTACGCATTTCCCCCGCTCCCTCTGATACCGGGGACACTGAGGAAGATAATGGTAGAGAGGGTGGACATCATTCTGATAGCACTTACTGGCCCAGATGGCCTTGGTTTGTGGACCTTGTCCAGCTCTCCATCTCTCCCCCATGGAGGATTCCTCGGGAGGAGCTCTCCCTGCGCCAGGGGGTCTTGATTCACCCAGAGCCCCAGTGGATCCACCTGACCGCCTGGTGCTTGAGCGGAGCCTCATGAGAAGTGCCAACTTGTCCTCCTGAGTTATAGTGACCATCGAGGTGTCTAGACGCCCCCCCACCATGCGGATATATAATTCCACATGGGCAGCCTTTGTTAAGTGGTGCAGCCCACTCAGGATTTCTCCAACGGAGGCTTCGGTCGCTCAAATTCTGGTCTTCCTCCAAAAAGGTCTGGATGGGGGTCTCTCTCACAACACTTTGCGGCATCAGGTAGCCGCCCTGGCCTCAGTTCTACCAGGGGACAATCATTCGTCTCTCTCCACCATTTCCTGGTCAACAGATTTCTGAGGGAAGCCACTAATTTACAGCCTTGATGGGGACTCGCGTCCATAGGTTCCCAACTTGGGACCTACCCCTTGTCCTTAGGGCCTTGACGGGAACTTGCGTAGTGTCCACCTTAGGTTCCTATCCCTCAAGGTGGCATTCCTTGTAGCCGTGATTTTTGCCAGACGCTTTTCCGAGTTGGGGGCTCTGTCATCTAAGGACGACCTCTGTCAGTTTCACCAGGATAGAGTGGTCCTACGGTTGGACCCTACCTTTCTCCCAAAGGTCAATTCGCCCTTCCAACGGGCGCAGGAGGTCATCCTTCCCAATTTCTGTTTGGCTCCCTCCCATGAGAGGGAGCGCCTTTGGCACCGGCTGGTCGTTCGTTGCACTTTGTGCATTTATCTCCAACACACGTCTTCCTTCCGTAGGTCTGAGGCCCTCTTTATTTCATTTCAGCCTGGCTCCTTGGGAGCCAGAGTTTCTTCTGCCACCATTGGCAGATGGTTACGCCAGGCCATCTCTACGGCCTACGAGTCCTTGGGCTGCCACCCCTTCGGGGATCACGGCTCACTCCACACGGAGTGCCACTACTACAGCAGTGTGGGCCATGAGGGCTCCTTTCGAAGACATTTGTCGGGCGGCCACTTGGTCATCCCCGACTCCGTTCATCCGCCACTACTGGCTGGATGCCTTTGCATCGGCTGAGGCGTCCTTTGGGCATAGGGTACTACAACAGGTAGCAACTGTCCCTCCCCCCGAATCTTAGTTTCCCCCTCAGGGACTGAGCTTGGGTACGTCCCAGGAGTTGCCCCTCCCTCGAGTCTACCGGAAAAAGAACGTTGGTCCTTACCTGAACGTTTCTTGTCAGTAGACGAGAGGGAGGGGCGACATCCCATCCTAGTTAGATGTAGGTGATAATCAGTCAAGGTGAGGGGCAGGGTGGTGGTCTTCTCTTGCTGTTGTCTGTTTTCTTGGCAGCTTGCTCTGGTCATGCGACTTCAAGGAACTGGGAGCCACAGGGAAAGGAGGAGGTTAAAAAGATTTCCCTCAGTCTTTTGGACCAATCAGGCTGTGTAAATATCCCAGGAGTTGCTCCTCCCTCTCGTCTACCGAAAAGAAACGTTCAGGTAAGGACCAAAGTTCTTTCCTTTGAAATGTTGGTTAAGATATTAATTGTATTTTGCACCAAAGTTGGTTGTCACCAAAAACCTTGCTTAGATGAGGAAATGTTTTAACCCACTTCACATGCTTGGTTAGATATCTTTTTATCTTGACATGATTGGAAAAATTATAAACTAATACCAGAATGAAATCATGTAATAGTAATAGTATTAATAATAGTTATCAGTACATTATTTTGAGAAAAGAAAAACAGAATTGAAGAAAGTCGGGTAGAGCAAGATACCTGAGCTCCTGAAATTAGTCTAAAACTTTAAAAACTCTTGTGATATTATATGTTAAATGTTTCTCTTCAACTGGTTTAAAAGCAGCTTTACAAGCTCTCAAGTAGAATATTATCTTTGTCACTCTTGCACTGGTTTGAAATTTATGTATTGTATGAGTTGAGTTTTGAAGAAACTTAGCAGATTTGTTAAGACAATCGGTGGAAAACAAGTTTTTAATACAGCATAATGTTTGTATTTTTGATTTTAGTTCTTCTATTATTCCAATGGAAAAGCATATCCTGGAAAGAGTACACAATTTGATGACAGAAGCAACTGGGCTGGAGACCTTAACAGGAAAGATGCATCAATCACTATAGCAAACATGCAATTTCAAGACAATGGAACCTATATCTGTGATGTTAAAAACCCTCCAGATATAGTTGTTACACCGGGAAAAATCAAAGTCAGGGTTATGGAGAAAGGTATAGTAATAAGTGGATGGAATGAAAAATTAATGAGTGAAGCATTGAAGCAATTTCTCTAAAATTGCTTCAATGCACTGAAGCAAGTACTTGTTTGCCTATTCTGGATTTTATTCCATTATTTTATTCTGAACAGTGGAGTAGAAATTTCACCAGCATTTTATTGTATTAAAGGTCATGGAATAACTTAAAATGAGTTAATGGCAAAAGCCAAAATTCTTTATTTATCTGTGATTTTTGGAATAAATTACAAATAAACTTTCATCTCCCAACATGGCTTAATAATTTAAATTTTAAAAAGTACAAAATGGTATTTTCAAAAGTTAGATTAAATGTGTTGCCAACAAAGATTCAATTTCTCAAAAGATTTTGTCCTGTAATAGTATTGTGATTTTTGAAGAGTTTTTGGCAGAATATTTATCTGGTGCATTTTAAAAAGTGCGTCTGAACATGTTAACATTTCATCTAGAAAAATCCTAAAATTAGAGTAGCAACAGCCAACTTTTTAACCTTGTCTAACTAAAGACAAGGTCTTTAGTAACATATCAATAAGATTGAGTTTGTTTGATGTAATACTTATAAATCATTTTATTTGTTAAATTGTTTTATGTAATGCTAAATTTTAGATTATGTTTCTACTTTGCTATTTGGATCTTTGGGGCATAAATAAAGCTATATATAAATTTACCAAGAAAAATCAATAAACTTCAGAGGTTCTAATCAGTGCTTCCCAAATCTAGGTAAGTTACCCCAAATCGGTAAAAAAAAATTCTTTGTGTAATGGCATATAAACCTATTGCCCAACACATTTACATTGAGTTAAATATTGCCTAAAATATACTGTATATGAATTTCCTCTAAAGTATTCCTATTAAGACAACAATGAAATTACCAATGGTACCGTATTTTTCAGAGTATAAGACACACTTTTCCCCCTTCTAAAAGAGGGTGAAAATTTGGGTGCGTCTTATACATCGAATGTAGCCACGGCCCCAACCCTTTAGCCTCTGCCCGTCCTCTCAAACGGAGCTTCTGGAGGCTGCAAACTGAGGCTCTCAAATGGAGCGTTTGGTGGGTGAAAAAGCAAGTCGCAGAAGCCAAAATGGCAACCCGGAACAGCTGCTGCCTTGTCGGACCGGTTCCGCGCTTCGCCTGTTGTACTCACTGGAGTACCCTGCAATGATCAGCTGCATTTTTGAAGCTGTGTTTCTGCCCCAACGAGGCGCGTGCGAGCGTAGCGCGTGTTTATATGCACATGCTCACAATCAGCGAACTAGCTAAAGTTCACCTCTGGGAACAGCTGATTGGGAGTATTCTGGGAGGCCGATCCACCCGTCAATCAGCTGCTTGTCCTGAATCAGGCTAATGTGCTGATGCTGACCAGGCTGTTTGCTAAGGACGCTAGCTAGATAATATGGATGGATGCTGGTAGGGAGAGGCAGAATTTTTTCTTATTTTCCTCCCTAAAAACTGAGGTGCATCTTATACCCCAGAGCGTCTTATACTCTGAAAAATACAGGTAATTTGTTAAAATGATGTAAATATCATTAAGTGATACTGTTTTCATAATATGTAGTCCCCGAGTTGTGAGTATTCATTCAGTGACCACTGATTGCAGGGATTTATGTCCAGTCCTCGAAGTGTGATAAGACTTTCTGATAAGCAGTTTGGGTAATGAAGGAAAAGCCATGGGAAGCATGGATCTAAATATTGCTTTATCTAAAAGAAGAGTCACTGGATTGAGTGAGAGATTCTTTATGTGGAGAATCCTAATGTATAGTTAATCTTATATAGCAAAAAACATATTCATAGAAAAGATACATTTTCAACTGCGGTTCTTATTGCTTCGTGCTGTTCACTGGTATACCTAAAATTGTTTCCTGGTCTACCTAGCTATCTGCCAAACTCAGGTTAGCTAGCAAGGGGCAAATTGTCAGTTTGAAATTTTCATTCCTAAGGAGTAAGTCTAAACATTCTATTACAAGAACTAATTGTTTTCCTGCAAACGTGAGACACTTATATTGTCTATTTAAAGAGCTAGTAAATAACAAAATATAAAATATACCATTTTCTGATAAAAGCCCACTAAGCCCTCCCTTCAAAAGTTATGCTTCCAGTCTTCCATTTAAGTTGGGTTGCCATTTCCACCATCAGCCAAGACTGCAAGCACTTTTGAATAAAAGAATTCCATTATGGAGCAATATTAAAATAAATTTTGTGTAAATAAGTTTCAGAAACAAAAAGTAACATGGCATTTTTAGCAGTTTTAAAAGACAACAGTGTGATGTTGTGGTAGCATTTACATTTATTTCAGACAGTGAAAGAATGCAAAAAAGGATCAGGCATCCTTAACTTGATATAAATTGATAAGTAAGATACATGATAATGCAATGATGAGCCTATTCAATATATCTTGGACATTTATTTATTATTTATTTATTTATTTTTTTATTTATTTATTTATTTATTTATTTATTTATTATTTATTTATTTATTTATTTATTTATTTATTTATTTGATTTGATTTGTCAACTGCTCCCTCTCCCCAAGGGGACTTGGGGCAGTGGACAGACAGAATAAAATACATTATATACAACAATTACAAAACCCCATAAAAACAAATTAAACACAAGTCTGTACAATAGTGCAAAAATTAATCAGATTAAAACCAAATTTAAATACCCCAAAATTTAAAATAACCGGCCAGGAAAGTCGAGGGATTAGATCATAATTGTGATTGGGCCAGGCCAGCTAATTGGAACAGGTGGGTCTTGAGTTTCTTACGGAAGGAGCGGAGATCAGTAATGGTTCTAATGTCAGGGGGGAGGTCGTTCCAGAGGGTTGGGCCCATCACAGAGAAGGCCCTACTCCTGGGCATCGCCCGCTGGCATTGTTTGGCGGACGGCACCCGGAGGAGTCCCTCTCTGTGAGAGCAAATTGGTCGCAGGGATGTATGGGGTAGGATGCGATCCCGCAAATAACTAGGTCCTGAGGCATGGAGCGCTTTAAAGGTGAGAATCAACACCTTGAAACGCACCCGAAAAGCTACAGGTAGCCAGTGCAGCTCGCGCAGGAGAGGTGTTACATGGGAGTACCTAGTACTCCCCATAATTGCCCACCTTAAAATGGGAAGTGGGGGGAGAAATAATCTAGAGAACATAGACAAGGCAAGTACACGCAAGGCAAGGGTAAATCCATAAGGCAAAGGCAATGCCATAAGGCAAAGGCAATGCCATAGTTAAGAGGCACTAAAGTTCAAGGCAACAACACACAACAAGGAAATGAACACATTCCCAGCATAGTTTCACTCCCTTGCTGAACTAAACTGCTCCTGGTGCAGCCCATAATGAGGGACGAGGCTGCCTCCTCACAAGTAGTCTGGCTAGTCTTCTTTGTGCCTACCTTCTCTCAGCCCTACATGATCTCGGATCTAGAGGAAGAAGCAGGTCTTCTTCACCTCCACCGACCAGCTGCAGCTGTGTGTCCTTTTCACTCAAAGCTTCTGGGCTTCCCAGCTGCAGTTGTGCCTCTTCTGCCTCTAGCTAAGACAGCTGCTTGTCTGGTTCCTCCCCTGTGCTCGGCCCCTCCACTGCTGGCTTGTAGCCCTCATCTTCCACCCCTCCTGACATTCCTGGGACGGGCTCATCCTCCTCTGAATTAGCATCTAGAGAGATTGTTTTCTAGGTGGTATAAGATTGGTCTGAAGGCCACATGAATGGTAACATGAATTTGTTTTAAAAGTTTACTAAATTGATCTTATTCCAGATTAAGGAATAATTAATTAATTAATTATTCCTTAATCTGAAATAAGATTTGTTTGATTCATAACCTTTTCAGTAAATTACAGAAATGCTACAGCAAAACATAATTTTATTTTAGTAAAACCTTTTACAAAGTACTTTATGGCATTCTGATGAGCAAGCTAGTGTACGGATGTCATTACAGTTAAGCATATATGTAGTTGAAAATCATACTTGGAGAACACTATCAATGGTTTCTCCTCACAGTGGAATAAATACCAATTGGAGTAAATTACTACATCGTCTTGGGCCCTGTACAATTCAAGCTTTTTATTAATGGCTTGGAAGAAGAGATGGAGAGAATGCTTATTAAATTGCAGATGATAGAAAATAAAGTAGGATATTTTAAAATAATCCAAAAATAAAATTCAAAATTACCATGATGGGTGAGATAAATATGCTAAGAGAATTAAATATTAAAAGAGACAAATATAAAGTTCTTTTTTAAAAAATCAAATGCGCAGTAATATAGTTGGGGACATATGGTAATAATGCTTGTGAAAAGTATTAGTTGATTACAAACTGAATCTGAGTTGGCTGTTAGTTGTTGTGGGTTTTTATTAAAAACATAAAGGTAAGAGGCATCCTATATAACGGGTGTCCAAACTTGGCAACTTTAAGACTTGTGGACTTCAACTCCCAGAATTCCCCAGCTGGGGAATTCTGGGAGTTGAAGTCCACAAGTCTTAAAGTTGCCAAGTTTGGACACCCCTGCTATATAACATATCAATGGTTTTCACTTCATGTTTAATAAGTAAAAAGTATTTTAAAAAGCATACTGATAATATAGATGTATCCACAATCGAATTAAAAATTTGAATAGAATAACGTGTGATCAGTTTTAACAAGATATAATAATAACTGAAATGAAAGTATTTTTTTCTCTCCTCAGGTAACTTGTATGTATTTCCTCTTACCCTTGTGTTAGGGGCAACCGGTGTTGGCATTCTAGTTTTAGTTTTCGTCATCATACTTATTGTGTGTGTTATGATCAGAAAGAAGAATTCCAAAAAGCATTATTCTGGGTAAGGTACTATACTTGTTTCTTTAGATATGCAAGGGTGGAGGGGATGGAATATGAACCGTCTGAAACATGAATTTGTGCATTTATATTTTGGATTAAATTACTGGGACAGCTAGAAACCACATCCTTCTGGGCTCATAAATTATCAACTTCATGGTATACATATATTTGTATGTTGCTCCTCTTTGTGAGCATAGGTCCATTAAGTTTAGTATCCTTGGAAAGTAGGCTAAAACTACCCCCTTGCAACTGTCAGAATAAGGGAGATTGTGTCACTAGCAGGTTACACTCTGGATGGCACAACTTTTTTTCTCTAAGATTGGGGGTATGGCTGCCAGTTCCTTTTACAACAGTCCGCTTTCCATAGCTTTCCAATCTTGGCTTTGGGAAAACTGCCCTTTTCTTATTTTCACTGGCTTTACCATATGCATGACTTCTTTTTGTTCCTGTTGCACTCATGATGCCTCCTGTAATTTGGCTTTAAGGAACTTCTATTAGACAATATCTTCAATGTGGATTATTTGCCATGAACAAATTGGTTGATGGGCTCCTTTGAACTGGTGGTGACATTTACTTTGCTTTATCACTTAATTCCAACAGAAATGCAGCCCGGTGCACAAAATAATGCACATAACAATTCTTTCAGGATCAATCATTTCATGGCCTGACTTCTTGCATTTGTAGATCCAGTAAATATTATTCATACATTGCTAAAAAGTCAATTTGTACTGGGTGTACGTAATTGGCATCTTTTTTGTAACCTTCTTTTCAGCTGCAGAATTTAGAAAGTGCTGCAGTAGATGTCAGTGGTAAGGTTGAATGAGTGCAGTGAATTGGCTGTATAAGCTCTGGCTCAGTGTGGAAAGCTTAATTTCCCTTGTGCATGTATTGTTTGTGTAACACTTGAATACTGATCTGCACCCAGGATGTCATATCTTAATATGAATAATAATTTTTCATCAAGTGTATTATTTCTGAAGGTTTGGGACTACCTTTGTATAAAATCATTGTTCTTTTGTGGTTGCCTCCATGCATCAAATATTAACATTGATTTCATTGACTATATTGTGTTTTTGATGGTTACTAGGTGGTGGGATGTCTATTCTAGTAATTACAAATGAGAATTTGTGTGTGTGTGCGCACTCACATATATATAATATGATATTTAATTTCTAAATAAACTAACACCAGAGCTATAACTGATTGAGACAGATGGTAATTTCTTGCATGGCAGTATCACAATGTCTATTTTTTTCTTTGATTTCCCCCCCTATTACTGCTTTGGTATGCTGGGATTGGATCCTGCTTTTTATCTTCCTTTCCTTACAGAGATCCTGATATAGATGCAAGACTGGGAATGTAACAGGGCTGGGTCATCTCTTCCAGTCCCACTATATATCATGGTAACTAATCATGCCAGTAGTTCTTTGGTACTTCATGTCCATATGTATATACATTTCTGCCTCCCTTGCTTACTATCCTGCTAACATACTTCCAACACTTATGCTGAATTTCTGTTTTGTGGACTGTTGGTGAAGGGGCAGCATATCTCATCTGTTGTTTGCATTTTGTTGTCTCATTTCTTCCATTTTGGCAACAAGGCTATGTACCTTCAGAAGCAGCTAATTCAGGAGCATGCATGAATTGAATATTTGGACTTTTTGCACTATGAGAAAAAAAATAAGATTGCTGTCAGTAAAAAAAAGTGCACCTGAAAATATTTTATGCACAAACTGTGAATTCAGTATTATTAACTGGTTCAGTGCAGAGTTGCACATTCTCTTAGAATAGATTCCAGATGCTTATTTGTCCTTTGACCGTTATGTGCTGGGGTTTAGTCTCAATATGAATAAGGTCCATTGGCTAGCTCTTAAGTATGTTTTCTCAGTAATGTGTTTCTTGTATTGCTTTATATCTCATGTCTGCCTTTTGAATGTTCAGTATTTATGTTCAATAACAAAATTGATTAGTGGAGGGCTGCTTTCTGCTTAATAGCATTGTCATCTTTTCATTGTCACACTTGCATATGCTTTTAAGTGATGCTTAAAATTTTTGAATCTTTTAAAAGTTTCAATATTTGGCCTCAATATGACCTAAAACATGATTTTGTTTTCCACACGTCCTAAAACTAAATAAAGAGAACTCAATTAAACAAATGAGTCCAAAACATACTTGTTCATTTATTCATTGAGGAAAATGATCCAAAGCTTCATATTTATGTGTGGCAAAAGTTGCTGAACTTCTAGGATTATCTGTTCATTTGAAGGGAAAATTAGAGTTAGATATTTCAATGAATGGGATGATAATCAGATGTACAAGTGTAGGGGCCTGTCCTTATTTAAAGAATAGAATTCTGGATAATCAGAATCAAAATCTAAGCTTCCCAACACAGGCATGTAGAAGTGTCCCTTTGCCTGAACAAGGAGGTTTCTGTGGACCTCCAACAAAACAGTTGTTGATGCTCACCAAACTGGAAAAAGTTACAAATCTGTTTTCAAAGAGCTTTGATTCCATCAGTTTACTGTCGGGCAGATTGTATGCAAACGGAAACAGTTGAACCCCATTGTTACCTTCCCCAGGAATAGTCAACAAATCAAGATTACACCAAGGTGTGTAATTCTCTGAGGGGGCTCAAAGGGGTGCAGGATAATATATAAGGAATGTAAGGCTTTCTTAAATTAGCAAATATCAGTGTTTGTGAGACCACTATCAGCAGATTATTGAACAATGGCAAGATTGCAAGAAGAAATAAAGAGCCACTGGATACAATATGGGCGGTAAATAAAATGTATAAATAAATAAATAAATAAATAAGTCAGTACTTCCCTAAAAGAACATTGCTGCTCATGTACAGTTTGCAAAAGACCACATGGATAAGGGGGACAGCTACTGCAAGAATATAGTGTGGACGGATGAGGAATAGAATGTTTTGGCTTAAATGAAGGCAAATGCTGCAATCTAGCAAAACAACCTTACCCCATCTGGGAAACATGGAAGCAGCGGTATCATGGTTTGAGCCTGTTTTGCTGCCTCTAAACTAGGACAGCTTGCCATCATGGATGGAACTATGAATTTTGAATTGTACCAACAAATTCTATAGGAAAAGGTCAGGGTATCTGTGAACTGTAGTTCCAGAGAAAGTGGATCACGCAGCAAGACAATAACCCAAATGCAAAGTGATACCTTCAAAGAATGTTTGAACAGGACAAAGTTAATGTTTAGAATGACCAGGTCAAAATTTTGACCTTAATTTTATAGAAATGCTGAGGAAGAACCTAAAGTGGGCAGCTGATGCAAGGAATGAGAAGTTACATAATTTGAAATGAAACAGTTGCTTATGTAAGAATTTCTATATATGGAGGAATGGACTAAAATTCTTCCAAGCTGATGTGTAAGACTGCTTAAAAGTTACAAGAAACTTTTAGTTGCAATTATTGCCTTCCAAGGGAGATACACTGGTTACTGAAATATTCCTATACCTTTTCCATAAAATAAGTATCTTGAAATTATTTTCCTCAATGAAAAAAGAAAAAATAAGACATTTTAAATCTATTTGCTTAATTGGGTTCTCTTTAACTAGTTTTAGGATATGTATGGAGAAAAATAATGTTTTAGATCATATTGATGTAGAAATATTGAAAATTCAAAAGGGTTCACACATTTTTAAGCATCACTATGTTTGCTATTTAGGAAAAAAACCAATCTAAATTAGATTTCCCCAATATGATAACTATAGATACTTTGGGTATACTTCCCATCAGCAGCTATTGACCAAAACATTTGTAGATCTTATGCTAATATTTTTGAAAAGAGTTAATGGAATTTATATTGATATTTTTAGAGCCAAGCTAGGTATTTCTCCCAGCGGCAAATTTTATACAGTGTAGTCACTTTCAGATAATCTAGTACTGTCAACCATATATTATCTGGCAGAGTTGGCAGGTCTGGATTCCATTTTTTAAGCTTGGTCAATTCAGGAGATGCTGGAAATTGTCTATCTTTGGGTAGCATCTTTTCTCCAGAGATGAAATCCCTTCTTTCCCTACCCTGATATTATTTAGATGAGCTCTTACAATCTAGCTCTTTTCCCAGGGCCAGGGCTATAGTGAACGGTAGGACCTTGGTTAGTTGTTTTAATTTGTGAAATGATGATGGTTTTCTCCAGTAGGTCCCTTTGTATTTTTAATTGTGTGGATTGTTTAGTCTAATTGTGATATATTTTACACCACACAGAGTCATAATGGAGTTGGGTGGCTTTTAAATGTAATAAACTCTAAATTAAATTACGTTACATGAAGATGGGGGGAGGGGAGTTAATTCTTTATGTGGTTATGAGTTTCTTTACCTAACCTGGAGTGGAAGGACTTTCTTCTTTGTATGTGAAGGGAGAAAATGTAGTCATGACTGATCTGAGCAAGTATAAAGCAAGGATGTATGTGTTGTCTGTCATTCACTGAGGTCATCTATTTGGCCTATTGCCACCTCATCTTGCCATCATTTGCTTTTGTTTTGTTTTGTCTTGGATTTGCTTCTTGAATGTTATTCTGCAAAATCTGCTTGCCACCTCATCAGCTGCAGTACCTCTGAGAGCTTGATGTCTCCAGTTAAGCAGGCTCCACGGAAGTCTCCCTCCGACACAGAGGTTTTGGTAAACAGCGGGCCCATCCGATCTCATCAGGTAAATGGTATCATACTCTGACTCGGAGATTACCTAGTGACTGGAAAGGTGGTGTTTTTGTTAAGGGGAGGAAGGGATAATTCATCACTGAAACACATGCATGGAAAAGTATCTGGAAAAATTCCTGCTGTGATGGAACCTACGGTGAGAAATGTAGCTATCTTTTGGCTATTATTTTTATTGGTTTAGTTTAGTTTAGTTTAGTTTTCTTTAGATTATTGTCATTGTACCTTGTACAACTAAAATGCCATCTTCAGTGTACATTATAACTATAAAAAATAAAACAAAAACACATATCCTTCACATTCTACACAATTGAACTTAAAACCTAAGTTCTAAATTAATTGCAATAATATTACACTATACAGTAGAATTCGGTATAGTTACTACCCTAGGATAGAAGCTGTTTTTCAGCCTATTTATCCTTGTTTTTATTATCCTGTACCATCTGCCAGATGGTAATAGTTCAAAAAAATGGTGCCCAGGATGAGATGGATTTTTAAGAATGTTTTGAAATTTCTTAAGGCAGCAGGAGTTATAAAGCTCTTCCCAAGAGGGGAGAGAACAACCAACGATCCTCTGGGCAATGACCTTAACCCCTTGGAGTCCTGTCCTATCTGCCACTATGCAATTGGCAAACCATACACAGGTGCAGTAAGTTAAAATATTCTCTATGGTCCAGCAACAGTTTTTCATTCAGTTGTTGTGATATACTTGCTGTTTTTGGCAATGCTAAACTACTGCAGGACTATTAATCTTAATAAATGATGAGTTTCTGTAATTACTAAATATAGTCTACCTTCATGGCCTAGAGATTTGATTTATAAAAATGTAGGGGATTATGTAAATAGCTGTTCCATAGTAGTGTCTCAATTTCTTTCAGCTGTGATTATATGCCTTTGAGAATATTAAGTATTTAATTTTTTTAGATATATATATAGTATTGTAGGCATTATTATTCTTGATCTTCGCCATTAGTGTTGGGTCCACACTACTGTTTAAGAGTGTAACTTGGAAACAGATCTAGGGACTTTGGAATCAGGTATAGAGCAGAAGGTAGTAAGGATGACTTGAAGTGGGGAAATAAATAATCTATTTTTTTCCTACAGTGAATCATTTTTGTTGGATGGAAAGACATAATAGAAATCGTATTGATCAGAAACATTTTACTTTTTCAAATCTGTTCACAGTTACCTATCTTAGTGGAAAGTAATAGACTTTATGATATTATTTGAGATCCTTAAGTAAGGAATAAAATTTCTTCAAACATTCATGAAGTTTTTTGAAAAAATGAGAAATTTATATACATGGAGTTATTACTTATTGTTAGTTTGATATTATAATGTAAATTTATGTTCTAACTAACTTACGCAGTTCCACATGATATTCTCAGTGGTTGCAGATTACTATTAGTAGTCTTGACTGTAAGTCCAGAAATTAGCTGGCAAGATTTTGTTTATTAATTGCTAGAATATAGTAGGGGAAGGAAACAAATGGTAGTGTTTACATGATGAGTTCCAAAGGAATAGTGTCAACCGTTTACCAACATGGAGTTTCTTGTCAGTTATGAATATCAGATGAGTCAGTACTTAAATATAGACCTGGATTATGAGCTCCTTAAAAGGAATAATGGTATTGATGACATGGTTTGTTTTGCTGCCTGGCAATACTGATGGATGAAGTTGACTTGGTTTTGGAGGCTATTCGTCTTAATTTTATAATTTAGTTGTAATAGTAAAGGAGGCACAGTGGCCTAACAGTTAAGACACTGGGCTTGTCTACCAGAAGATCGGCAGTTTGAAACCCAAGCACTCTGTGACAAGATGAACTCCCCTTATTTGCCCCAGCTTCTGCCAATTTAGCAGTTTGAAAGCACAGGTACCACTTTGGTGGGAAGGTAACAGTGTTCTGTATGTCTTTGGCATATACTCATGCTGGCCACATGACCATGAAATATCTTTGGACAATGCTGACTCTTGGTTAAGAAAAGAGATGAGCACTACTCCTAGAGTCAGACACGACTGGACAAGGCAAATCTTTACCTTTTACCTACAGTGTCACAGTAGTGAATTGGTAGAAGTAAACGTAGATTGTATTTATGTAGTAGTGTACCACTAATACACTAAATAAATAATTAGTAGTTATACCACTACTACAATGTACTCTATTGTACATATGTCAATTTAGAGAAGATTATGGTAAAGTGCTTACATTTGTGTTATGGAATTTAATTAAAAATACAAAGGTTTGACCCCATTAGATAGTGTTGAAACAACTCACATAGTTCATAGTTCAAACTGTGTGTTGCTTTGTGTCTATTTGCCAGTTGTGGCTTGCATTTGAACACATCTCATGTATGAGAACATTGTATGAATACAAAAATACATTCAGCCAGGCATCTTATGGTAGAGTTGTCATATCTACTCAGACAGACACTGTATCGCAACCTACAATTAATGATTTATTAAATTGTTGCCAACTTGATGTTCACTGGATTTCTGCAGCCCATATGGAATCCCTATTCTACAGACTATTTTTATGTTCCTTTAATAGAGACATCAAAGAAACTGTAATGAATTAAATCAAAAGAAATAGAAATAACTTTTTTTCTTAATATCAGCACAGATTCTAGTGCCCGGTATCAGGGTACCATTGATTTGTTTTGGAAATTTAGAATCAGAAGTGCTTTCTTTTGGAACCCTTAGAAGTATATTTGAATATGTAGCATTTATCCCTTGATTTCTATCTGTTTTTCTATACTTAAAATGTTACCAGAAGTTCTGGCAATGAATTAAAACACATCAAATTTAGAATTGGAATACAGTTATTTTATAATTCTTTATTTTCAGGCAGTCATTTTTGTGGGCACCAGAATGTAACTTTCTATAGGAACTTGTATTGCTGTTGTTAGAATAAGGAGGGGTTTAAAATAAATATACAGTATATATACTGAAGAAGACGGGGGAAATTTAAAAAAAACTTCACCAGCTTAATACTGTACCTTCAAAGTAACAGCTTGTGCATTACTTATCCACAGTCTCCTGGTAACCTATTTACTTCCTAAATATTTAGTCTTAAAGTTGATTAACATTGCTTGTTCTGAAAGCAGAAACTTGTTGCCCAGGTTTGATTTCAGACAGTATGTCTGAAAACAGCCTTCTTTAGATTCATTCCATCTTCAGCTAGATTCATCAGATATGCCCTCTTGTCCTTATCAATAAATTTGTCTGAACCATAATTTCTCACAATTGTGCATGTTCAACTTGTATATAGTACTCGTTTTCCTTTTCCTTTGTTCATCTGTAGAATGCTTGATCATTTTGAATGTGATAATTAACCATGTTCTCTGCTTTCTAGATCTAATACTGACCTAGTTGGTTATCTGGGTTCCTAAATGTGTAATGGATAAATTAGAAGACAATATCTCAGTTACATAGCATTCTCCAGACAGTGCTTCTGTATGCTAAAATATTTTCCCCATAATTTCTGTTGAGAAACAAATATATCTGACCAATATAGCTTTCTACTTGAAACTTTTTAGGCAACATGTATATGTTTCCTTTTTTTCCCCCTGAAATGCAATTATCCTGGCATACTTCTCCATGTGTATGCTTTTCTCCTGAGATTTATCTCGCAATATTTACTAGTTACCTAGCCTAAGATATATGAGTATTTTAAAGTGATTGAAATGTGATTGCCCTTTCCAAAGATTGACATAAATTCAAATAGTTTATTCAAATGAAATTCAAATAATCGACATTAAATGATTGCAGATTACTATTTTTGCAGAAAATTACTATTTATATAACTGATGACAGTTGGAAATTTCTGCAGGAGACAATTCAGTTCCCCTGATCAACTCTCCTTGCTAGAAAATAGTTACATGAATCCCCTACACGTATTTGTAGCTAGAAAAAACATGTTAAATAATAAAACCTGCACATAAAAGAAACAACTTCTTTTTAAAATGGCAGTTGCATTATGGGAAAAATAAAATCTTCTTCTCCCCCCCCCCCCTCATTTCTTTGCAGTTAACATATACCATATTCATTCTTCCCAATTATTTTTCTTGTTATAAAATGCTTCCTATTTGCACTGTCAATCCATTAAACAAAACTCTTTAACTTCTATCCTAAAGAACTGGAATTGTTAAGTCCTGTTCAATAACGCAAATACTTGTAATTAAGCTATACTTTATCACTTAAAGGTTGAGGAGACTTATTCTGAAAGTTATTGTAATGAATATAATTTTGTACTCCGAATATTGTCAAGAAAGATTCACAGAGTTGTAAAATGTAAATGCCTAGGAATTATTTTTCAGCAACTTGCTCCTTTCTTGTTGGTTTTCCATATACTTCCTTTTCTTGAATTATAAATGCCACCTATAAAAATACATGTAATCTGTCATGGTAAGTGTGTTGAAAAGTGGAACCTTGTGAATAAGCTGATTTAGCAGGGCTGTGATTATTTGATATACTTTTGAAGAAGCGATCATTCTCTGCACTGTGTTTGACTATGTTGCCACATAAACTACCAAAGATCTTATCTCCCCAAAGCATGAAAGACAGAGAACGATAAGCCATTTGTTGTGAATTTTATATTCGTTTATGTCAACAGATCAATGGTTACAGGAATAATCCACATAATTGGTATGATTTCTAAGACTGGATTTCAAAAAGAGGAAATACAATTCCTTGTTTTCATCTCCATGTGATCCTAGCCACTGATAGAATAATTAAAAGTTTATACCATGTTTATTTTTTCTGGTTTCAGGGGCCAGTAATTTATGCACAATTAGATCACTCTGGAGGGCGTTACAGTGACAGAATCAACAAATCAGAGTCTGTGGTCTATGCTGATATTCGGAAGAACTGAGGAGATTACAACCCGTCCAAAGCTTAACAAAAGTTCAAACTGGAATCACTTGAAGAAAGTTGACCCAGAAAACTCATATGTGGTCTTTGATGCCTAGGCTAAGACCAATGCATGTGCATACAGAGAGAAAGAGATTATATATGAACTGTGTGTAAATAGTCTATTTAATCATACAGAAATGAGAACAATGTTGCATGTTAAAATATGATGATAATTCTGCTTATAAATGGCCAATAGTTCATTATATATTTAGGAAAAGGGGAAAAAACAAACATTCATTTTACACCTTTAGGCAGTTTGTCAATGTCATATGGAAAACTGGAAATACTTGGATATTCTAATGGAATTGGTACTTTTTATGTTACTTTTGAAATGGACACAAGAACTACTACTGCATGATTTCTCTTAGTTAATATTTTTGCATTTTTTACAGATCTTAAGTTTTCATACATCTTATGTCTTCTTCCATTCTAATGTCCTCCTTTTCCAGGAGAAGTAATATTTACCTGCTTTAGTTTCCAACTTAATGGAAAGCAAAATTTTGTCTTCGAGGAATTTACAGGCAGTCTCTCATAAACTTTGAGACATATAAAAGTTTTAATCAAGTAATTTTTATAGTGCAACATTAACAAATATCTTGAGATGATTTTATGGCTCTTTTCTGGTTTCAGCAACAAAGATGAAACCCAGTTACCTCTTTGAGCAAAATAGGGTGCTAATTTTGATGTGCCTTTCTATAATCTATAAATCTCTTTACAATAGCCTACTTCTAAAAGTTACAAAAGGCTGGTCGATGTTGCAGTTGCAAAAACAAATGGCTACAATTTAATCTTTTATGGCATTTCATGGAAGGTATACATATGTTGGGACAGTTTTACTGCCATTAGTTCTTAAATCTCATTCAAATTTACTTTGAAACTTAAATAGCTATACTTTTCTACTGTGGAAGAAGTCTGTTCCGCTGCCTTTCATCTTTATGATGTAATTCCTATCATCTCTGAATCTGCTCTCTCTTCCTCCCTCTACCTCAGTGTTTCAGGTACACTGGTGCTGTTATTGATTTCTTCTGAAGTACTTTACATGTCTACAATATCTGCTCATATGGTTGTTCAGCTTTCTACATGAAAAATAAGTTTAAGTGTTCTTTTAAAAAATGCAGCCTTTTCATTGAAACAAGAGCTGGCAAATATTAACTTGCTAGTCTGTGCAGCACACAAGAAGTGTTTTCTATCTACTGGCTAGTGCAGTTAGCTCTCCATATTTGTGGAGGTTATGTGTCAACATTTCATGCACAACTTTAAATTCTCTGAAAATTTGTACTCTTTTCCAAATATCTCTAGATTTAAACACTTGAGCAGCTATTTAGAATTAACCAAAAGATATTTAAATCTGTTTTAAATGTCTTAAGTGTGTGATTTAGAATAAGGAGTAACATTTTGAGCCATATTTATAGAAACACTGTATCAAAATGATATTACATACTTTAATTAAGAACAAGGCATGCATCAGGGTATTCACCACGGAATTCATTTTTCCTCAGTAATGGAGCCTCAATGAGTGGACAATGAGTGAAACGGTTGGCGAATGAGGAGGTTTAATGTAGAAGTTGTCTTTTCAGGAACATTGTAATGGGAAGCTTTGCTTCTTTTGTTTAAACTCATTGAACGTTGCTGTGAATGGTGTTAGACAATTCCTTGATCTCAAGAGCCGCGGTGGTACAGGGGTTAGAGTGAAGTTAGAGTGAAGTTAGAGTGAAATACTGCAGGCTACTTCTGCTGATCACCAGCTGCCAACAGTTTGGCAGTTTGAATCTCACCAGGCTCAAGGTTGACTCAGCCTTCCATCCTTCCGAGGTGGGTAAAATGAGGACCCAGATTGTTGGGGGCAATATGCTAATTCTGTAAACCGCTTAGAGAGGGCTGTAAAGCACTGTGAAGCAGTATATACGTCTAAGTGCTATTGCTATTACATAAACCATGTTGTTATCATATTTTTAAGGTCCAAAGACATTTGGTGTCAGTGGTTGTGCTAGATTTTTCAAGTTGAGCTTCTTCTTCTTTAACATAATTCTTTGTCATCTTTATCTTCATATTTGGAACAATGCAGCACCTCGGATTTATCATGATACTGTTGTTCCTTGACTGTCAGTTAAAACTCTATGTTCATACAAAAATATTACATTTGAAGATGAAGTCTAATCTTTGAACAAAAAGTTGAATCACATACAATACTTCAGGTGAACAAATTGAATAATTAAATTCTAATTTATTCAGTAAAAATTATAAAAGGTAAAAGCAATCCCAATTGTTAACATAAAATTCAATGGCATCTTTGCTTCTGCCTTTCATTCATGATTTTGTCAAAAAATGAATCTTTTTTATGGGTCTGCGATCTGCAGGTGTGCCTATGGATTCAAGCAATTCATAGATTTTTTTTCTTGTTTGACAAAGAATTGAATTTAGATTCACACAGGTATATTGTTGCAAATGTGATGACATGGAGTGCTTTTTCACCAAGACTTGGGAACTTATCCAGCATTGCACATAAAAATTCTTCCAATGTCTTGCTTTCAAATTACATTCCACAAGCTTGACTTGCCCACAAATCAATATGATTTTACTTCAGCTATTCAACATCTGACATTTTCTCCAAATTGTAGGACGATGGATTATTAATCCATTCTTCTGAAATCTTCAGATCTCCAGTAGCAAAATACCTATCAAACAATTCTGACAGTATTTCTAAATGAGCCATAATCACATCACACACAGTAGGAATTATGAATTCAGCCTCATCAACCATCTTGTCAAGTGAAGGAAAATTTGAGAGATTGTCTCCTTTGATCCTTCAAGGAGAAATATATAACTTTTCTTTGGAGGCATTCAATTTTTCCCAAGCCTTCAACATCTTTATCCTTTTTTTTTTTTTTTTGAAGAGAAACAGATCATTCATACAAGTGAAAATGTCAGTTAAGCAAATCAATGTTTGGGCAAATCCCTTTGATTCTAATGCCCCAACAGATCACATTCACGTTACTTTGATTTCTTCCTTCAGTTCAAAGAAGCAGGTTAAAGCTTGTCCTCATGACAAAAGATTTTTGTGTGGAAAAGCAAAACTGAATTATCACTTCCCAGATCTTCACAAAATGATTTGAAGATATGATGATTTAAAGTATGCCCCTTGATCCAGTTGATAATCTTTATACAAGTATCAAGTATTTCTTTAAATTTGGAGACAATGTTTAGATGGCAAACCATACCGATGAAGAAAACAATGGATAACTTGCAAGTATAGAATCTCCTTTTTCATCAATGCAGAAAAGACATTTAAGCATTACAGGTCAATGCACACAGAACCAATTATTTTGATATTTAGCAAAGACGTCTTTCACCAACTGCATCACATCCTTTGTAGTTGTGTTTTTTTTCAGATTTTACAAAGCAGGAAATAACTCTTCACAACACCATCATTGACATACCTCACTAATGTTGTGAGTTGACTACACCTGGAGACATCAGTTAATTTATTCAACTAAATGGAGATTTTAAAAGGACTAAGTCTGACATCTGAGATTATTTGACCCAAAATACTTTCACTAAAATCAATGATTTGGTTGTGAAGGACATTATTCGTTAGGGGCAACTTGCTTCTTTGCCCAGATAATTGTTGCCATTTCTACTGCACATGGATTGATCAGATCTTTTTGCAATAGCATGAGGCTTCTTGGATTTGGCCACCATATGCCACTTAGTATGAAACAAGGTATTTTTCCCCCCAACAAAAGTGCAATCTAGCTTAGGAAGAGTTTCTTGTGAAGCAAAACAAGCTCTTTCGATTTTTGATGACCTAATATCATGTCCTTCAACGTCAGCTGCCCCATACTTATTCTTGAAATGCTCTTGAAGCTTGGGATGGCTTCAAACTTGAGTTGGAAAACGTAACACTACAAAAAATACACTGGGTCATTTTCCAAGCCATCGTTTTCTGTTATGCAAATGAAATGAAAGCACAAATAGTCATCATTCCATTTCCTTATTTTTGACATGAGGTCTTAGTTTGTAAAACAGAAAGAGAAATATATGAGTGAATATGAGAAAAACTATAATTAAGTCAGGGACGACCACTTTACTCAGTCCAACATGCCTATAGCAAAATTTCAAGAGAAAAATACTTTTGAATATTATGATATCTGATTTACACCGATAAATCTTTGGTGAAAACTCTACAGTGATGCGACACAACTTATTAGGCAAGTTGTGATGCTCAGGAGATGAATTCCTATTGCACATATATCAATGCGTGATAGACGTGATACATAAAGTCAACCTATATCACAACTATATTAACATATTATTCGCAGAAGTGGGCTTGTGTAAATGTGCTGCTTGAGTGATGAAATTCATAAACCCTCACAGTGCACTCACCAATGCCACAATTTATATAGGAGTAACTTCTGGAAATGAATGAGACTGTATAGTTGGTCTATTTCACTACCAATAAACGTACACCTCACTAGTATGAGTGAATGAAGAGATTGAGCTACCAGAATATGGTGAAATGAACACACACAAGAGTTACATCTCTTGATTCAGGCAGCGAGAGACTGGAATGTGCTTGAGATAAAAGTTACCTCCTGTCTTTTATTCAGTCCTTCGATCCTCAGTTCCTTCATTTATATATTGAGGGGGGGGGGAGTCAGTGGCTTCTAGGGAGGCATTTGATTGGCTGGATAAAGCAGGGCTAAGCATGGGATTGGCCAAGTGAATTTAAGAGAGGCGTGACAAGTGATGGTCAAGCTGAGAGGCCCCAATGGGTGAAATACATAAGTCATGAATTCATTAATTTATGAGAGAAATAATATACGATTATGTGCATTATGATTTTAAAAGCAGTACTCTGGCAATCAGATATGCATACGTTATTGATTAAATAAGACGCAACACAATGACCAATCATTGCTGGTGGCTGGCTGAGTGGTGACCTGTGGGGCTTTTGGCTGCATTCCCTGAAATTCCATTTTGCACCTCCCAGGGGTATGGCCAAGAAGTCCAGTTTGGGAATTTATATTATAAAACGTGTACCACTATTCTAGCCAACTCCTTTATTTCTTTAATGGTTTCTTGTTTTGATTGCCAGGAATGGTTCCGAATTTGTCTGGATTATGTAATGTAGACTTTGGTCTACAGTTTCTTTCATCAGGCATTTAGATTTGTCCTGGTGTTCTCTCTTTTTTTTTTTTGTTAGTTGCAAAATCTTGTCCAACCCATCGTGACCCCATGAACAACATTCCTCCAGGCGATGCCTTTTGCTACTGTCCATGGGGTTTTCATGGCAAAGATACTGGAGTGGGTTGCCATTTCCTTCTCCGGTGAATCATGTTTTGTCAGCGCTCTCTGCTATGACCTGTCTGTCTTGCGTGGCCATGCACGGCATAGTTCATAGCTTCATTGAGCTACGCAAGCCCCTTTGCCAGGACAAGGCAGTAATCCATGAAGGGGCTAGATGTTCTCTAGTGCATTATTTTTTGAAGTAATTATGATCCATCTTGTAACTAGCTCAATTTACAGTTTTTCCTTTCTTAGTATGTTTTGGTAGAAGTAGAAGTAATTCAGTCATCAACATATGAGCCTAAAGCCCAAGTCTTAATAGATTACAAAATCATGTAACTGTCAGAAACACTTCATAATTGTTTCTATTTGTGAATGCGGTGAGTTGCACTTTTCATGTATTGAATTCAGATTCCAAACTTAAGGTACAAAAATCTCTCAACTTGTGTATGAGCAGTGTTTTTGTGGTGCTGTACTTTTCTATAAAAGACAAATGATTTCTAGTTGTGAAAGTTAACTTCCCAAACCTTAGATGTTCTAAGATTTCCTGTCACTAGGTAAATCCATGCCATGCAACACTGAGCCCTTTTTTACCTTGTTTCTGCACTTTTAAAAAACTGGAATTTTTTATTGTACAAATCTTTCTTCTCCATATTCTCATAAGCAGCTTTACATTGTACTCTTGTGAATATTTTAATAAACTTTTTTCATTAGTGGTCTGTTGTATGTCTCAATTTGTCAATCTATGATAGACAATGGAATAATTTTATATAATTATAAAATTATATTATATATAAATAGAATTCAAGTGGCTGGATTCATATCATATAAGGCCAGACTATGTTTTATTTTATTTGTTTTGGTTTAATTCAGTGCGTTTACATAACATATAGCACTGAGCAAACTGGAGCAACACAAGTAGTGCACCCAAATGGAATGTAGAGTGGGGAGGTAGAAATTAGTATCCTCCAACTATTTTCATGTTTTCCCAGAAGAGAAAAGCATGTTGCAGAGACTGTTACAACATACATTCCCTACAAGAAAGAAACGTGTTTTATTTTTTTTAAGAATAGTTTTTAAAACAAGGCATTGCTCAGTTTGCATATGTTGTCAAAAAAGCAGTTTGAAAAAAGATGTATTTTATATGTAGCTTGTAGTTTTCCAAATTTTGCCATGTAAAATAACCACAGCCAGCATATTTAATACTGAATGGTACTGGGAATTGTAGATCTACAACATCTAAAGATGCATAATTCCTTTCTTTACACTGTTGAACTCATACTGCTGGGCTCTAGTATTATTCATTTCCCCCTTGAATAAAAGGGAACTCAGATAGTAATTCTTAAAAAATGGGAAAGCAGCAACATATGTATAGAAACCTCCCTGTATCTATGAAGTCTCTAGAACATTAAATGCCCATACATCCATACAATCAGGCAAGAGCAGTATTGTTATTATATACAATTGCTTTATTTTGAAGTGCTGCTGTCTATCCAAGGAAGGAGAGGAAAGGGGAAAAGACTCCACTAATATTATCAGGTAAGCTTGGAAATCATAATGAGTTATCCCAGAAATAAATGTGTTTAACCATGATGAGAACCAGCAGCAAGACGACTGGAACAAAGATATGCAATTTTACACAGAGAAAGCAATAGCACAGGCCTAGAATGAGCAAAAACATGGGCGAGGGAGCTAATGGGTAAAAAAAGTAAGAAAAAAAATGTAAGTGAAGATGGAGTGTCCTGAGAGAGGAACGTGGGCTAATGATGTGGAGTGAGATCTTGGGGTCTCAGATCTCATATTTTTTTTATTTAAAGAAGTTAATTGGCTGCCTATCTTGCATAGTAATCCTATGCGGCTGATAGCAAAACTAATAAAAATAAAATCCCACCAAGGCACTATAGTAACTCATGCTACTAATCCTGTGACATTACTCCATCCTACCATAATGCTTAAGGGAAGAATCAGGAGTTCAAGGCCTAAAGAATGGTTAAAAGGATACACTCCATCATCTCAGGTGAGAGATTCAAAGGGCAGGGGCATCTATGTGGAAAGCATGCTCCCAGGACCTGACTAAGTGGCAATATTTGAGGGAAGGCACCTAAAGTGCCCCCCACCCTATCTCACCTAATGGGGTGGACCGATATTCTAAGGGAGAGGTAGTTGGGCAAACCATCTGGCCGTGTGCCATGTGGGGCTTTAAAAGTGATAACTAGTACCTTCAATTGTACTTGGAAAACAAGTGGAAATCAATGCAGCTCATGCAACAGTAACAGAACACAAGCACACATGTAGGACAGTCAGAAGTGTGTCATCACATTTTAGCTCTGTTGTAACTTCTGGATGGTCTTCAAGGACAGACTAATGTAGGATACATTGCAGTAATCGAATATATGCCTTGCATATATGTATAAAGGCAAGCCACTTGAAAATAACTCAGCAAATACGAAAAGCATTTTCTGTGTACATATTCACATAGTTGTTATGTCTACCAATATTATTTCCTAATCTGTCTTTGGGTCTAGGAAGTTCAGGAGCATGCTGAAAAAGTAACATTTCTCTAGCTATGTAAAAACAAAATATAATATAAATCCCAACAGGCATTTTGCACATGTAACCCCTGCCCCCCAAATATTTTTTTACATGATCCTATGATTCTAACAAATTTTCATATTTTAAAAAAGTGAGTATTTCTAAAATAGAGCAAAATATATGAACTCGTTCCTACCCTCTACCCAGATTTACAGTAGTTTGTGCTGTTTGGGCCATTGGATCTCTAGCTATTAAGACTGTAGCAATGTTGCTTTGAAGAAGAATATATATTTGGCATCTATGCACCTCCTGAAACCTAATATGTCTCTGATTGTGAAGTGGAAGTTCCATGAGCCTGGAAAAGATTATATTTAAGTTGCTGGTGAAAGATATGGTATGAGAGCCCAAGTCCCCTAAATTACCTTTCCCCCTTCAAATTCAGGTTTCTGAGCAGTTGGAAAAGTAATCTAGCTTCTGTCTTTAAAAATACTTGCACCAGTTGTATTTGGCCTTAAGAAGAGACTAGAAGCTTATTAAAGAGTTTATTTTAATGCAAAGAGGCTGCTTTCTAATTTTATAGAAAAACATGCTCTACCACTTTTAGTAAAAATTCACACTGGGCAACTGAACACAATTAAAACTTCTGTAGGTCCCTTAGGAAGTAGTTTACACAGAGATGAGAAGAAATTAATTAGAATTTCTACTGTTGCTTTTCCAGTTCCTTGGCTTTTAACTCTTGGTTATACCTGTCAGAAAAAGAGAATACAAATTATTCACTATTGCCAATATATTTTGAAGAAGAAAAAAACATTGCATTACATTATAAATTATATTTGTATTTGCTATATTGTTTTCCTGTCAGTTCTTTAAAACATTGATATGCAATAAGAGGAATAACTAAACTGCTTTGATTTTAATTTGCTTGTAATTTAATTCAAAAGACGTTTTTACTATATATTCTGTTTAAGGAAGGCTATCAGATATGGACTGCAAAAATCTGGACAACCATAAGATGGCAAGAAAACATTTGTATCTTTGCTGGATCTGGATTTTGCAGCTCAGATCTGGTAGATCAAGACCCTATTTTAAATCAAAGTAGCTAGCAATGTTTATTTGTGCACATATATGTTTCTTTCTAGTAGCATGACTTGTTAGAAAAGTTCTGCTTCATGTTATACCAATTCAAAAATACCAACTACACAATCTAAAATTATATCACTTAAGCTTGCTATTAATATGTATTTTCAATCAGTAGAAACTGATTTACAATAGTGCAGCACTTTTAGCAAGATGAAACCTCAAAATGAATGATTTTCCATTTTCCACTTCGTTCTACTGAGATACATATTTTGACATCCCAATATTGTCTATAGCCTTGGACTCTCCAGGTAGTTATTTATCCAGATTTAAAAAAACCCAGTCTGGTCCTATTTATCTTTTTCAAGTTCTGTCAAAATTTCCTAGCTGTTGCCACCTGCTCTGATAATACTGTTACATAAGATGTGTAACACAGCAGGAAAGGAGGAGCCAACGTCCCAATGGTACAGACGTGCGGTCTCGATGCTCTGAGACTGCTGCCGATACATTTGCCCCGGGTGGTCCAATTGGACCTAAACCATCCCGAAGATACGGTAAACAGGAAGACCACGTCTTGCTGATCTCAGGGACCCCGCAAAGTCCCTGATCAATCCAAGAGAAGGCCTTCAAGCTGGCAACAAAAGCAGCCTAGGCTGATGAAGTTGGGACGGCTCCGGAACGGAAGGAAACGGAAAGAGAAAGTGTGTCCATCTGGTGAGGAATCCTTTCTGTTTTGAAAAAGACTGCCCCCCAAAAACCTTTTTTTATGCTAAATTAAATCCTTAAGCAGAAGTAAGCGGCGGAATTGATCTCCAATGGATTGTTTTGGTTAGCATGCTTTTTTTCCCTTTTGTAATTACACTTTGTGGATTGAAGTGCTTGCAACTTTTTTTCTCTCTCCTCTTCTTAAAGTGAACGGACCGGTTTTTCTTCTTCGACTTTTTCTTGCTTTATTTTTAACTTAAGGATTAAAATCTCCTTCTCTACTCTAACAAAAATCTTTTATTATTTGCTATTAAACTCCATTTAAGAACTTTATTTCCCCTAAACCTGAGACAACATCAGAGAGTGAAAGGAAGCAATACTGCAGCTTGGAGGCTAGAGGCTAGAATTTCCGAAACCACGCATTCATTCCTGTTTGTCCTTTGATTTCACTGTCTTTGTACTTCAAATTCCATAATTAAAAGTGATAAGAGCCAAGGGCACAAAGTGTTTACACAGCTGTCCTTTGAGAGCCTTATCGGCACTGGGAGAGGAGAAAAAAATGGAACCTCTTTCTTGTGAAGATTGCAAATGATTTTGTGTTTAAGCTATATATATATATAGAAAAAAATGATGGAGATGGAGCCCCAAAAATTGAAGAGAGAAATGAATACAAAGATAAGAAAACTAATGGTTTGATTTGTGGAGTGAAAGTGGTTGAAAGCGAAAAAATGGGAGTATGGAAAATGGAATTTGATGGACTGGAGTTCTACCCCAAATCTCAAAGCACAGAACAAGAAAAAAAAAGAGAAAAAATGATGGTTTTTAGAGAGATAAATCTTATCAGAAGCACGATTGATAATCAAAGATAAATTAATTAAAGTAGCAAATGGAGGCCGCCGAGATTACCTGAGAGATGCAACAAGGTGCAGAGAGATGTCCATAAAAACTTTACCAAGGAAATAGAAGATTAACTCCACAAATGGCAAAAGAAATAAGACTATATGTCTTCTGAAAGGATACAATTTGATATATGAAAGTTGATAATAAAAAAGTAGCTACGTTTGGTGATTAGTAAGTAGGAATTTAGCAATTTTTAGATTGCTTTGCTAAATAAATAGTTGATAATGGTAACAAGGTACATATTTATGTTGGCTGGAGGTGAGGAAGTTGGATATAAGTAATAAATGATTTTGTTAACAAATATTAATGATAACAATAATAATGAAATGATGAGAGATAGTTAACGACATATATATGTAGTGGTTTAATATAAGGAATTTGGATATAAATTGCAAACTGACTTGGAAAAAAAGGCTTAGAAATGTTAATTAATTCTTACTTTGAATATGTTATAAAGGTGTAATGTTATTGGATATCTGAAAGTTGATAAAAAATTAACTAAATCTTATAATTAGTAAGTAGTAATTTAGTAACTTTTAGATTGTTATGTTAAATAAATAATCGATAATGACAATAAGGTACACATATGTATTGGCTTGATGAAAAGAAAGTGGATATAAATAGTAAAGGATTTTCGTAAATGATTTTGTTAACAAATATTGACAACAATAATAATGAAATGATAAGAGATGTAGTTAATGATATATATATATATATATGTACTGGTTTAACATAAGGAATTTAGATATAAATTGCAAACATTGTTTTGGGAAAAAAGGTTTAGAAATTTTGTTAATTAATTCTTATTTTGAATATGTTATAAAGGTATAATGTTATTGGATATATGAAAGTTGATAACAAACAATTAACTCAGTTTTATAATTAGTAAGCAGTAATTTAGTAACTTTTAGATTTTTATGTTAAATAAATAATCGATAAGGGCAATAAGGTACACATATGTGTTGGTTTGATGAGAAGAAAATTGATATAAACAATAAAGGATCTTCTGTTAACCAGTATTAATTATAACAACTAATAATGGAATAAGGATAAGGGAAACAGTTAATGATATATATTTGTACTACCATAACAAAAGGAACCTGGACATAAATTGTAAACAGTGACTTGGGGAAAAAAAGGCTTAGAAACTTTGTCAACTAATCTTTATTTGGAATATGTTATAAAGGCTTAAGGCTATTGGATGATTTTGTAATAATTAATAAAATGCCATCAGGTTGTTGTGTTTTTAACTATGGATTATTTTAGGCAAAAGGACACTAAAACAACTTCAGTCAAATGAGAACTATGCTATGTTGATCGTAAGACTCATTAAGAATCTTTGATATGAATATAAGTAATGACTGTGGAAGAGATGCATGAAAACTAATTGTAACCAATTGACACACTTTCTACAAGATGTAATGTAAGATGATGATTTTTTTGTGTTTGTTTGTTTAATAAAAATTTCTTGCAAAAAAAAAAGATGTGTAACACATACTGTATGGATTGCATAAAAAGAGAGTAACTAGTAGAAGAACCGGAATAACATTTCTCCAAGAACTTTTATGTTTAAGATAGGCAATGTTCAAAGCGAAGATGAGCAAGATAGCTGCTACCAGGTCATCAATTTGCATTATACAAGGGAAACAATGAGTTTGAATAAATCTAGATAACTGAAATATTATCTAATGGCAGCCTAAGAAAAATTGCTTCTATTAAATGAAAACTCTTATAGCAGGCTTTCAAAGACTGGCCTGCTGAAGAACCAACTAATCCTATCCTACAGATATAACTACTACTGTAGGGAACAGAACAGATGAACTGAACTAAGGAGAACCAAAGACTACATTATCAGCTAATAAGGCATTTAATGCTTCTGTCTTACGTTGGACAATTTTTGTTTTAAAAAAAAACAGGAATTATTTTTTACATATTTCTAACACTGACCAACTCCAATTCCCTATAACAATAGTTGGGAATATGATCAGACACCAACATAAGAAAAAATGGTTGGGAGGGCTACTATTTGTTTTTTCTTTTCTGGTCCTATCATAGCGTCTCCTTTTACATACGTTGGAAGTACAACTTTCAGAATTCAACAATAGAATGCAACATTGGCAAACATTCTTCCTAATTACCTACCTCCATATGCGGTATAGCTGAGAGCCACCAGCACAGCCAACGAAGAAATTAACAGTAAACAGACCCCAGTTTTTAGGAATAATTACTAGAGAATATCTTGACCAGATAAGGCCTGTTGAATTAGAAAACAAAATACAGATCTATTACCAATTTAAAAATGATTGCATTCTCAAAATTTATCAAAATCTATTAGGAAAACCTCATAGCTTCTCCCTTTCAGTCTACTCTCTCACCAAGTTTATTTAGTAATTATAGGATTGCTACTATTTCCCTTACAGCTGAATGAAAGCTTACAGCATCTAGAACAGGGATGTCAAACTCGTGGCCCGCGAGCCAGATGTATCGTGCTGGCCATGCCCAAAAAGCGAAAGGGGGAAAAGTTGCGATACATCATGTGATGACAACGTGACACTGTAAATTTGACACCTCTGATCCAGAACTACCATCTTAATCTAAAATCCAGAAGATCTGTAGATTTGCAAGTCTAGTACAAGAAAAATATATGCTTGAATGGCAGATTAAAAATGTTATTGAACAGTTCTGTTATCCAGCTATGAACTTGCAATAAAGTACTGCATACAGTTTTTGCTCACGTTTTTACTATCATGAAATGAAACAGGAACTAATGTTTAAAACTTGCAACCTGTAACACTTATTTGACAAAATAACTCTGCTCTTTGAGGAAGATAATCTGAAACTTTAAAACTAAGCAAAAGATGAAAAATCATGTATGTAAACCAATAAGATACACTTTTACAGCAATGTACAGATTGCAGTCAGTTTAATTTTCAGAATGAATTTAGCAATATTTCTTACATCTCTGCTGAAAGTCAATAATTTATATATAGGTAAGATCTCATTTACAGACTGTTCAAAATTACAAGGGCCATAAAAAATAATTTTGGGACCAAAGTGCGCATTTATAACCTTTAGGTTTTTCCTCAGTCATGTGATTACCATTACAGCCAGTATCTGTTGTCTTGTGCCTGACTCGTTTCCCCTCCCTCTTTCCCTCATAGGGCAGAAAAATTGGAAAAGATTACAAGAAATAAGACACACACATACACACACACAAGTGGCTGCTCGCCAGGCACACTCATAGCTTCCAGGTCTGAGTGTGCTCAGAGGTGCAGGCACTAGGGCATTCTTTTCAGTGTGTATTCCCCATGTGTGGTGATTTATTTTATTTTATGCATTCCTTCCCAAAGAATATAAATATAAACATTAGTTCCCTTCTTGCTAATTATTCCAGCACTGGGTAAGCATTCCAAATGGCAGGGTAGTTGGGAAAAAGGAAAGATAAAATAAAATAATAGGCACAGTTGCCATTATGTGATTTCTTACCTAAAGGCTTCATCATATTAGCAACCAAGTTGCCAGCCCCAATTGTGGTTGCTAAGCAAGGACTATGTATATAACCTAAGCAAAATTTCTAGACTAATGTGCTTTTGATTCAAATATACCAGTTTTTTAGGTGTTCCGGTTAGACAGTCAGGCAAAGTTAATAATTGTATAAACATTTCTAAAATTTTATATCTATATTTCAAATATATGGCTTGAAAGCCTTTCACAAAATAAAATGTTCAGTTTTGTCTTGGTATTAAACTGATGATTAACCCCTCCCCCCATACAAGATAATTAAAAGCGAATACATACATACCTGTAGCCATTAGGACGCCAGACTGTGAAGTGCTGAGCTTTTCAGCAGGCCTGGTCATATCAGCCATTCCAGCACATACCAAACCCTGTAATACAGTGGTGGGCAACCTTTTTTTTCAACTGAGCCAAATCTCGCCAAAACCACGATTGAAATTTATTTTGAGAGCCACATTTTTAAAACCGAAAATACATAGGATGGTACACTGTTTTTAGTTTCAATAAACTCTGGCATTTGAAGCACGCAAGTCTTAAAGCTGTCAAGTTACAAGATCCTTGCATCCCTAACCCTTTAGGAAAAAAACCCCAAGGGGTCTTCAAACCTGACAGCTTTAAGACTTGTGGACTTCAACTCCCAGAATTCTGAGAATTGAAGTCCACCAAGGGCATCAATCATATTAGCCCAGGGATCTGCAAAATTGGCTCTTAAGACTTGTGGACTTCAACTCCCAGAATTCTGAGAATTGAAGTCCACCAAGGGCATCAATCATATTAGCCCAGGGATCTGCAAAATTGGCTCTTAAGACTGGTGGACTTCAACTCCCAGAATTCTGAGAATTGAAGTCCACCAGTCTTAAAACAGCCAACTTTGCAGACCTCTGTGTTAGCCCAAAGCCTGGCGCTGGGCGGGCCTTGCTCCCCCATTGGTGGAGCCCCAAAAAGCGAGGAGGGAGAAAAAGAGACGGAGGCCAAGGAGCTTCCCCCCCGCCCCCTCCCAGCAAAAATCTAACCGGGGAGCCGGGCGGACAGTAGCAAATTAGCCGATCACGCCGCATGGGCAGTAGCAAATTAACCGATCACGCGGCGTGATCGGCTAATTTGCTACTGCCCGCCCAGCTCCCCGGTTAGATTTTTGCTGGGAGGGGGCGGGGGGAAGCTCCTTAGCCTCCATTTCTTTTTCTGCCTCCTCGCTTCTCGTCCCCACCCGACTTCAGGATCCTCCCTAATCATTGTGGGTTGAAAAGAAAAAAGGGAAAGGGGCGCTTGTTTTGAAGTGCCCGAGAGGAGGGAGGGGAGCGGGCGCCCGGCACACAGAAGAGCCGCATTAAAGTGTGTAAAGAGCCGCATGTGGCTCGCGAGCCGGCTTGCCGACCACTGCTGTAATAAGACAGCAATGGCTTAATTTAATGTGTCAGTAATAGTCCTTCCATTTTTTTATTAATATCGAAGTGCAACAGTCTATTCCAGCAGTTCTCAAAGTATGATCAAGGGACCCTTTTCTTTGTCCTTGAAGTCAAATAAATATTTTTAAATTTCTCTGTTTTAATTTCTAATACAATAATTATTGATAGATATAACTCACATAAACCAAAGCTCTTTGGGTGTCTTCTATCATTTTTAAGAATGTAAAGGGGTCCTGAGACCAAAGTGTTTGAGAACCACTAGTCTATAACATTTAGTTTGAAATCATATATTTCATGCATGCCATTTAGATAGCTGGAGTTTCATGTTCCAGTCCATTTTGAGTTTTAAATATATCAAGGAGAAAATTAGGATTTGAGTGGTACATGATTCCACATCAATCCAATGCATTGGCATTAACATGCTTGTATCAAATAAAACCAGATTGATTTGGAACTCAATTCAATCTATACCCCGACATATATCAGTCATACAAACCAGAGATGCTCTGTCACTTTTGTCATTTCACTTTTCAGCCTACTTCCATGGTCTCTTGGTGGGGGGGGGGAAGAGAAGGGGCATGAAAAACGGGCAAACCTGACTATTGATGATATACCTTTCCCAAACTGTCCATGATGATGCTGACCACAATCATGACATAGTAGATTTTCCCATTCCGATGATACAGAAACTAGGAAGGGAAGCGACAGCTTCCCAACCTCCTTTACAATGGCCAAGAAAAATATAAACAACCAGCCCAGATATTTGAGATTGTTTTCAGCTGGCACATGAAAATTTTATTTACTTATTTATTTATTTATTAAGAAATGTATATGCTACCCATATACATGGGTATCTACCCAAGAGGCGACTCTAGGCAGCTTACAAGTTGAGGAAATTGTATACAAGATGAGCTCACTGGGTCAGCCATAGATCGGTAAAATGAGGACCCAGATTGTTGGGGGCAATATGCTGACTCTAAACTGCTTAGAGAGGGGCTGTAAAGCACTGTGAAGCAGTATATAAGTCTAAGTGCTATTCTATTATGTTAGAATCTAACTGATCTATAATGCATTCCTTGTTTAAGTCTGGCAACACAACTAAAAATATTTTTAATATAGACTTTTGAGAAATTACATTGCATCTAAAGTCTGATAGAGATATTGACCAATGTTTTTTTTTTTTCATCAAGTTCTCCGATGATATTTCACACAATATTTTTTTCTCAAAGATTTGGCTATGCAAAAGAAAGGACTCGTCTACCAGGAGATTCTCCAGGTTTTTTTTTAAACTATAGTTAAAGTATATAACTGGCCTTTAACACAGGAAATACTAGAATTATGTTATGTTTTGTATGAATAACCAAATCAACTTACCCATTTCATAACAGGTGCCCAAAAAAACACTGTTTTAGGACCTGCAAGAGAAGATTTTACTTAGTCTCAAAAAACTATTAAATTTGTTTCAATAAAACATTTTTTGATCTGCAAACCATGAAAGAAACAAGCTATGATTAAATTTCTATAAGTAAAACCTACGTGGTAGTTTATCATGTTTTTAAATTCATGAAGTATATCCACATTGTAGGAAAAAGAAATGGTGATGATGACAAAAATACATTTTTCCAAAATGAATGAAGATAATGCAGCTTTTCTTCATTTGTAGAAATATTTCATGTTTATTTACTTATTTGCAAAATTTATATTGCCGCTACTCACTCATGGCAATCTAAGACATCTCATAGGAAACAGAAACACAATATAAAAGAAATAAAAATAATAAAATAATAATGTAACCCCCTACCCTCTGGCGACAACACACACTCATACTAGCCATTTAATGTGCTCCATCCTGCTCTAGGTTCCCCAGGCCTGTTGGCAGAACCACGTCTTCAGGGCCTTCTGAAAGAGTGTCAGAGTGGGGGTCAGTCTAATTTCCTCAGTGATGATGTTCCAGAGGGTGGGAGCAACCACGAAGGCCTTTCTTCTGGGTCCCACCAGATGTATCTCCTTAAGGGATGGGACCCGCAACATTCTTTGCCTGTCTGATCTAATAGGTTGGGTGGATGTGACTGGCAAGAGATGGTCTCTCAGATAACCTGGTCCCAAGCCATGAAGGGCTTTAGAGGTGACAACCAGCACTTTGAATTACACCCAGAAGCAAAATGGTAACCAGCTCCCACAGGACCAGTAACATGAATTCACACATCTGCACAAAACCATGTGGGCCACTGCATTTTGCACCAACTGGAAATTCCAGATGCTTTTCAAGGATAGCCCCATATAGAACGCATTGGAATAGAAAAGATGGGAGGTGACTAGGCATGAGTGACCGTGCATAAATACTGTTGGTCCAGGAAAGGGCATAACTGGTACACAATCTGTAGTACTGATTCACAATCTCCAGGCCACAACTGCCATCTGCTCTTCAAGCAGGAATCACAAGTCCAGGACAACCCCCAGACAATGCATTAGGTCTGTTTGAGGCAGTGCCACGCCATCCAAGACTAAAGGTGGCAATTATCCATGGACCAAAGAACCGAAACCCACAGCCACTCGGGTCCTGCCAGGATTGTTTCAACCCATTGCTCTCCATCCAGCCTCTAACAGCCTCCAGGCATTGCGAGAGGGAGATCATGACAATGCTTAATTCACCAAGGGCTGAGATATACAGCTGAGTATCATCAGCATTGATGGTGATGGATAATCTCTCTCAACAGCTTCAGGCAGATGTTGAATAGGCACAGAGGGAGTATTGAACCCTACGAGATGCTGCAAAGCAATGGGCCAGGCCTGGATCTCTCGTCTATTAAAACTGACTGAGAGTGCCCACAGAGAAAGGAAGTGAACCAGCTTAACAAAAAGTCTCCTACCCCCAACTCTTGAAGTCACTCCAGAAGGATACCATGGTTGATGGTATTGATGTAAGTATGGGACAAAACTATAAAAAGTGCTTTGAGTCATCATAATAACTGGGCAGAAATAAACAGTAAAAATAAAAATTATATGTAAACTTCAGAGAGTTTAGCAGTTAAAGCATCAGGCTAGAAAACAGAAAACCATGATTTCTACCAATTCTCTCTCAGATTTGCGGGTGGAAGAGTAGACCTGCTTGTACAATTGAAATTTCCCTTATTTTCCTAATCTTTGCACAAATGTTATTGGATTCACTGAAATACTGCAACCTCCCAATATTTGATACAATAAAATATTTAAAATGGATTCATAAAGCTGCTTTTTCCCTAGGAGGTCATAGAACTTTATACAGTATTTTATTCTGTGTTCTAACAATTAACCTCATCAAGCTACTCTTACATTTTCATTTTTTATTGTTATCCCACAGAGATTGTAACTGTAAAATCACTCAGGTTAGGGAATCATATAAGTTTATAATATACTTCAAGAGATATAAATTGCTGTTTGTGAAGTGAAATATTCCACAGTATAATATTGCTCACTAGAAATAATTTCTCTGAAAACTATCTAAGAACCTTCTAAAATGAATTCAAGGGATGGATGAAATTTTTGTAATAATTGGATTCCTTTTTTGAAATGTCAGGAAGGACATTGCATGCAAAGCTTCAGAAGAAAAAGCACATACTATCTATAATTAAATAATTATGGATGTATAAAATGTATTGGACCATTTTACAAAACTGTTCTACAGTATTCTCTTTGGACCCTACTGGCAGAAGGTTCAGCATTTTACAGAAGTAATCCCTCCAAAGCAGAAGCAGGTCATGATGTTCCAGATGCAAGCATTCTGCATGAAACATTAGACTCATTAGAATACTTTATTTGGCCAAGTGTGATTTGACACAAGGAATTTTCCAATGCAGAAGCTCTGAGTGTCCATGCAAAGCAACAGAGTACAAATAATCATAATTATATACCAAAAAGACAAGTAAAGAAGGTAAGACAGATAACAATAATGCTACAGCCGTACAACATGGGGAAATGTGCATAGACGTTAAATAGTATTGTAAGGATTAGGTGTTCAGCAGAGTGATGGCACGAGGAAAGAAACTGTTCCCGGGTCTAGTTGTTTTGCATGCAATGCCTTATAACAGTGTCCTCAGGGGAAGAGAACAGATCTATTTCAGGATTGGCTCAGACTAAGAATAACTCAAAATCATTTCCAGTTTGGAGGATGTAGTTCCAGGCACAAAAACAAAGCTTTATCTCTGTTTTAGCTAGATAAATGCAGTTAATCACACTTCTGGTGAGCCCTAATGACAAACCAACATTTCTCTAAAAGAGAGAAACCCATTGTGATTGAAATGGCACTTGATTGGGAACTGGGCAGCTGAAATCTCTCTGAAATTAAAGAGATTATTAGATTATCCACATACCTGTTATTTCACAAACAATTTTGTGATCACAAAAAATATAAGTCCAACTCCTATTTAGGAATAAGTTTTACATAGATTTTTGGAAATAGTGTCAGTGAATGTCCAAGGACCAAAGGGCAATATGAGCGAAACCTCCTGCTTTAGAGCAGGGATATCAAACTCGATTTGAGGGAGGTTGTGTTTGACCTTGGGGGCCAGGGTGGGCATGGCCAGCTCATGTCGGGGGCGTCTGTGGTGACCCAAGTGCTCTGCCAGCAAAAATGGGCTCTCAAACTCCATTTTCAGCTCCGAAGGTCTCCTGCAACCCTCTGCTACCAAAAATGGAGCTCATGAGGACCTCACGTGACCCTCACGAGCTCCGTTTTCACTGGGAGAGGCACCGCAGGCTAGTAATGTTGTAGGGCATGCATTGCATCTCTAAGTAGTGTATTTTTTAAAAAAAAAACTCTACTTTTCTGTTATTTTAAAGATGTTCTAGACATGTAATATTTCACACCATTCTAGGGAAGTATTTGATAACTACCTTACAAATTAAAGTTAATACTTTGAGGTATTCAGTCCTAATTAAATCTTTCAGAAAACTATTGAAATCTGGTGGTATGCATGTATGTACCTTTTATATTAACTAGGAGGTACAGAGACAAAGGGGATAACAAAATTCTATTTAATTCAAGAAATATTTTCAATGAACAACTCATGACAAACTTGGATATGCCTTTGCATAAATAATAATGTTGTAATCATAGACTCTTAAATGATATGAGATATAAAAGTTGTGACAATTATTGTAGAATGAAATGAAAAAGTTTTAAATGTTTCCCCTATCCAATCAAGGGGCGGTGCTCATATCTGATTTCCAGCCAAGGCCTGTATTGTCTGAGAGATAATTCCGTCATCGTGGCCATTGTTTCATAACATGAAAATACAAAACACAGTAATGTTCCTGCCAAAGTGGTACTTATTTCTCTACTTGCATTTGCATGCTTTCAAGCAGCAAGGTTGGCAGAAGCTGGGGTGAAACAGAAGCTCATCCCATCACATGGCGCTTGGGTCTCAAACCTGAGCTATTGGCTTTTCAGCTGACAAGCCCAGCATCTTAAATGCTGAGCCATCATGCTGCCTCTAGAATCAAGTTATTTAGGCTAAATACATATTGTTGGATCAGGCAGTTGCATACATCAAGATTTGATCAGATTTTAAACTTTACTTTTCACTAAAATGCTAAGCAACTAATAATATAAGAAGAAAATGTAAAATAATGGTTTAGTCAGGCGAATATGGAACAAGGAGAAATGTGTCTCTGAGTACATGTCCAGCATAGGAATTTGTTTTGAGTACAAATTGCTTTTCACAACTTCTGTTACTCAGTGCTCTTATTTTTTTCATCATTTAATTTCAGGTTTTGCTTTGGTAAATCTTTCATTTACTTAAGTTTAGTTCAGAATATCTTGGTATATCTTATGCCAGTCCTGATCCAGGTGATTATGAATGCTACTCTGAACTGTAACAAGCAGTTGTTTTATAAGATTTCTTCTTTATAAATACTAAATTTTTACTAGCCACAAATTATTTCCCAGCAGGGTTAGTTAATTTTTGCTGCCTTAGAGATGTTCTAAAGTTTCCTATTAAGAGAAGTATTACAATGAATAGAAAACACCAGCTAATTTCTTTTACTGCCAACACTTCACTTTTCACCGCATGGTAACTAGCATCTTAAATAATAGGATTGTCTGTACAGTGCAAGTAATTACTAGAATAAGAAATGGAAGTGTTAACTGCCAAGAATATTTCACAAGCCAGAAGTAAAAATATTTCTCTCCAGTACTGCAGGTTATGTCCCAATCTAGGGCAAATGTCATAGTATATCAAATCAGGCCATCAAACTCTTCCAGATTCACATGACATGGACTTTGAAAATATGTTTAAAATTGAACAGAAACTGACACTAAAGCTAAGAAGATAGTGCCTAAACACTATCCTGATGTTATACTGTAGCTCAGCAAAAACAATGATTCATTGTGTAACTGTTGAGAAAAGCAGTAATTCAATACAACTGCCAGTAATATGCTGATTTATATAAATGGTGCAACTAACTACAGTTGGAACATTGAATATATCTGTGTTCATCACAAGTCAAATATAGTAGGATAGAGAACAGCTACTGAAGGAACAACCAATGTAATAGATTGGAGAAGAAAAGATACGAAGTTTGGAAATAAGGTAAATTTGTTTTTTATTCAGTATGTTTATTTACCACCACAACCACTGGCATCAGCTTCCCTTTCAAAATATGTGGCTAATGAGGAAAAAGGTGTTGGTGTCTTCTTGTTCTTTCTGAGAGTTTTCCATAGATATTGGTTGAGCCACTATAGGATAGTCTGCTAGATTAAATAAGCAGATCTCTCCTTATATTCAAATACAATTTACACTCAAGTGATTGGGAAATAATGTTGTTAATAATTTTTATCTTCTTACACAGCCCAGCTATTGCTAACCTGGATAAGTATACCAAAGAGATGCTGAAGCTAATTTCTTATAAAAGAAATAACAGTTTGTTGTTGAAATAATTGTTACATATACCACATTTCCTTTCTTCCACTGAATAAATCCAAAGGGGTACAAATACAGTTTAATATATCAACAAGAGATGAGGAATTTGTGCTTTGTAGTTTATAGTATGTCTATGCAATGCAATAAAATGTCTACAGTCTAACTACAGACATAAAAAATAACTAATCCCTAACTACACATAAAGCAATCAGTAACTGATGGCATCAACTCATGTCCAAAAGCTCTTTGAAAAAACTATTTGTTGTAATTTACTGAAAGTCAATAGTATAGGGTCTGACTGAATTTCTGAAGGAAATAGTTCCAAAGGGTAGATAAATATACACATAAACACCCCCCTCCCCCCAACCACTACCTGCAGGCCACCATTCTTACCTCATGGAACTGGGGAACCACAAACAGGTTCCTCCAGGACATACAAGTTGGGTTGGATAAAACTGGTTGCAAAAGGCAGTCCTACAAGTACTCCAGTTTCAAGCCATATAGCTTTAGTTTGACTTGCTCTCAGAAGCCGATAGGAAGCCAGCACAAGGCCAGAGCATAGGTGTTTGTACTAGCATGTACCTGTTAACAACCATGCAATTGCATTTGAGATCAATTCAAATTTCTTGATATGGTAATCTTCAAAGACAGCCTCATATAAAGACAGCCTTATATAAAACAACTTGAAATGAAACAAATAAATGGTGATGGGGCATGAATAACTGTTACAAAGTCCTCATAGTCCAGATACCGCTACAACTCATACCAACCAAAATGGGGATAAGGTGTTTTTTAAAATTAAAAATACTTTTGCTCTTGTTAGTGCAGTATGACAGGATTTTAGAACCCCAAGAAAGAAAAGTTCTAAGTGTGTCTGCAGCAAGCTGTAATATAACAATAGCTGAACAATAGATGTACTTAGTTGCTACTTTAAATATAGGCTTGAAGATATTTTTCCCCTTGCAACTTTTATTTGAAAATAATTGGCAGCAGCAGCCATTGTCAATTTTTCTTACAAGGATTTGACACAAGCCATTGGGCAAGCACACCAGTTTGCACTTCTGGGCAGGCAAGAACTCGGCAATGATCTTTTCCAGACTAGCAAGTTTCTGTTGCAACTTAACCAATAGCATCCTTCCCTAGAAACTATTTTGAAATAGATGCTAACAGTTACACATTTATTTATTATTAATTAAATCTGTTTCCCTTCCATCTAGTGATGAGGCAACTCTGCAGGTTAATCTTAGAACCTTAATTTTAGGCTGAGTGTCAGCAATTAAAGTCACTATCTATTTTATAGTGCTGCAGCTTATCGATTGTATTTTTCCTGTATGACAGTTTGACTTTCCATTTAGTTGCCTTAATTCAGTCTTTCACTCTTTATTGCTAGCAATAAAGATAACATCCTATTTCTGAAACTTTTGTGTCAGGGAGAGCAAACAGATGTTACATTTTCTGTAAGCTTTGTCAATTCCTTGATGATTATATTAGTCTAAAACCAAAGGCGAAGGAGAAGTAGTAGGTGGCAAACTTTAAATTATACATGATCCTATAAGATTTAAAATGTATTGGAACTTCAACATATTTTTGGCTAAGGGGGGGGGGGGGCTTCATAAAGGATGGGGAAGGAGGTTATAGGATATTCCCATCTGACATTGTGAAATATCCTATTGGATTGTTACCCTCCCTCTGTCCAGATATTTTATAGCTTTCTCCAACCTAGTGCCTATCAAATGAATTTGAAGTACAACTCCTAAAGGTGTTTTTTCCAAAAGGCAACTGGATTTCTTTGGTTTTTTTCTTGAAAACATTTTGCTTCTCATACATGAAATTTCTTCAGTTGTAACACTGGAAAAAGCACCTTTGGGACAACCATGACCTGGATGACTGAAAATCTCTATATAGTTGCAACTACTAGAACTTATTTATTCAGTTTATAGGATGGTTGCTCACGTAACTAGGATGTTCAATGATTTACGGAATTCTAATTCTAAAACATTCAAAGGACAAGAACTTGGGAAGGCCAGTCTAGCTGTTTATAAACTCTGTCCTCCAGAGAAGAGGAGAGATGAATACTTTGCAGACTTTTTTTGGAAAAAAAAATGTAATGCCACATCCCTTTAACCATTGGCCATGCACTAGGTCTTCTTTATATTCTGCCTTTCGTTTCGGAGTTCAAGAAAACATTGAAATAGTGTTAAAGCATAGTACCTGGTCCAAGGTCACTTAATGAACTTCACGGTAAATTGGGTTTCAACTTCAATTCCTCAGAAACTAGCCAGATATTTGACATGGTAACATATCACATGTGGTCACTTTATGATAAACACTGCAATTGGAGGGGGCAAAACATACCCAAATATAACGGAAATAGAGGTTTCTCACAACTACGATGCCATGACATGTAAAACTGCATTTCCTGGAAAACTCTTTCTAGACGGCTGTTTAAAAGACAGGCCTTCTTCAAGTGGACGTCTGCAGGTCCCTTAACTTTTTCTTTTCACATTCACCTTCTCTCACTCTTACACCTCCAGCGACTCATTTGCCGGTCTTTTCCCCTTTCTCTCCCCTCCCTCTTTTCTTCCAATACCTGCAGGGTGGTTATAAATAGGGCGCAGCCGGGCCGGCAACATAAGCTCGATCTTGTCTAAGAAACGGTGGTAAGAAGCACGAAACCCAGCCACGGCAGCCGCCATCGTGTGTGCGCGGTGATAGCGGGAGCCCCGAATTCAGTGACGGCACCGCTCGACCTGCCGTCCTTCCCTTCCTCTTCTTCCTCCTCCTCCTCCTCCTCACACGGCCTGAGTAGAAACCCGCCCCAGGAACATAAGCCGGTGGTAGGACGAGCCCCGTTTGTTTCGTTCTGATTTGCTGCTGGAAGGAGAAAGGGGCGTGGCTTAAACAGCTGTTCTTGGTGCTATTGGCCAGCCAGGCCTATTGCCACCACCGGCTTTCTCTCTGGTCCCGATGACAGTTAGGTGTCAATTCTTGTCTGCTTTTTATGACGCCAGTAAAGCGAGCGCGAAGCAGTGACGAGTGAAGCAACTATTATTTTCTGTTATGGAACATAGGCTCGGAAATCATGTTCGAACGACGAGCTTGTTTACATACGGTAGCCAGGGCCGAACCTGCCTTTGCCACCGCCCTCTAACTCGTCCTGACTTGTTTACCCCTTTGAGCGTTCAGTGTGTCGACAACGTGAGGGAAGGAGACGACCTTTAAAGCGCCCGGCGGTTGGCTTGGTCTCCGTCCAGAAACCCAACACGCAGGGCACGGCACCTGCGAATAATTACCGCTTTTACTCTCGCGATGTTTCCAGTGAGCCCTTCCCTGTCTGTGGGCGGGGAGGGGGGAAGGGAGGAGCTACTGTTGCTGTGGCAGCTCTCCGAAGAGGCGATGGTGGGGAGGGAGGGAGGTGAATGGCAGCGGCAGTGGTTACGCGCGCGCCAGGCGCGCGCACGGTCTCCATGGTGAAGCGGGGGAGGGGTGGCCCTCAGTAAGTGGCAGCGACTGATGCCGCTGGCGCCCGCGGTGGCAGCTCCGATCCGCCTGGCCGAGCACGCGGGGCCATGTCCCGGGGGTGCTGTACCCACCTCCTGTGGGATGTGAAGAAGCGGACTTTGGGCCTGGAGGAGCCGGGCCTGCTGCGGAGACGGTATCTAGGTGAGCGAAGAGCGGGGGCAGGAGGGCGGGGTCGGGGTCGGGGGCGCCGGGACGCGGCGGCCCTGTGTCGATTCCCCCGCGCGCCGAAGCTCGGGGTTCGAGCCTTTTGATGGTCAGCCGTCGGGACCGTCGTCGTGGAGCGCCTTTTCTGACCGCCAGCCCTTCTTCCTTAAAGGGGCTTCGTGTAGGCTTGAATGCCGAAGCGGGGAACAGGCGATCGGACGCCCAGGGTGGTCGGGAAAAACGGCTAGAAAACCTCGACCGATGTAGCTCTCCCGCGCCCTCCGTGCCCCTTTGCCCTTTTAGCCAGTTTCCTCGGCGAGTATTGGGAAAGAAAACCACCTCTTCCCAACACGAAACGTCGAACTTGCGGTTTTTCTCTGGTTGCCTTTTAATATCCCATTCTTCGGCACATGTTGCACTTGGCCATGGAGCAAGGCTCAATTAATTGAGCGGAGTTCAGTTTCATCAAGTAGCAACTGGACTGTGGGGTCTCCTCTTCTTCCCCGTCCGCTGCCCTAGTCGGTCTGTTCAAAGATACACTGTGGTACAGAAGAAATCAGGACGGGACTTAGTGTCCTTTGCTGCCTTCCATTAGCATGAGCTAAACAAGCACATATAAGCCTTGGAAACATTTAACTCAAACGTGAGGAGGCTTTCATGGACTTTGGGATTCCCCCCCCCCCCCCCAAGATGTAGTACGAATCGTTCCAGAATAATTAGTCATAAAAATACGTCATTTCTGTGCAGAATGGATGGTTTTTTAATTTTTACCAAAATTCAGCTAATCTACAGTGGGCCTTAAATGTGTTGGGCAGGGAAATAAAATCAAATTGTTATCTTTTAGTGTTTATTAATACGGAAAAACAATGTAGCACTAAATTTTCACTGTGTTCTATGTATGGTTATGGACTTTCTAAAACTTTGTAAGAAAAACATTACTTTTGATCAATATCTGGATGGTAGCCATAGTAATTTTTTTCATTTTTTAAATAACTTTGTTTTTAAAACTGCCCAATTACATGATTCCTGTGTGGCTTTGCTGTGGACATATTAAAATCTAGTATTTTAGATATTAGAATATAATTTATTAAAAGGCTGATATTTGGTAGAAAAATGTGATAGCAGACTTGCATCCGTGATTTGCGTGTTTACATCCAGGTATACTTTTGCTTGCTCCCAAATTTGTTTTAGTATATACTACTCTAATAAAAATGAATATCCTCTTTCAAAAAACAAGGGGTGTGGGGGTAATTTTTCTACTACATTTTATTAAAAGGTAAAAGTTTTAAGAGCTGCAGAAAAGATCTGCCAGACTTATTTTCATTACCATAGGCTATTCTCCCAATACTCTCTTCCAAAATATTAATCACATCTGTTAAACTTGGTCTAGAAATCTGCTAGAGCAAATTGTGGCTTTTTCTCCTGGAAGCTGATTTTAAAAAAATAACCAGATAAGTGATTGCTTCTCTTCCATGTGAATTAGATCACTTAATATTATGCAGAATTACAAGTTCATTGCCATCAGCACATGGTTAAATAGATGAACATTTATGTATATAATAGGGTTTAATTGTTATGGCACTTTAATATCAATATAAATGCAGTTTGATAAGTTTCCTCAAGTTCATTTCAACAGTAGTCTTCCAATTGCATCCCAATTGCAGGGAGTATTAAGGTGATATTTTGGAGGATCATGGCATGCTTATTGTTTGAATATTTTATCTGAATTTGGTTAAGATTAAGATGGGAATAATTATACATTTAGATGTGTTGGGCATAGAATCCCCATTTAACTATAGCCAGCTATTTTCTCTTTTGTATTGCTTATCCTTGCTTAGTATAGCTTGCTATTTCTTACCCCTTTACTTCACTTAGTAAAATGGTGCTTACCTTGAAAGAAATTGAGTAATGTCTTGTATGCATATAATTTAATAAAGTACTAGGCCACTGACTGCCCCTCATCCATTTCTGTTTGGTCCAGATGAATATTTCAGTTAATGCACTATCTAAGACTTGGCAATGGTTTTTCAACTCTTGGAATTCTCCCTCATTGTTATGCAGTTTGATAACTAAAACATGTCAGATTGACTTGTTTACATTCAGAATGAATTGGCTTTTCTCCTAAAGACCTTTAAATTCTAGAGATACTGATACACTGTATTAGCTAGTTTCAAGATCAGTTCTAGTTGTTGCTTTCAGTTAAAATACTGAGACCCTGTAACCACTCAAGAGTTGTTCAGAACCATTCAGCTAGCATATAAATGTTAATAATATAAAGGAATATGATTGGAACAGGTTTGTTGCTATTTGTTGCTGCTTAGCTTTTTAGCTATTTTACATTTGTTTTTTATGTTGTATTAGTGATCCTGATAATATTTCTATGAACTTCTGTCATAACAGTAAGTGGATAAAAGGTGTTTAGTAAACAGGTATGACCAAAGGTAGATTGAAAAGGTATCATGAAAACAAATTCTAAACATGCTAACAACATAAGGATTATACTTATTTTTGTTAGGACTGCTGCATCCATTCAAACAAAACATTTTTGATTTGAGTTATTATTTTGATTTAGATGCCACATTTGTGCCACATAAAACCACTTGAAGTTGTCCATAGTAAGAACAACATTCACGGATGCAAACAATATGAGGTAAAATACATACAGTAAAATATAAAAAGTGGTATTTTCTTCCTACTGCCAAATAAAACACCTGTTCAGCGTCCAAAGCATGCAACATTTGTACATGCTTTCAAACATCACATTAAAAAACTAATCTTAGAATACACTCTCATAGGAAAGCAAAGAATGTTTGCTTTGTATTGCATTAATTTTTGATAAGCAGTTAAACATTTTAGTTTATAACAGATGAAGATGCATCACATTTCTTGAGATAAAACAGGATATAAATAGCAGGGTACTTTTACAGTATTGTTTATTGTGTTACTAAAATATGCAAGTTTTAAACTGACTTAAAGCTGAAAAGATTGAGGCATAATTTTTTGAAATTTTGAACAGAAGGAAAGTATTAAATATAATCAATGTTTCTCTTAAAATGTAAACTCTTACTGTTCAGTAGTGGTATATAAACAATTAAAAAGAAGCAGATATCAAAGCAAATTAAAAATTGAATATAAAATTGGGAATAATACATTATTCCAGTTAATATATATCTTCATCTTTGTTGAACAAGTTAGGTACCAACTACTTCAAAGATTATACTCTCCCTCCCTCCCTCCAACTGTCATCCATCCATCCATCCATCCATCCATCCATCCATCCATCTATCTATCTAGACTGATTACATGTGGCATATTTTAATGTACTTGAGCGACCAGATACAATAGGTTACATGAACCCATCTATATACTGTCCAAGTCCAAGTTTGATGTAGACAGTATTTTTTAAAATTCAGTCAGTGATTCTAAAGAGAATATGTAAATATGTTGTTGCTGGGAAGTGATTTTATAAAAAACATAAGGAACTATTTAAAATACATTTTAAAAATAACCAAAGCCTACCAACCATTATGGTCAGAATATTAATTCCATGGCAGTATTTCAGTATTTGATACAGATTTATAGTCACAGAATTCTTTTATAAGCATTAGTATAAAAGTAGCTCTCCAATGCAGCTTGAAAAACTTTATAGGTCTTCTGAGAAGTCTTTGCTGAACATTGCATTTCTTACTGGATGACACAACTATTTGTTCAGCACACTTGGGATTTGACTAGATTCTAATACAGTTTTGCTTTCTCACATCTGCAAGCACTTCATATGCAGTTAATAGACAACAAAATATATCAGAATATTATTTAGGGTTTCAGTAATTGTTTTTCTTTAATACAAATGACTGAATTATTTATCATTCAGTATAAGTCTCTGGCACCGATATATAAAAACTTCATCCAGTAATAGTCATCTGAAGGTAATACCATGCCAAATTTTTCAGATTCTTTTAAATCTTTTTTCTCTGTTGCAGACTGTGGAAAACAGAGAACAGGCAGGGAATGCCATGAGCCAGTATTCTCCTTTATCTGCCTAAAAGGAGAGAGTTCAAAACGTAATTCAACAACAGCTTTACAATTTGTAGCTATTTAGGGCCTTGTGAAAGAAGTGGGGAAACACATCTTTTTACATGTTTTCTTGGCAAAAGATCCCTGGGAAAATATAACAGATTGGATAGAGTTTGCTTATTGGTATAGCTTTTAGTTATAACCTCTAAGATCAGTTATCCATCGACTGACTGAGCTTTAAATGCCAACACAAATTTTGTGAGCAGAAATAAAATATATTTAAAGTATTGGGAATATATCCAGGACTTATGCCTTTCCGTAGAAGTACAGGATATACTTTGCCACTGTTTTCTGCACATTGGGGCAAGGCTCTGAAGAAAGTCAAAACAGCCCAGTTCCATTTTAAAGTATCCAACACAGATGGCATTTTTTCAGGTTATGTACAGAGCAATCAAATCTTTGAGCTGTTACTTTGAAGATGGACTCCACAATAGCAGAATTGATTTTGGAATGGTACAAAGGCTGTGTATTAAATGGTTTTGAGTTTGTGGGTGATACTCATTGATGGATGTCTAATTTTAACTCTGTATACAATCAGGAACAATTTGAAAAGGGTAGAAAGGTGAAATAAAGTTCTATTTGAGAAAGATAATCTGATTGATGACTGTGCATGTCAAGAAAATTATTCTCATTCTTAGTAAATCCCTGAATGGCTGCACCACTATTGGGTCCTATAACTGAATGCTAGCGAAAATAAACATATACAAATCCTCCTCCTTACACAAAAACTTTATCTTTGATTTTAATTTTCTAAATAGAAGGAAATACACACACACACACACACACACACACACAAATTCAAACAAGTGAGTGTTGTATGTCAGAGTCACACTTTATGAGGACTCACTCTTGGGCCTCTAATTTGCTTCCTATAAAAATAATCTCTTGAGTTTATGCAGTTGTTTTGTAAATAATATGAAACATGGGAAATAAGTCTATTTAAAAAAATGAAGTTATGCAAGCATGCTGCATTACTGTTATAGTGGAAATAACATTATTTACTTGCAAGTTAACATTTTAAATCTAGTCTGTTGCTCTAACACTGTTTACTTCAGTTGAACATTCAAGTATGTGTAACATTATCATTGACTAAGCAGGAAGGGTTATATTTAGCTATGTACTCATTTGGTTGTGTCGTATGTTTAAAAGTCTAATAAAGATCACAATATTACTATAGACAAATTGCTTTTCTTTACATAATGTAATCACATGACAGCAAAATGCATCTCAACAATTAAAATTAAAATAGACTATAAGAATTACTTTAAAATTGATTAATTATATTAAGCTTTTAAAAATAGTGATATAATAGTTGAATAGTTGAAGTTGAATAATTTTGTCAATCAAGGAAACAAGGTCAGAATTGTCAGTTACCAATATAGCTTACTCTTAAAATATGAATTTTCTGGGGGGTATTTTTGTTGAGCACAGCTGCGTTTTAATGACAAAAACAATATATAATGATTCCTTATATTGAAGACATTAAGAAATACAGCAACTGGAATCACATTATTTTGTGGGATAAAATAAACTTACAAATGCTCACAAATTGTGATGTACTTTGATCTGAAACTTCTTGCTTTAGCTCCAGAATTATTCTTCAATAAAACAAAATGAACTATGGAATTAATTGCAGTGGGCAAATAGGTTATTTGATTACAACTGTAGAATAAAAATAGACATAATTTAAATTAATTGGAGAGCTACTTTCATACTAATGCTGTAAAATCACATTTTCTCCTTCTTCATCAACATCATAATATTATTCTGTATTTTTAATTAGTATTGTGTTTTTTAAAAAAATTCCACACTAGGTATTTGGTTATCATTGCAATTGATGTTACCCTTAAAATAAAAGCAATTCATTTTCCCAGAAGTGTTCATTTCCTCACAGATGAAACAAAAGAAGGGAATAGGATTTGGGGGCAGTTGAGTTTTGCCTTGGACATATTGAATGTGTAATGGTATATATTTCTGATTAAATGCTTGTTGAATAACTCTTTGGCTGCTTGGCTGCTTGGGCTGAATAAATGCTTATCTATTGTTCAGGAAATAAAATTCCCAACCTCTAAATATTGTTTAATAATTTTGGGTCTACATACAATGCAATACCTGCCACAGAGAATTGAGAGCCATGGAGTTTTTCATTTGGTTTTTGTAAATATTAAGATATGTCAGTTAATCTTCTGGTATGTTTTTTTTTTCCCCAGGGAGAAGAGAATTTATCCAAAGATTAAAACTTGAAGCAACATTGAATGTGCATGATGGCTGTGTAAGTGATTTCTTGTTCCTTTAAAAATTTTAAACACTTTTAAAATTCTCATTTAAAATTGGAAATGATTATATGCTTGCAAACTTCCCTCCAGATAAAAAATATGAGGGGCAGATTTGCAGAGTAGGCAAGGATCTCCAGAGTAAAGAGTACTCTTTTATTTAAAAGTGTCTATTGCATAAATGGACAAGCACAGTAGTATGCAACCTTGGTTAATTTAATAAGATAGTTGCAAACTATTTCATATAGTGAAAGAAAGGCCTTGTTTGGAAATGAACATTGTATTTTCTTTCCCATTTCTGCCCTTTTGGCCTCCTGGCACTATATTGCTTCTGCTCCCCTTGTCACCCTGCACTTTGCTCATCCTGCTGGCCCTATCCGCCTACGTTCCTTTTGGCTTGCTGCCTTGCACTTGTTGCCCTGCTGCTTTGTGCTCATTGACTCTTCCACCCTGGACTCTGTTTGCCCTGCTGGCCTGCCATCTTTACCACCCACAGCCCACTCATCATGTTGGCCTTGATGTTCTGTGACCACTAACCCTGCTGTTCTGCATTGCAAGATTGCCACAGGCTATTTGGAGAACATGCAAGCGGGTTTGGAAAGAAGACCTAGTGCAGCCAGCTGTTACCTCACACATGGCCAGGCCAGGCATGTCTTGCCAGCAGTGGGAAAGTTGGCTGGGCATGGCAGGGTCTGCGAAGTAAAAGCTGGCAGAGGTGGCTGCGGCTTTGTACTTGATGCTGGGGTGGCTAACTGCAGTGCAAGGCTTGAGACAACATTCTACAGTGATGGCAGCAATTGCACTAGGACTAAGTAGAGACTTGGGACAATGATGGCTGGTTGAGGCTGCTGAAGGCTCTGGACCTCTACTTCAGCCCCTGCTGAGAAGTGGCACTGGGGAGGGCAGCCAAAAGGGCACAAATGGTTAGTGAGATAAGTGAGTGTTGGCAGTTGAAGCACCTCTATGGTCACGTGCATAGGTGATCTATAAGAAATGAACAGTTGTTTATACTGACTTAAACAATATTGCTTATTTTACATATTAAGATTTTAAGTCAATACAGCTAGTCTTTGACATTCATTTAGCAATTGTTTGAAGTTACAACTGCACTGATCAAAATTCAGGTTCTTGGCAACTTGCCCGCATCTATGGCACTTGTAGTAACCTAGGATCGTGTGGTCACAATTTGCAAAGTTCCCAAATTTCTAACAAAATCAATGGGGAAAGCTGGATTTGATTAATGCCTGCAGAGACTTGACAACCATGGCAAAAAAGTTGCAAAATCAAGCACGACTGACAACAATCACCTTGCTTAGAAGCAGAAATTCTAGTCCCAGTTGTGGTCATAAGTCAAGAACTACCTGTATTGACTTAAACAATATAGACCAGGTCCCAAAGGTGCTTTGTCAGAGCTGAAGAAGCTTCTTGAATGAGAAGCTAAATGTCTTCAAAGAAAAACCAGGAAGTCCAGTTGCCTCTTGAAAAACCACCTTTCATGAGCTGGATGTCTGAGACTCTCCATAAATCCACGATGGCGAACCTATGGCACGCGTGCCAGAGGTGGCACGCAAAGCTCACTCTGCTGGAATGTGCACTATCACCCCAGGTCAGATCTCTGTGGTGTTTCTTTCGTGAGTTTCTGTTTTCCTGCAAACAACGAAACAGAAGCTCACAAAAGAAAAAGATCTTACCTCTTGCTGCGCTGCTGGTGTTGGGATGCCTTACCTCCCACCAGCCAGCTGGTCTTCGGATCTCTGCTGCACATGTCCATTCATGTGCACTTGTATGCGCATGTTCGCACTTTTCCATTTGGGCATGCATGTGCAGTTTGGGCACTCGGTGTCTAAAAGGTTCACCATCACTGCCATAGACAATATAGACCAAATTAAATCAGGACATGCAGGACATTAGGGAGTTCCTGAAAACTTTGCATTCAGACAAATCAGCTATCAGCAGACACCTGGAGATAAACCACATTTATATACCATCTAAAAGAGACAGAAAAAAGCTAAGAAGAAAAGAAAAAGATTAGAATACATTCTCTTTAGTAAACAACCGCCAGGTAAGTATAGATTAATATAAGTCAATCAAGCAGAAAACAATATCTTATTCAAAGAGAAAACCACACCTAATGTTGAGTGGATTCATCTTTGAAGGGGTATTATTTTTTGGTGGCTTTTATTTTTAGAAAAATCGACATATTAATAATGTTTAGTTGATTTAGTTGATTCTGTGGCCGCCACCCCGATACTTTGCAATTGCACAAAGTAAATGCCCTCCCTGCCCCGGAATCCCGCCCTCTGCAAAAAGCGGATCTATTTTTTTAATTTCCCATAACCGAGCTGCATTTCTGGCCAGACCTTTTAAGTTCTGTGAGATCGATCCTCTTTTCGAATCCTGACCCCGCAGATGGTTTAGAGGCAACCTTGTTTCAGTGTTTTATAACGTGGACTTCTGTGGTCTTCTCGCTGTTGTGCCCCCTTGATTCTGTTCTGTTCCCGTTTTTTGCACACTGGAGCACAATATTTCTATGAAAGAGTTTCTCATTCCTTAATCTCAGGCACAGGGGGATAGTATGCTCACTTTAAAGCAACTTAAAAGCTGCATTAGGAACAATTCTTATATTTTACAGACGATGTAAAATAAAAACTGTTTACATATTTTTAAAACAATATTATAGTTTTAAGTTTTGTTTTTGTTATTCTTGTTTAGAGTTAAAACTGAATTTCCAAGGCTTTGTAAATATTTGTAAAACAAGAACCAATGACACAACTCTTTCCGCGGGGGGGGGGGGAACCCTGCAAGAAAAGTTGTTGAGGGTGGCAGCTGTTTAAGAAAACAAAGGATGTGTTATTAAAAATGGGTCACACCAAGAAAAAAAATAAAACAATGTGAGGTCAAATGAAGGATCTTGCAATACTTTATTTATTAATCATTAATATTTTGCTGTAGCCAAATTAAATACAGTACTTTTAATATTTTATATGTAATTTTTAAAACTCTTCAAAATTAATGTAGCTAGTAAATATTTATTCACAGGTGAATACAATATGCTGGAATGATACAGGAGAATATATTCTATCTGGATCTGATGATACTAATCTTGTAATTACTAATCCATATAGTAGAAAGGTAAGGTAGCCAATTGTTTTTCTTCATTCGTTCAAATGCTATTATAAATACATGTTTTTGAGAATATGTGTATTATGTATCCTATATGCTTTCAAAATATTTTATCTGTCCTCAATAAAATGATTGATACAAAACCCATTGTCCACCAATTTCACAAAAACACAGGCAAGATCATATGAATTTCTCCTATTTCCTTTTCTACCTTTCCCTGTCATGCTATCGTGTAAGTATTGTATTAATGCAATGGTCAGATTCTTAACTGGCTGGTTTGAAGACTCTCAACATGCCAGAAAGAATAAATTATAAATATTAAGTGGAATTAAGTGATTTTGGTGGATAGATGGGGTGATAAAAGAATTATCATCCTTTATTAGTAGCCTAATAAAAATTATTAATCTTGTTTCCTAGGTATTAACAACCATTCGCTCAGGACACAGGGCAAATATTTTTAGCGCAAAATTTTTACCATGCACCAATGATAAGCAAATAATATCCTGTTCTGGAGATGGTGTCATTTTTTATACTAATGTTGAACAAGATGCTGAAACCAACAGACAGTGCCAATTTACTTGCCACTATGGAACTACATATGAGGTACTACAATATAATACCTTGTTACTATAATGACACGAGCATTAATTAAATACCTATGCAAATTGTGATCATAAGTGGAACTTCAGTGACTTGCAAATAGAACAGACCAATATATATAAATACTTGGAAATCTATTTTCAATCCACTATTGAATGGATATATCAAATTCAGTCTCTGCCAAAAAGACTTCAAATGCGATTCAATATTTTTCTTCTAATTGTATTTGGATTATATGATTCAAGACCAAATTCATATTAACTATTAATTATATATTACTTAATTTTCATTATATAAGAAGATTATATAGGTACAGTTTATGCAATTTTTGGATCTTAACCTTAGTTTTTTAAGGCAACTTTTCCCATCATTTTTAATTCTACTTATGTTTACTTTGTAGATCATGACAGTCCCAAATGATCCCTACACATTTTTGTCTTGTGGAGAAGATGGTACTGTAAGATGGTTTGATACAAGAATCAGGACAAGTTGTACAAAAGAAGACTGTAAAGATGTAAGACAAATTTGTTAAAGATATGAAGTATCACATTAGGTTCTGAACTTGATTTACTTGGTGCTGGCAGTAGAAATTCTGGAAAGGAGTCCAAGATACATAAACAAGTTATATAAATGTGAATGATAACTTGGTATTTATGGCTGATCTAACAGAACTCTTATTGAATAAGGAAAAACTGTTATTGTTATTGGTGAAACAAGTATTTGGATTTAGTCTCACATTTACGTAATAAATTATTTGATTTTGCAATTTTTTCAGGAGTGCCCTTTACTAATATAAACAGAACATAAAATTTACCTAGAATGGAAATAGATAACTAACACTTAGTTTGATAGAGTATATAATACTTATTTTTAAAATAAATATGCTGATCAAAGGAGTCAGATATGATTTCAGTTTTCTTTACTTCTGCACATTATTATCAGTTTTTCACTTTTATATTAACTATTTATTCACTTGTACCCTAATTGTCTTCATATTTATATCCAATTATTTGTATGTAAAACCAATCTATCCAGTTTTTCTAAACTAAGTTATGCCTACTTTCATATATTTTCTGGTCTTTTTCTTTCAAGAAAATTTAAACGTAAAAAGATAATGATGATTGGAAATTGCTATATTTTGATATTTTGAAAGAATCTTAAAACCTGGTTATGTTGTCAGCCCTGGGGAGCCTAGGGAAATGGAAACTTTCTTAGATTATTGTTGAGGTGGGCATTTTTATTGTCCCTTGGCCCATGGTTTGAATAATTCTTTAATGATATTTATTAATATGATTTTTTATATTTTATAGCTGTTGTTTTAACAAGCTGTCTTGTTTTATCTGAGTTTTTTTTCCTGCCACCCAAAGTCATTTGTGGTGAGATGAGTAGCTGTATAAATTTGTTTAATAAATTACACACGCTGCACGAACAGACAATGTTTTTGTGGTCTGGTCTCGGTCTGGGAACTTTGTTCTTGTCTGCTTTTCAATGATTAAAATCTATTTTAATGAGAGGCAGACTTAGTTTCTCTTAAATTAGTCATCCCATTTTAATTTTATATTGTAGCCATAGATCAGATGATGCAATATTTATGTATGAGCTTTTTACATAAATGCAGTATTTCCTCTTTTTTTCCCTAGGATATTTTGATCAATTGTAGGAGAGCTGCCACATCTGTAGCAATCTGCCCACCAATACCATATTACCTTGCAGTTGGCTGTTCTGATAGTTCAGTAAGAATATATGATCGACGCATGCTTGGCACAAGAGCAACAGGTATGATGATGCAAGCATGACATGTTTATAAATTAATTTTGAATATATGACTGAGGTATATTAGATGTGAATTTCCAATGAATTTATGTAATACAAAATATTTTGTCTACAGTGTTTGTTTATATTCATAACAGCTCATAATATTCAGAATACTACTCTTTTAAAAGACTCCCGAAGTCTGTTAAATGTGTTCTCAGTATTTTCTTGCAATTTGGACTGAAAAGTATTGACATTCTGACTGTTTAAATAGGATTTGTGCACCCTATCTAACAAAATAAAATTGAATAGTGAAGAAAGTAAGGTTCTACATTTAGGCGAGAAAACCCAAATGCACAGGTATAGTGGTACCTGGCTCAATAATGGTACCTGGCTCAATAGGAGTAGCTATGAGAGAGATCTTGCAGTCCTAGTGAACAATCACTTAAATTTGAGCCAGCAGTGAGCTGCAGCTGCCAAATGCTCCCATGTTACACCCCTTTTAGGCGGCCTGCACTGGTTGCCAGTTGTTTTCCGGGTGCGATTCAAGGTATTAATTATGACCTTTAAAGCACTCCATGGCTTAGGCCCAGAGTACATGCGAGACCACCTACTGCCACCAGTAGCCTCCCACCGTCCAGTACGATCCCACAGAGTTGGCCTCCTCAGGGTGCCGTCGGCCAGACAGTGTCGGCTGGTGACCCCCAGGGGGAGAGCCTTCTCTGTGGGAGCGCCTTCCCTCTGGAATGAGCTTCCCCCGGAGCTTCGCATAATCCCTGACCTCCGGTCCTTCCGACGCGCCCTAAAAAGTTGGCTTTTCCAGCAAGCCGGCCTGGCCTGTTAATTTTAATTTATTTTAAATGTATTGTCTTTTAAATTCGGTTTCTTTTTTTGGATATGGATTTAATTTTTTTTTAACTTTTGGGATGTGTGTTTTTTAATGTTGTACGCCGCCCTGAGTCCTTTTGGAGAAGGGCGGCATATAAATCCAAACAAACCAACCAACCAACCAAAAAAGCCAATGCAATCCTATGCTGCATTAAAACAGAGATAGAATCAAGATGACATGAAGTGTGAATACTATTTTATAATGGCTTGGTAAAACTACACTTGTAATACTGAATCCAGCTTTAGTCACCATATTATGAAAAAGATGTTGATACTCTGGAAAGAGTACAGAGAAGAGCAACAAAGATGATTAGGGGACTAGAGGCTAAAACATATAAAGAATGGTTGTTGGGATTGGTTATGTCCAGTTTAATGAAAAGAAGGACTAGGGGTGACATGATAGCAGTGTTCCAATATCTGAGGGACTGCCACAAAGAAGACGGAATCGATCTATTTTCCAATGCACTTGAATGCAGGACAAGAAGCAATGGATGGAAATTAATCAAGAAGAGAAGCAACCTAGAACTAAATTTCCTGACAGTTAGAACAACTAATCAGTAGAACCACTTGCCTCCAGAAGTTGTGAATGCTCCAACATTGGCCATTTGTTGGACTAGATTTCATTTAACGGTTTAAATACTAAACATGGTTTTGTTAATTTTTTGATTAGGGCAGCTTTAGAACAAATATGGGTTTTTCTTGTTTTCGGTTTTTTGTTTTGTTTTCTATAATTGCTAATTTTTTAATATAGTTTCCTTCCATTTTGAGATGGAAAACACATAAACTATAGTTTAAACTCAGAAATAGACTTTGTGAATTAAATTCATTATATATATATATTTATAAATAATCTCCTATTTTATTTATTAATTTATTACAAATACTTTATACCACCCAACAGAATGTGACTTGTTGCGGTGGCATGTCCAAATTAATAACCTGAAGCTGTGGAGGGAAATCTTTTAGAGGCCATTGCAGTCATGAAGAAGTCAAAGATTGCAGTATACAAAATAATTTAATATGAGGAAGAGGGTAAGGTAGGATTTAGGGTTTTGGGGGGAAAGGATTGAAAGGGCCACCTGGGGGATTATTATTAAGCTTGAGTGGACATTTAGATGTTTATTGATTGATCTGACTGATCAACCAATTGAACTGTAACCAATTTTATTATTTTTTACTTATCTTGATTTCATTTTACTCTACACTACCACTGATAAGAAGAAAATTTTGAACATGTCATTTTTGCTTGCTCGTCCATAACCCAAGTCATGAGCAAATGCAATTTTATTACAAACAGACCTGGCTTTTATCAGTGGACCCTGAGGCTGAAGACACGGGCAATCTTCCGAAACCATGAACAGGCTGAAAGATGAGACTTGAACTAAATTCCCTGAAATAGCTCACTGAGTGATTCCTGACATACCTTCCCTGGCCCATCAAACCTAAATTTGCCCAACTTGTCAACATATTACAAAACCCCATAATAGTTGGCTCTTCAGATTTCTCCATACTCAACTCTTGACTTTGTTGTGTTTCTGGTGAGAAACTGCTTCTTTGAGATAAGTAAAAAGGGATTCATTTTTCTTACAAGCTGCATATTTTTTCAGTAAAAGTATCTTCCTTTCAGATGAACACTAGCCAGATTTGGATATGCTGTTTTGCATTTGAGCAATGGAGAATGTTTTCAGCTGTTATTGTTTTTTTCATGTAGGTAATTATGCAGGCAGGGGTACTACAGGATTGGTGGCACGTTTTGTTCCTCCTCATCTTAATAATAAATCCTGTAGGGTAACATCTCTCTGCTACAGTGAAGATGGACAAGAAATTCTTGTGAGCTATTCTTCAGATTACATATACCTATTTGATCCTAAGGATGATACAGCTAGAGAATTGAAAGTTCCTTCTTCAGAAGAGCGAAGAGAAGAGGTAAGCTTTCCATAATGCTGATTTGATGTCAAGATAATCAGCTATATTTTAAAAAATACTTCTCTTAAACCACAATTGTTATATCATCTATATAATTTAGGCAACATTTTAAAAAATGAAATATTTAATAAGTCAGATAGATAGTTTTGTTAGAGATTCTGACACAATCATATTAAAGGAAATCCGTGAACAAAAATATTGGCTAAAATTTCAGTATTAGAAGAAAACAAGTTTGTTTAAGCATTTAAATGGCTGCCCAACTATGTAACTTTGGGCAGCATATAAGAAAATATGCAATTAGATGTGCTGTTTCTTGTTTTTAAAATTCTGATATTTCCTTTCTGAACTAAATATTTTAAATTTGCTGTGAACAGTTGCAACACTGAATGATTTGACCACTCATCTCAACTCTGGGTGGGTCACAATTTCTGACAGAAAATGTCATAAATCATGTTTATATGACCACAAAATGCTGCAAACAGCCATAGATGTAGACCAGTTGCTCCATTTTTATTGGATAGCAATTCTTTTCTTCACCAAGCTGCTGGTATTCTAATTCTTTTCCTTTTATTTTGATCATCTATAAAGACCTTTTTATTATTCTTTGCATCTTTTGCTAAACTTCCTTTCTGGGAAATCTGTGTTATTCGTACTTTCTGGACTTATTCTCTATTTCTGTGTCCTGTTTTTTTGTTTTTAGAGCTTCACTGTTTTATGAAGCCACATTGGCTTCTTTTATTATCCTCCTTTTTTTCTCTCTCCTTGGTGTTATATACATTTGTACTCTCAGAAACTTCTGCCTACATTAAAGTCCTTTTCCTATTAGTTTCCCATGTCATAGAGTCCTCTTTCTCATTTCTTTGAATTTACTAAAATCAAAAATTTCAGCATACCTGGTCATTTCCTGCTATTTCTGCTGTCTCAACCAAGTTTTCCCTGTCAATTAGTGAGATACTTATCCCAAGTCAAGTACAGCTGATACTCGTTATCTAAAAGCAAGTTAAAATTATATTAGGGTTTAATGTTAAATCAACAATCCTTAAGAAGTTAACCTGACAGTTATGAAGTGTAAAGTCTGAGCAGTTCGCAAGCCACGATGGCTGTTATGTAAACAAGCAACAACTGTTAATCTGGAAAAGTGGAAGGAAGAAATCACAAGTTTTAAAAAAAATTACTTCTTTTTTCTAGAAGTGGGCAATCCGTTGTTTGTACAGCTTCATTCTTATCTTCATTTTAATCTAGTTAAACCTTGTTTGTGAATCTTTTGCCAATCTTCAAGCCAAGGATACAAACTAAACAGTGATGTTTCAGGATATTTTTTTATTTATTGCCAAGTCCAGATCAGGAAGCTTGACATTCAGCCTAGTTCAAATATTCTTTCTCTGAGATTAGAAGAAAAAAGCCAATATCCTCTGGGTAGGAAAGAGCTATAGTACTGTAGCCAGACCTATATTTGTACTAAATGTTAATCTAAATAATTCCACACTTCATTCATCTCTTTCAAACACACAGCCCACTATATATATCTGTACTTTATGGTACATTTTTTTTAACCTGAAGAAAGATTGAAAAGGCATCCATATTGTGGCATAGATTTAAGCAATCTGGTCCTCTTTTGATGGCATTATATTTTATATTAAGAGTATTAAAGGTTGGGGATTCTGAAAGTTAAAGAAAAAGTTTGTTATTCCTGTACTCTGATACAAAAAAGAAAAAAAAATTAAAACTCCCACTCATCATTCTCAAACTCTTCCAGATATCTAAAGTAGTCCATTTATACATAATGACAGTATTAATTTTCTGCCTTTCTTCCTAAACCAAATTATGATTGCAGGTTTGTCCATGCTGATAAAAATAAGACCTAAAAAGTGCAAGAATTTTAACTTTATCTCGTATTTTTAACTAAATAGAATGTTTGCGTCTATAATTTCCTTGCTTTTTTTCTTTAGTTACGGCAGCCTCCTGTCAAACGTTTGCGATTAAGAGGAGATTGGTCAGATACTGGACCAAGAGCAAGGCCGGAAAGTGAAAGAGAAAGAGATGGTACTAAATTTTGATATTTATATTTATACTAATTTTTATTCAAACTTTGCTTAGTTATATGTATAATGATGCTATAATTTTAGACATGTTCTATTTCTAATTGTAGAAAATGACCATATTTAGACAATTGTCAATGACTTCATAAATTGTGTTTTTTCAGGCTGCAGACAAATTGTTTATTCTTCTTCTCTTCTATCAAGCATCAGGTCTGATGCACAAATACTACTTTATGTTAAGCCAGAATTCTCCATTATAACTAAATTGGGAAATTCTAGTGAGAAGAATTTCTGAATTTTTACAAATTTGTTCTGATAGATTGGGAAACCATTGAAGCAGGATTTTGTAGTCATTGCTGGAAGACTTATACAATAGCAGAGTTGGAAGGGACCTTGGAGGTCTTCTAGTCCAACCGCCTGCCTAGGCAGGAAACCCTATACCGTTTCAGACAAATGGCTATCCAACATCTTCTTAAAGACTTCCAGTGTTGGGGCATTCACAACTTCTGGAGGCAAGCTGTTCCACTGATCAATTGTTCTAACTGTCAGGAAGTTTCTCCTCAGTTCTAAGTTACTTCTCTCCTTGATTAGTTTCCACCCATTGCTTCTTGTTCTACCCTCAGGTGCCTTGGAAAATAGTTTGACTCACTCTTCTTTGTGGCAACCCCTGAGATATTGGAACACTGCTAGAGTACAAGAAGGTGGGAGATGTAGCAAAACAGCTTATACACAATACGTGCAATTGATTCAGATTCAACTTAGAGTGACAGTATTGTCAAATGCTTAAGTCCCCAAGTGTAAAGTCCTTTCAAAGTCATTCTTGCAATAACTTTAATTTCTTCTTTCCACTTTATCCATTGTCTTCTGCTTCTTCTATTTCCCTCAACTTGTTGTTCATCACTGCTTTGTTTCACACTTGAGTTTTAACTTGACTTTAATTCCCTAAAAAGAGCAGTCAGTTTGTATTTGACATAGAATTTCATTGATTGGAGACTCTCATGATTCATGCTACTCTTAGCAATTGTTTTCAGATCCATAATTCAAAATTATTGTTCTCTCCCTTTCTCAGTGTCCAGCTTTCACAGTGTTACCACTGAATATTGAAATGAAAAATCCCATTACTTTTACTATCCTTATCTTTCTCCTTGAGATTAATATTTTCTTTACATTTCCAGCAGATTTTCCTTATTTTTTTTGGATTATTGACTCTAGCTATCAATTCCATTTTGTCACCTTCAAATAAAGTTCATAAAGCATGTCAGTTGCTATTATCCTTATCTTATTAAGAATAGATTTCTCATTTCTGTTTTTATTTTCACAATCATCCTATTTACTTTTACTTTACTTTCAATTAACAAGGCTGTGTTACCTATCTACACATTCTATTTACTGTTGCGAGTTCCTATTCAGATTACAGTCATCTCTTTTTGTTCTGGTTTTTGTTGTTATTGTTCATTGTAAAAATTCCTCAGGAAAATAATATTCTGGCACACCCTTTAGCTTTAGTATATTTCAACTTCTGCATGATCATTAAAGCATTTTTTTTTAAAAAACTCCTTATGTCCTTTTACTCTCTTTATTATTCTGCCTATCCTATGCCATTTTAGAAATCTGGTTGTTAATTTGACATTTTTCTTTCAATATATAGCTCTAATCTTTTTTGTAAGGAAGTAAGTGAAAATATTCTGTGGAATTAGTGCTGTGATTTGGCAATTTTTACATCTCACAATTTTACTATAGATATATCCACCAACTAATCTTCTCTATGCTCTAAACCAGATAATGTTTTATATTTGTTGACAGAACTGTTTAATTGCCGTTCTAAGTGATTTTAAAAGTATTTCATCTGTACTTGGTGCTTTCCTATTTGACAATACTCTACCTACTTTCTATCAGTTTCTGAATGTATTTGCATTCTGCAAATGTTTCTTACATTCTAATTCTTGTTTATTAGTGTTTCAGAATAGTGTTTACATTTTCCTTTAATACAATTTATTTACATTTCTTCTGTTATTCTTAAATATTTCTACTTCTGGAGATTTTCCTTTATTTCTCTGATCTTCTTAAAAATATCTCTTCTTTTCCTTTTAATGTTATCTCCTTCTATTAGTCAACATTCGTGATTGATATCTTTCCTTATTTACCCTACTTGTTGAAAAATCATGATTCAGTAATGTGTCCTGTAAATTGCTCAAGGTTTTCATCTTTATGTTTTACTGGCTGTTGTAATAGCTTGTTCTGAAAACCACTTGGATCGTTTTGTCTTTGGAATTCTGGGAACATATTTTCACTTTATTTTTCATAATGTCCCTTAGATCTTAGCTCCTCAGATTTTCTTTCACTTAAATTAAGTATACTAACTTTTTCTTTGCATTGCGCTTATACTCTTATATGCTCCCCAGATTGATTTTGTAGGTTTAATGCATAAATTTGATGCCAAGAATTCATGGTCTGTTCCACACTCTGCATCTGGTAGTATCCTGGTTGACTAAATTGCACTTCTTATCATCTGTTTCCTATCGTCAAATCAATTTGATTCCAGAGTTGTCCATTTTATGATGTGATTGTGCTGAGTCTGCATTTCTATTCCTTAAAGTAGGTATTATGTTAATTGAGTTCAAATTTTCCTGTGATTCTTGTTCTCAATTTCTCTCATTTCTGTATTAAAGTCACCCCTATTGAAAAATATTATATCTTTTTAAATACTGTTTTTAGCATCCCTTTCAATTGGCCATACAATTCCTCATTTTCTTAACAGCATATGTAGCAAGTACATTCACTGATATTCATTATATATACTCATTCTAATAGGTCTTCTAATTTATTGGGTTCGTGTCAAGTATATATTTAACAAATTTCTTTTTGAGTATCATTGCCATTTTTCTTCTATATGGTCCAATGTTACAAATTATATTACATTATTTTAAGTTGACTTCTCTCATGCTTGCAGAACTCACTCAATCTTATCACCATTGTGGATTAATCTTAACGTTGCCACTGTTCCATTAGCCTTTGGTTTTCCCCATCCTTTCAGATTCTTCTACAGAGTCATTCAGGAGAAAAAGTAAAGAGAATTTATTTTGTGCAATAAGATGTTAGTTTAAATAAGATTGAATTTACTTGAAGTGATCACAGTAACATTTACATTTTTAGAGTGCTTTGTTTTTTGAGAGAATGCATATATTTGTTAGCTTTGCCTCTCTTCCTTTAACTATTCTTACAGTTTTCTTCCTTCATTTTCATCCTTCTCTCATTCATTTTTCTTTTTTCCAGTTTTTAACTTGTGTAGGAAAATGGATAGGATAGATACTGGAATGTGCTTCAGTTGTATTCTGATTTTATTATAAAAATAATATTTTGCATAATCCTTTACATTCTACAAACTGTTTTCATTGCCAATATGTTTCTGGGTTATAATGTCCTGTAAGGCCTTGTACAGCATAGGATCAGGTTAATTCAGAGTCTGCCTCTCCTATTTGCATCTATCTGTCCCAGTAGAATTGGCAAAGAGATTACGTGTTCCATCCATGAAAGAATGTAGTCTAGTGGAACCCAGGAAGAAAGTATTTTCTGCCATAGTCCACAACCTGTGAAACATTATGCCCTGGAATTTAGATTGACCCCAATTCTACTGGCCTTTAGAAGGGTCTTGAAGACATGGCTCTACCATCACACCTGGAGATCTGGCAGTGGTGAAAGCTTTTACAGAGGCTGTGTTGAACTGTATAAGGTTGTATTCTGCTGCTCATCATGATTATTTTTGTTTTTAAAAGATTATTGATGGTTTTAGAAGTTTCCATATTTGTTCTTTAACTTGCTTTTGTTGGATTATTTTTACGTGTTGTGAGCTACCCAGATTTACCTAATTGAGATGGGCAGCCATACAAATAACAACAACAACAATAACAATGGTAATAAAATACAAAAACCCTACAAAATATAAACATTAAATATCACTTGTTTTTATTCTTTTATTTTTCAAAGATATAAATCTACATGATTGCAGTTAGTAAAAGCAAAAGTACAGTTAAAAACATTAGTATCACTATTTATACACAGGTGAACAGAGCCCTAACGTTTCATTAATGCAAAGAATGTCTGACATGTTGTCAAGATGGTTTGAAGAAGCAAGTGAAGTTGCACAGAGCAACAGAGGGAGAGGACGATCTCGCTCTAGAGGTAAATGCCTTTAAAAGCCCTCACAATTAAGCGATGGTAACAAGTCTAATCCAAAATATGCTGATATTATAAGGTCATCTCAACTCAAGAGTAAGCTTGTCAAAAGCATCTTTTCTGCTTAATCGTACCTACTTTTTTCATTGGGTAACTGATTGTGGAAGTGGTATAAACATGAAATTTTTGACTTCAGCATAGTATGCTGATTGATAAATTAGTAAAATGTTGGCTGAGTAATCTGACAGTTCGGTGAAAATTGTTGACTCAAAATTGGCTCAAAAGTAACACTTTGATTGTTCACTAATGGTTCTTCATTAAATTAAAGACAAATATCAATCCTGTATGTGAAATACTACATAATTCAATAAAAAGGAAGAGAGGAATGTTTACCATATTTGCAGATGGTACAGAAAAAAACTGTATTATAGAAGACAGAAAGAAAATTCAGAATTATCTTGGTAGAAATTATCCGAAAGTTACAACACCAAATTTAACAAAAAAAAGTACAAAATTCTTTACCTAAGAAACAAATATCAAATGCCCAGGCATAGGATGCCATTTATAAACCCTGGCTTGGTATTTATAAAAGAAAGCTCTTGGAATAACTGAGGCCAAACTCAATATGAATTGAAATGGCTCAAAAAAGTGCAGCAAAAGTGATTGGGGCAAGGGGGCTAGAAACTAAGTCGTGAGAAATAAACTTGAAGATGATGAGCATATATAGCATTGAAAAGATACAACACAAAAAGGAAATGATACCACTGCTCAAATACCTGAAAAGTTATCATGTGGAAGAATACCTCATTTTTTTCCTCATTGTAGACTGCAGAACATGCAGTATTGGATTTCAGTTGTTGAAAGGTGTAGACTCATGAAATCAATCAAACAAAAAGCAGACAAATATTAGAAAAAATATCCTAACAAAAAGATAAATTTGACAGTGGAAATTATGACCAAAGATAATTGTGGGCTCCCCTTCTTTAGATGTGTTCAAGCAGAGAGTTGACAGTATGTGAATGATTTAATTGGCATCCTGGATTGGGCATAGATTGGACTTGATGGCTTCAATAGCCACCTGCCAAATTTATGTTTCTAAATATCACATTTAACACATTTAATATCTATTGAAGATATTAATTTGTTACTGTGTTGAATAAATATAAACCAATAATGTTTTCTTTAAAAAACAAATAGAGTAAGTTGATACTTTTCTTCAAAGGTGGAACAAGTAGATCAGATGTTTCTACCTCAGGAAATGTCTTGGCAGGTGCTGAAACAGAAACTTCCATGGAAGTAGATGGTCCTGAACAACTGCAGTCATCCTCATCTACAGTGTCAGCTCAAGCGCCCTCAACATCTTCATCAACAGAAAGTCCTCCTTCTACTTCTTTACTCTCCTCTCCTGACAATGAACAAAGACCTTTCTTGGAGACACCTGCACCTCCTCCACTCCATCAACCTGGTATGTAAAGTTTTCTTGTTAAAAGAACTTATGTATTTAATCTGTATAAAGAGTTTAAAATACATATTTATTATACCAATATTCAGCGTGGTCATGTACTTGGATGAATGACCTCCATTTATAAAATCTTCTACATTAATCTTCACTCAAAATTTTACTAGTCTGAAGTTTGGCTATAATTTGTTACAACACAGTAGATTGCTATTTTTCTCCGAAAAGATATGCCATTAAATGTTTAGCTCAATTTCTGACCCCAGAAGAGTTTTTCAGCATTATAACGTATTTTTCGGAGTATAAGATGCAACTTTTTCCTTCCTAAAAGAGCATGGAAATGTTGGTGCATCTTATACACCAAATACAGCCATTTTTGGCCACCCGAAGCCCCGCCCCCGCATCCCATTTTTGTGAAAAACAGATGAAAACAGGCAGTTTTCACAAAAACAGAGGCATGTTTGCCTTCCCTCAGCCCCCGCCAGCACTCTGCAGGCTTCAGCAGGCTTGGGGGAAGGCAAAAATGCCCCTGTTTTTGTGAAAACTGGACCATTTTCTGCCTGTTTTTCACAAAAATGGGGGCATTTTTGCCTTACCCCAGCCCTGCTGAAGCCTGCAGAAGTGCTGCTGGGGGCTGAGGGAAGGCAAAAACTTTTTTTTTTCGTACTTACCTCTTTGAAAGTTTGGTGCGTCTTATACACCATTGTGTCTTATAGTCCGAAAAATATGGTATGTTGTAGGTGAATTGAGTTTGTTCATTCTCAGATTTTCATTGATAGAGCTTGTTTTAAAATTAGTTCAACTATAGTTAGGTTACACATATTTTTGAATCTATAATGCTAATATGTAAATATGAAGTAACTTTGTTTTATAACCTAAATTAACAATAATTAATAAGATAGCTCTTAGCAGAAAAAAAGAGATCCGTACAACTATATACTCGACCACCGAATTTCACAAGAATTACTGTATATATTGAATATGACACTTGCAGTTTTTTAAAAAAACCTTTTCCCCAAAAAGTTGCTTACTACATGAATGGAAGCTTATTGTTGAAGAAATATAAGTGTAAAAAATGCACTTTGGGTTTGTAGAACTAGTTATGTGAATCTTTAGGTTTGGACCATGTGCTATTTCTATTAAGGAGCCAATCAATTGTTCTGTTCTTTATTGTACTAATCATTTATAAGGTAGAATTAGACTTACATTACAGTGGATATTTTCTTACATCTTGTGCCACATCTGCATTGTGTTCATGCAACTTAATGAGCTGACTGTTGCAATATAGTAGAAAGTAGTTTTCCCTTCATTGGTTATACTGCATTTGCCTAGCTTTTCTACATGGAGTTATATTGTCAGCTGATCTATATGAAGATTTATAAAAACTGCAGTGGTATAACGTAATTGAAAATTGGTATCAAAAACAGTGGCCACAGCAGCTTTAGCACCCTTTAGAAGTGGAGTATTTGATATGTTGGAATTCTTGCTACAATCCTATAGAGGCAATTTTTGTGAGTTTCCTGGAAATTGAGTCTAGATTCTATTCTCTGTTTTTATTAGAATCCAGGCAGTGTTTTTTTTTTTTAGCATTTCTGTAATTTACATTGGATGTAAACAAACACTTAAACACCAGAAATAAATTTTTATCTTTATTGCCATTAGAAACAGAGGATGGGAAAGAATTAAGGTGTTAGTAAATGGAAAGCAAGCTTCAAAACAATTAGTTATGGAAAGCTTCACATATTATGTACTGTTTTATATTGTCATTTCATTCTTAGATTTTAATTGTAGCTTAGGAAGATTTTACCTCAAATTCTTGTGAGCCATTTTTTAATGTATTTATTTATTTAATTTATATAGCCTCTTATCTCACAAGAAATGATTCTGGGTAGGATACAATAAGTAATCAATAAAAAACTAATATGGATATAAAACAGATATTTATAAATATGACATTAAAAGCTGATTAATTAAAACTAACATATATGCATCCACCTCAATAGTAGAGGCATCTACTTAGAGTTCTCTGGAAACCAAATCTTGAGGGACTTCTAGAACACCAAAAGGAATGGAGTTGATGTAAAGTCCAATGTGAGAATGTTCTATAAGGCCAACACTAGGTCAGACAAGTCTCATTTTCTGGTCCCTGGCAGATGACATCCACATGTTCTCTCTGCCAGATTCTAACAGGCCAGGAAAGATGGTTCAAAATTGCTTTACATCCACCCAGAGAACCTCTGCATAGCACAGAGTGCAAATATGTTTTGAAATTATTATGTACTGGGTTGGAATAATGTCTGTTAGCTTTGGCTTCATGTATTAAGTCCTGCAATTCCTTGCTTCCAGGAATGAAAATAGAAATATTTAAAGATATAAAATCTATTTTACGCTTTACACGTAGCATCAATAAATGCTACTATATTCATAGCAAATATGATTTCTGCATTAAACATGAAGCAGTTTTTAGTAAAGATTATTGAGCTGGATTACATTAAAAGACTGTAAAGATTAATACATCCCATAAAAACTGCTTTAATATTTCCGCTGTTTCAAATGAGCCTCATCCTCTTATGGCTTATGCTTAGGAATCAATCCACTTGCTCGCCATTATTCCAAAAGTAAAGAAATTTCATTTTTAGCAATTAACAGAAGTAGAACTTAGACTTAGATACCGCTTCACAATGCTTTACAGCTAAGTGCTTTACTCTCTAAGTGGGCTTAAATTTAAGCATCAAATTTGCAGGGGACTGAAACCATAACAGGCTTGATCAACTATAATAATAAACCTAGTGCCAGCTGTTATTGAAGAATCTGTTTTCTTATCATTTTGGAAAATGCTCCTCTCAAGAGCTATTAGGATAACTTGAAAAACACTTAAAAACATACTTATGGGCTTATATCAACTCAATGGAATTTTGGATTGCTTTTCTTTGAACTGGTAATTCCCAAATAATGCCCCACATATACTCTTAAAGCAGCTGTTCCTTCAGTTTCAAAATTAGTATGGTATGCTGTATTAATTCTTAGAAAGCAAAATATGGCTTTTATTTAATATTGAATATCACTATTCAAATTATTTCTTATCTTTATATTGTTCAATCGTGTCACAATAAAATTCTAGCATGTGTTCCTTTCCAATCCATGGCATTAGAAGACATCTCACAAAAAAGAATATCTTCCAAATAAAAAAATGAAGTTTTCTTTGAGGACATCTCAATTCAACTTTAGTAGATATTCAATTTGTTTTCCTGACAACAGTAAAAGTGGCTTCCCCTCCCCACATTCCCAAGTCTAGTATAGGACTTAAATTTCTCAGTTATCTCCCATTCAAATATTGACTCCACCATCCAATCTTGATTATCTTTTTGAGATGGTTTGATAGTGCCATATAACCGGAATCTTCTATGTACATTTCAGCAATTAGCTCACTGTGTTGTGGCTGTTACAGCCAAACTGTTTTTAAGTAATATATAGCCAGAAAACAAATCAGTTAATGTATTTGAATAAATCTGATGTAAGGTAGTTAATACTCCTTCAAATGGTAATGCTTTAAATATTATTTAAATTGAATAGTTACTAAGAAAAGGTATTGCCTATAGGAGAATAATTTGTTGCAGTAACTGTTACTGTTTTATTAGTTCAAGTGATCTGAAATGTTTAATTCCTTTTTTCTGCTCTTATTTTTAATCTGTATTTTCAAAAGTGTCATGAAATCAATTCAGCAAAATAATAGTGGTCTGAAAATAAAGCAATGCATTATTATGCTCTGAATTACATAATGTTAATTCTTTACATAAGATCTATTGTTTTAGTGGCTTTTAGTTTCTCACTTATTCATGTACTAGAACATGAGAACATTTTAATATATCAAACAGCAATGGTTTCCTTTCTGCAAATTGAACACTAAAACCTTCTAATTGCCCTATTCCTCCTGGGTGATTACTGCCAAGTATTGGGAAACCTTTTAATATATTGTGGTTGACTGGAATAGAGAAGTAATTTATTACATTCAGCATAACAGTTGCCTAATCTAATTACTTTCATCATAAAAACAAAAATTATGACACACAATTATATGTTAGAGTATGCATGTTTCATATTTCAGTTTTGTTCTTTATTGGCAGAAGGACCAAACCCCAAACTTAAAAACTGACTTGTAAGCAAAACAACCCCCCCAAAAAACCAAAAAACCAGAAACAAAAACATCCCCTCCCTCATTTTAGCATTAGACAACTTTTTCAGTAGTGTGCTTTATCACAGTTGCATTAAATAGGGCTGCATAGCTACATTTTATATTGTAATTTACAACCTAAACTTTTGATGGCAACTTGGATAGTTAGGCTTCAATTTTGCCCACATACTACATTGTTCTCTTAATTCCCAATGAACATTGTTAGAGTAGAAACAGTCATATGTGTGGAAGTTGTACAGGAAATTATCATACATATTTTTTTGTGTCTTCATGGTTATATATTTTTTTATTTTATAGAATTTAACTGACTTAGCAGTTGAGGAATTCGAGCTAGAAAACATGCATAATGAGCATAATTCTCATACTTAAGAAAAAATATAAACCAAGTAAAGCACATTTTGCCTCTGTGCTAATTTTAATAGTCTGCTTTTAAAAATGAAATTTGATGCTTGTATTCTCTACATAATATCTATTACCTTGCTCTTTAGTCATATTCTTTTTATCTTATGTTCTATGCCTGTTTCTTTTTTACACCCTTTTTCCTGTCAGAATTAATGGCACCTGAGTTAGCTATACTCCGTAGGGGCCTGCAGCGGCTGAGGCTTAAGAAGGCTGAACAGCAGAGACAGCGAGAGCTAGCGGAGGGTTCAGCACAGCAGTCCTCCAGCTCTGATCAGTCTTCCCCTAAGGGATCCTCACAGGACCCTCAGCCTACAGGTTGTCATTTGTCAAGGTTTATTAAGCAGCTAATGTAGTTACGTAGTTTGTGCTGCTGTTGTTTGCTCAAGACGCTTTCCCTCAGGAACAAAATAGTGTATGCAGTTGCTGCTTGCCTGTTGCATTTGTTGATATTTATCATCACACACTTAACTGACTAATACTTGGCTGTATTGTTCTTTACCTCTATAACACTTTTTAGTTAAGGATATGTCATGTTTGGATAAAATATAATTTAAACAAAAACACACTGTTTGAGCATAATCAGTTGTACTGGTAAGGCCCTTCTATTCCAATCTGAGGAATTGAAAGAATTCATTAACCCCAGTGCCAGCGTTTTAACTAGGCTTAGTTAAATACTTTGTTAAGTATTTCCTGGAATGGAAGCTGAAGAAAAACTATCTCACTTCATTTCTGCTAAAACTGCAATGGTAGCCTTTGAAATCAACCAGGAATTATGTATGATTTTCTAAGATTGTTGTTTGGGTATCTGATCTGAGGCTGTTTATGGTAAGGCTTCATAGTAGGGAAATTCCCCTAGAGTTTTTTTTTCCATTGTGATTTGTAACAGTGAAGAGTTTATACACTTTTGGCTTTGTTTTCTTTTATTGGGACACACAACTCAATTTCACATAAATAACAACCGAATTATAAAAATTTTCCATTTGAAGAAGTAAAAACAACTGCTCAAAACTATAAACATCCTTCTGTTAGGTGGCATTTTCATTTAATTTACAAATTACTAAAATTTGTCTTATGTATTAAAAACCAGTGCATGGTAAAGATAGGTTTGATAGTTTTGCTCTTCATGGTTTGGATTTTTTAAATAGAAACCTTATAAATAAATATAAATATATAAAAGTTCATGAACTTGAGAAATTCCATGTTGCTTATATAACCATTGATATTAGAACAAACAGAAAATCTTTTTCATTAAAGGTAATAAGCTTTTAGCTTTTTAGTATCTTACATCAGATTTTTTTTTTGAGGAACAAGGTTCGAATGGAGCTCTGCCCTCAAAATATTTAAAATTAGTTCCTTTTTTCACTGAGTGACGCAACAACATAAAGTGACTGATCTGCACATAAAAATGAATTGCCTTTAGGGCTTGAGTATATGGATGGACCCCTTGACAAACTTCACTTCTTTGAAAGGATTTCTTGAGTCAGCCCTACTGGTGCAGGCTTTTAGATAGGCAGTCTGAAGGTACTACACCCTACTAGCAGAATATGTGAACTCAGTTCTACGGTTCACTGAACCTCCATAGGTTTTGATACAGTAAATGGACATAGGTATGAAGTATGACTCTTACTATATGTCAAGTTAGAATGCTACATTTTATAGCACTTACATTTTTGTAAGTAGGCTTGTGTAAAATGTGTCAATCTGTAAGAATTTTATGCATCCCTACTTTAAAGTACCGTATTTTTCGCCCTATAAGACGCACTTTTTTACTCCAAAAAAGAGGGTGAAAATCTGGGTGCGTCTTATACGCCGAATATAGCCACCTGGGTCATCTAAAAATGGGGGACATAAAATTGTTCTTAAACTGCTGTTAACTTTATACAGTTGATATAAAATATTTTACTACAGTATTTGGTTCAGAATCTTTTTTTTTTAGATTTTCCTCCTTTAAAATTGGGTGCGTCTTATATTCCGGAGCGTCTTATAGGGCGAAAAATATGGTATATTTAAGATTTCAGCTTTGTCTTTTAAAAAAATATTATGATTTAACTGTCATAATTCTTTGTACAGTATTGCCTTCATTTTCTTAGGTATCTTGTTTAGCGGCAGGGCAATTTTATTCCTCTAGTCATGACATAAGTAAATTTAAAAAGAAAGAAAAAAGATATTGCAGACTGTTTTTAGTGCTTTAGCCAGTCTTTTAGAAGAATGCATCTAAGTATTCCTAAGCACTATTCAGGCTCCAATAATTTCCTTTTAAATGATGACATATTATGGAATACTGTTATTGCTGCCCCACTTTAAGATGTATATATGAGTTGATGGAAATATATTTAAAATATATAATATTAAACGTTCTCGTTCCTTCCTGTTAAGTCAAAATAACATCTAGACATGCAATTATTTTAAGGTAACAAAATCTAGCTTCAGAATTATCAAAGGTAAATATTAAATCATCTGTCTAATTAGATATATCATTGGATGGCGTTACAAATAACTTTTGAGAGACTGTTTTAAATTCAGGTATTTAATTCCTGGCATACAGTTCTGATACATTATATATGTTCGTATGATATAATGGTCAAGAGCTAGCCTACAGACCAGGAGATTGAAAGTTCCAAGCCTCTTTTAGGCATGAAAACCAGTTAGGTGGCTTTTGACCAGTTACTGTGTCACAGAAAAGCCACCTCAAAGGATTGTTGTGGAGAAAGTAGGCAGGAGTATGAGTTATGCCCACTGCCTTGAATTTTATATATACGGTTGAATAATCAATAATCATCATCATCTTACATCTTGTGACAATACCTTTAATATTATTAAGCAACAACATATGCCTGTCTCAGGTTTTTTGAAAGGATTTGATAAATGGGACAAAAATGATAAATCCAGTCTAAATATCTGGTTTACTGCACAATCATCCATAATATACATAAAGTGCGTATTTTGGAAGCATCCATTCCCAGCATGTTGCCAGCATGTTGAATTACAGAACTTATGTGAGATCCTGATTTTTGTCGTCATTCCGTCCATGACTTTTGTTATACGTTGAATTTTGTAAAATGTGCCCACAAATTGGTATTATCTCTTAGTAATCACATAGACCAGGATAATGTGATCCAACTTGGCTCCTCGTTCATATAAATTGAGTGGCATTCAGATTGATGCACTGTTATGGGTGGTTGCATATATACATATAATTCAACATTAAGCTTATTTTTAAAATATCTAAATTCATAAGTTATAATTGTATTTTACTTAGTTCTTTGTAATAAGAAATTGTGTTTTTATTATTATTCCTCAAAACAAACTGGGCAAGTCATATATAAACAGAAGAGAACTAATGTTTTTAGTCTGTTATCCTGCTGACTCCTAAGGTTTTGTACTAAGTTACAATAAAAATGAAAGTTATTAGTCCTGAGAATATATTCAGTTGCCAAATTAAAATGATAAAGTATATTTAATCTGGAAATGTTAATACAATGTATATAATAAACATTATTGTTTTTTAAAAATATAAAATTGCTCCAGCATTTATTAGTGTAAAAATTATTTATTCGTTTCTAAATTTTAATTTTGTGCCTCCTTGGCTTACTGCCAAGCAGGACAGAATTACAAATTTATTATTACATATTACATATTGCACATTAATATTACATATTATGTATCTTTAAAAGACTAAGGCTAGCACAAGCTAAATAGCACAATTATGTGGGAGTTAATTGGTTTTTATACTGGGGTTTTATCTTTGAAAGCCAACCAGTATTACTATGAGGGAGTTGGGCAGCCATAGCATTTTTATCAATCTATCCATCCATCCATCAATCTGTTTGCATTTGTAACATTTCCTTTTTAGATGATGAAAAAGCAAGTCCAAGGCCAGGAGCAAATGAACCTGTTTTAAGTTTACATTATAGCACAGAAGGAACAACTACAAGTACAATTAAATTAGATTTCACTGATGAATGGTAAGTACTTAGTGCAAATGTGGGTTATGTTTTGAACTGAAACTTTCATTTTTATAACATACCTATGTTATACATATTATACTAATTATTCAAGTTGCCCCTTAGCCATGAAAGTCAACTTGGTGACTTTGGGCCAGTCACTCTCTCTCAGCCCAACCCACCTCAAAGAGTTGTGGGGAAAAGAGGAGGAAGTGTGTTCAATACGTCCACCATCTGAGTTATTTGTAAAATTATAAGGGTAGCATACAAATAAATAAAATGAATAATTGGACATCTGATTTCCTTATGTCCCTTGAGTAAACATAGCATCACTTACTGAGACAATATTCCATCCATTCTCTCAGTGCTAAAGTCCATTCAGAATACATAAATCTTAAACAATCTTCTGGAACACTAGTAGAAATGAGATGAACTATTCCAGGGTACAAGCTATTTCAGAGGAGGAGGTTTATCATCAAGAAGGGCTAAAAATGACACTCTAAAACAACCCTGTTCATAATCCTACTGGACAGATTGATTCTATTCAGAATAGGCTATCCTGTATATTACCATGCCCTAAACTATAAAGTTATCAATATGAGAAATCCAGTTAGGAAATAGTAGATTACCTGCCTGTAACAATGATTCCTTAAGTGGTTATTTCTGCATACCTAGGTTGTGTTTATGATAAACCCCTGACAGATATTTTCTATACAACATGATTTGGGCCAAAAATATGTATGTTTCTGGCAATAATCATGATCTCAGACAATTCCATAGGGGCTCTATCGTGCCCCAATGATACATTGGACTTATTACAAAGCATCTTTATTTTTCTATAGCAGAAATACCTGCTACTGCCCCTCCATTTTCTCAGAAGCTATTTGAGGCTTTTTTTTTCCAGGCAGATATCAGTGTCCTCTTGTTGACTGGAACATTGCAACATAACCTGGACAAGGAGCAAGACTTCAGAGAATGCAATTAAGTGTCAGTTATCAACAGATGCTGTGAGGGCCTAAGTTAAGAAATTTCTAAAAGGGCACTCTATAAGAGAATGTGAAGAGCTTAGTTATCAATTCTGAACCATCGTTCTTATCTGCTCAGAAACATCTTACATATTTACCACTTCCTGGAATACAGTGAAGATATGATTTATATTATGGGTTTTCACAGAGAAACAAGGTGAAGATAATGACATGGTGTCATGATGCAACTTATGTACTTGTGATGCAAGTACCACACCATGTTGTTTTTGACGACAATGTCATGATGCATGTGTTATCATTTTGACATTGTTGCAGCTTGTTACAAATGCCACTGGTTTCTAGCCATGTTTAATCTTTATTTCTGTGGTGTCCTTCATTCTGCTTAAAACATTGCTCTCTTAGAAGAAGAGGCTTGGATTTCTTTTTATCTTTAATATCAATTGATGTGGATGCTTGTTTACATTTTTGTCATTCCTGCTCTCCTATTCAGGTAAGTCCAAAATAGGATGGAATCGCTCAGCACAACCATATGACTCTGGTACTATAGTTCACACTCTTAAAGATGTAAGTGCAAACAACTGAGGGGATTTCTTAATAGAAATACTTTCTGTCAAATTGTTTCTCTTCCATCTGAAAATGCAGACATTGTTATTCTAATGTAATTTTGTTACTCTTCTGATTTCCATAGACATTTTAATCATGAGTTTTGATTCCTAATGTTTGGATTTTATATTGCTTTATTTCTGATGATTTTAAAGTGTAGCTCTATTAATTTATAGAGTTGATCTTTCTATCTATACTTTATAAACTCTTGAAGAATGGGAAAAATGTCTAAAATAGTGCAATATGTTGTTGCATGCATTTGTTGCTAGGAGTAGTACAGCTTCAAGTTCTAGAGGGAGTGGAAGTCAGAGCAAAATAGAAGGTCAGGAAGAATCTCTAAGAACTCCAGGTTCGGAAGTACCAACACCAGAGAGTGAAGAATCAAGTAAGATATGTTGTAATTTATGCTATAAAAAGCACCATGTTGTATCATTATAACATTGCTGATCTGTTCTCATAGAACTCCAAAATATTTGTTTAGGCAGGGCAAATAATATTTTTGTTCCATTTTGGTTGCAGAGGACAAGCAAAAACGTATAGTTTAATCACAAACAGCTTACTCTTACATAGGAAGCAGACATTAATTAACATTGTGAAATTGGTGACTTTCTTTTTATAGTATATTTTGTAGTATTCTTTTCTCATTATATCTACTTATATAAATAACTGTTAAAAGCTGAGAGATAATATTTTTAACAGTACTGTGGAATTACGAATATCAGTAGTTCTTGGTTTAAGGCCATTTGAATGACTATTCAAAGTTAAAAAAAGATGGACATTTGACTGGTCCCTAAAATTTCCTCCCTAGATTCCCACATACAGCACCTACACTGTCTCCCATATTCCCTTACTGGGACTTCTGGCTCTCTCACTTAACTACTCGTGTGTCCTGGGATTTTGATGGCAACTGGTACTGTTGGGATTGCACTTTATATCACTTAGCAACAGCAATCCCAGTTCCAATTTTTATCATAACCTGAGGACTACTTTACTATACGAGCTGAGCAAAAACTGTTAAGAGAGCTGGAGCTATATGCATTAAATAATCAAGAATTTTCAGAAATTATAATTGTACGTAAGTGCTGTAAAATTCTATCCCAGGAATCACATATAACAAACTTGCTACAACTTTAAATAGATTTTAATAATTGTTTAAATAATAATTTGAGCAGAACATAAATACAGTAAGGTTTATAAAACTAAATCATCATAGATATTTGGAATCTGCAGCAAAAATAAGAATAGGAATCAGATTTTCTTTTATTGGGATGATAAAGAAATTTGTGCCTGTTTGTAACTCCACATTTTTATAAAGCATATTTTAGCTGCATATTTACTCGTCATATGAAATATTGGTAAACTCTCAAAATTCTTTAGACTTCATCACATTTACTAACAGGATCAGTATCAAACACCTAGCAGGATTAGAAAATGTTGTTTAAAACATCTGGAAAGCACCATCTTGCCTCTTCTGATGTAAAATATAGTAGACTTTGAAATCATTCTAAACATCATTTATAGTAAAGAGTAGCAAATATTAGAAATGCTTTCTATCTGCAGAATTCATCCATTTTTTAAAATTGTCTTGTTTAGAAATTCCTGAAGAATCACCTGAAGAAAGTACAAATACTGAAGAGCTAATGTCAACAAATGAAAATGCTGATACACCATATTCGGGTATGTAAAATAATTACAGATATATATGTTAAAGGTAACTTAGGATTTTTATTTTATTTGGTATTATCATGTATCAGTAGTTAATAATATTAGGTTTGTTTTATGCTCTTGTCCTATAAATGTTTACAATATTTGGAATTGTGTTGAACTGCCAATTACCTACGATAGTATATTATGGTTTTCTTACTGTAACTCTCTGCTAATAGTGCATTATCTAACTACTCTCAAAGAACTACTTTGAGTAAAATAGTTGCGGGAAATGTTGTACCCAAATAGAGCAACAGCTAAAACAAAATTAAATGCTTTTTCACCATTTACAGCATGGGTCGTCAACCTGGTCCCTACCGCCCACTAGTGGGCGTTTTGGGATTCCAGGTGGGCGGTGGGGATTTCGGAGGTTAAAACCTCCTTTTGTGCACGTGGGAAGGGGAGGAGTAGAAACTGTTAGCAGGGACAGGCAGAAGCCGAGCAGAGCAGTTGCAAACACGTGGGAAGAGGAAGGGGAGGAGTAGAAACTGTTAGCAGGGACAGGCAGAAGCCGAGCAGAGCAGTTGCAAAATAGGAGAAAGAAAAGGCAGGAGAGAATTGTTGTTGGCTAATAATAATAAGTGGGCTAACTAGCTCAGCCTTACTTTTGTACATAGCCCCAAGGAAGATATTAAAAAAGGAGATAAAAAGGAAAAGCACCGAAAGAGGAGACCTTCGTTTGTTCCTTACTAAAATCGAACCAGATATCAAATATTTAGTCTCGCAGCATCAGCCTCAAAGATCTCATTAATCACTAGTAAAGCTAATTTCAATTTACTTTATTGTTTTCTAATTAAACTTTTTAAAGTTAAAAACATTATAAACATGCATAAAGTAGAAATAAAAAGATAAATGTATGTACATTTCTTTTTAAAAAAAACACCCTCCTTTCTAAAAAATATTCCGCACTTGCGCAAAAACTGGTGGACGGTAAGGAAATTTTTCCATCAAGAAAGATCTATTAGTGGGCGGTAGGTAGAAAAAGGTTGACTACCACTGAATTACAGCTATTATGCCTCTTAATAGATTGTATCAATTTCATATAGTTCATGTAATTCCTGTTGTTCTTTCCTGTTAAGTATCTTCAAATGTGTTTGATTAACCAAATATTATTTATTCTATCAGAGACTGAAGTATCTGAACAGCCTGAAAATACTATGGAACAAGGAAATGTTCCTGATCTTGATTTAATCTCCCAGACCCCAGGGGAAGATTTATCAGGCAAAACCATGGAACAGCCAGAAAGCTTGAGTCAACAAAGTACAGATTCTTCTACCATCCCAAATAATACCAATAATGAACCTCATTCTCAACCAGATTCCTCAGGACTTGCCACTCATGAAGAATCATCAACAAGAAGTTCTGTTTTCCATGAAACTGATGATAGCGACGATGACCCTGTTCTCATACCTGGTGCACGGTATCGTGGAGGCGGTCATAGGTTAGTATTGTGTTTGTTTCCTGTCTTCAAAAACTTTGCAGAATATTTATTCAGATCTCAACATTCTCCTGCTGGCAATTAGCATTGACTAAAAGCATGGCAGATCATTTCTTCATTTCACCATTTACTCTTGCTGTAGCTACAGTTCTGGCTTTCTGTATGTATTTGCACTCGACTTCAGTGACGTTACTGAATATAGTATGTTCTAGATTAAATTTATTCAGTAACTTACTGTACAGTATGGTGCATAGATGCACCAAGGGTGGAGTTCTCTCACAGTTTCCTAACTGGATCATTTAACTTCTGGGGAGATCTGGTATGTAGGTAATTGTGTTGAGAAAGGGCACATCTGTATTAGAAGTGCGTAGAGTCCAGTGAGGTTTTTGCAGTAGCGTTTACACACATTTTATTTGTCTGATTTATATCCTGCCTTTCGCGCAGCAGCTTAAGGCACCATAGCTAGTGTCCCTTCCTCCCACTTTTCCTCTCATCAAGCTCTGAGGTGGGTTCGGCTGAGACAGAGTGACTGGAACAAAGTTATCCAGCTGACTTTCATGATTTGGCTGAGAGAGAATGTTTGGTCCAGAATTATTCAGGGAACTTACATAGCTGACTGCGGATTTGAATCTGTGTTTCTGTAGTGTCTTTAATGTCCTTAACATCTGCACCACACTGGCTGTCACACCTCAAATGGTGTGACTTGAAGCTTGACCAAAATAGAATATCTGTTAAAGTTTCTTCTTTTGTTCAAACCTTCTTTGAGTAGTAGAGAATAGACTGGCGAACATGCATACATATATTCTTACCCATTATGTTAATCCCTTTTGAACTGTGGTAGAAAATAAAGATAATGGCATCAGAAACACATTATGCAGATGCACACATACATCGTGAGAGAGCTTTAGTTCCATATTTTTATATTTTTCTCTAAATATAAAATATGTTGCCATTTTCCTACAAACAAGTTGACTTTTAAAATTTCTAACAGCAAATGCTCCTAGTTCTTTTTCATGTCTTCAGGAATTTCATTTTCTCTCTGATTTATTTTTTAAAAAAATCTAAAACAAGGGGATTTGGAACAGATAGGTTCCATTATTCATTACGATTAGAAGAAAAGATACTTTATCTATAACTCGGTCATTTTATTATGGTCACAGACCAGCGTTTAGAGTGTCTATAATTTACTAAATAAGAAAATTATTTTTAAATATTGTTTAAATTTGTTCAGAATGGAAAAACAGTTTTAATTCAAAGGCTGTACTAAACATTTTTGGGATGTCTAAAAGACCACTAGATGGGGTTATGTGATGTTGGTGAAGCCAGGTTTGTTTTGTGTACATTTGATGAGAAGAAGAATGCATTCTTTTTTAATCATGTTGATTTAAGCCTGCTCAGTGCGTACTCTAATATATTGCTATTTTCCCTTACTTGGTGTATTGGGAAACCATGCTATCATTTTCCAGCATTTTTGTTTATATGTTATATGGGCCCTACAAAAATACAGAAAAGTTTGCATTCTGATAGCTGCGAGGGCATACTTGATTTCAATTAAAGCATATTTAGAATTGCAGCCTCAAATAATAATGAATGCCAAATTTTAGAGTAATTAAAACACAGATTTTTATTCCTATCAGGATATAATTTCATGATGCAAGTGTCTTCCTTTCATAGTTGCACAGTACATGAATGTGGAAATTTGCAAAATGCTGTGAATCATTTATTTTCATATCCCCACCCCCTTGGACACCTGCATACTAACACTAAATACAATCACACTTATGTCTTGATATATAATAGAAATAAAATGTTTCTTGGCAACATAGCATTTTATTATTACAGATATAAAAACTGATACTACATCATTTAATTTAATGTTAGTTTTAAATTTTGATTTGAAAAGTCCCACAGCATTAACAAATTCTGTTTTAGAATCTTAATATATTGTCCACTAAAAATTGCTATAAATTTAAGTTGTATGTTATTCATATACATGTGCATGTTTCAGAAGAATTGAGAAACCCAGTATTGATTTTTGAAAGCAATATTTGGTTTTGCCATAGCTTTTTGCTTCAGTCATTCAGATCTATTCCTTCAATCTAGATCTCAATTGGCCCCATGTTCCTTTTTAGAGCATCAAAATGTGGCCACAATACCAACTTCCTGCATCAAGATAAGTAAAACTGTAATGGAGATAGCCGGGGAAAGGTACATAATAGAAAAGGCCATTTTTATTTTTTATCATCAGAGAATTCAGCTACTGAATTTTCCCAATTTCCTCATCCCAAATCTGCACCTTATTTGTCTGTAGACTGATACCCATTATAGGGATAAAATTACTCATTACTGAATTTTTCGGAGTATAAGATGCATCTTTTTTCCTCAAAAAAGAGGCTGGAAATCTGAGTGAGTCTTATACATCGAATACAGCATTTTCTCCCCAAAGCCCAGCCCCTTCACCAAAATGGCCATGCATAGCCTTATAGAGGCTGTCAGAGAGCTTCTGGGGGCTGGGGAGGGCAGAAATGAGCAAGAAATGGCTGTTTTTACCCCCCCCCAACCCCCAGCAGCACTCTATAAGCCTCCATAAGGCTATGCATGCAATATTTTTGATTAAAAAAACAGGCCCGTTTTTGTGAAAAACAGGCCCGTTTTTGTGAAAAACAGGCCATTTTGGGGAGGTTTGCAGAGTGCAAAAACTTTTTCCCCCCCTTTCGGAAAGCTTTTTAGTTAGAATGATTGATGAGAATTACATTGATCAAGTGCTGTGCCTGCAGAAACAAGTCTTAGGTTGTCAGCGATTTCCTTCTCCAGCACATGGATAAATACACCTGGAAACATCTACCTACCTACCTACTCTCTCTCCCTACCTACCTACTGTATTTCTCTCTATCCCTCTATCTATTTACTTACCTACCTACTCTCTCTCTCTCCCTACTTACCTACTCTGTTTCTCTCTCCCTACTTACCTACTCTGTTTCTCTCTCCCTCCCCCTCACTACCTACTGTATTTTTCTCTCTCTTTATCCCTCTATCTACTTACTCTATCTTTCCCTACCTACCTACCTACCTACCTACCTACCTACCGTATTTCTCCCTCCCTCTCTCTTTCTTTCTCTCTGCCTCTGTCTATCTACCTACCTACCTACTCTCTCTCTCTCTCTCCCTACCTACCTACTGTATTTCTCTCTCTATCCCTCTATCTACCTATCTACTTTTTTAAAAATTTGCCTCTTCAAAACCTTGGTGCGTCTTATACTCTGGTGCATCTTATACTCTGAAAAATACAGTAGCTATTAATGATTTGTTGCAGTTTGATACCACAATATTTAGCTCTTTCATTTATGATTATAATTCCGGTTCTTTTTTCTGTTGGATTTGTAAAACACATCCATAATCTGATCAGGAGATCTGCCATATCCAGCCTAATGACTGAATTCTTCAAGAGCAATAGGATTTAAGCACACTGCTAAAAGATTTAGAATGAAGTCATCTCAGGACCTAGATTTCTGTAATAGTAACAAGTTTTTTCTACAGTGATTCTCTGTTAATTATCACTACTAAATACAAAACAAAAATGTTTTCTTCCACTTTTTATTTTGAACACAAATCATGTATTTGAAAACAACTTAGGTACTGAAGAATTAATGGTGATTTTACAGGAAAATGTGTTGCTTTTGGGCCCAATAAGAAAAAAATCAGTTATTAATACTTAAAATATTATGAACATTGAAATCAAATGGTTAAGTTGGCCTGAGAATGCAGTTTTTTTTCTTTAAAAATAATTCATATAACATTTTTTCTTGAATGACTTTAGCTGTTATTCCTTTTGCTAGATATAACAGAGGAACAGCAGTAGGTGATAGAATAATGAGGTAATTCAAAATTCCCATTCTCTAAACAATTCAATTTTTAAAAAAATGATTGGTGCAGTATCTAACTATGTTAGTGGTTATATTACCTGTTTTAAATCTACTAAACTACATATAAAGGATGTTATGAAGTGATGATTTAGCTGCATGTTGTGCCCCAGAATATTAAGAAGAAAATGTGTACAGTTTTTGTACAGTTTTAATAACTTTATTAATATAATTTATTGGAAATGATTGTATAAAAACAGAGGGAAAATCAAATCCAGCCTTTCTATTTCCCCTTTTAAGCACATAGCATATTTTGCATGAACCACTGCTAATATGAGTTTGAATTAATTTTTTTTTGATTGATCATCAACTGTTTAATGTTGTTTTCCAACAGTAATAGTAGACAAAATTTAGAATAACTGTAAAATGTGAGTTGGGAACCAAATGAGTATACATTGAGATTTAGCATTTAATATTATTAAGTTTATTCTTAGAAAATATCTCTTATCTTCAAACTTCTGAAAATTCAAAAATTAGCTTAGTAGTTAAGTATTATTTAAAATTTTCAATTTAGACTGTTCATAATTTAATGCCCAAGCTGCTTTTTAAACTTCTGGGGGATTTAAAGTTATATAGAAAATGTAAGCATATGTGTCTTTGGTTCCTAGCCACATGCTAAAAGCTGGAAAATCTGTACAATTTGCTTCAGATCATAGGGTATCTGATTATGCTAAAGAAGGTTTTGGAAGTATATGGTTGCCTATTGTCTTGACCTTCTTGACTTGATGCATACTAAATACATAGCATAGTCCACAAAAGGTTTAAGCCTGTATCCATACCTAGTTAATTCCTGCCATCTGACAAAAGTACAGAGAGGATAAGAACTGTAACATCATCCAGGCAAACAGGTCAGAGATTCCTGATAGCAGGTATGGTACAGCTTGATACATTCAGGTAACGAGGTTGGGGTCCAGATTCCCTCAACTTCTGTTCAGGAATAGCTGAGTCTACGGTATGTAGCCTTGATTTAAAAAGTTGGCTTTGGCAAAGTCACCATTGCTTCACTCTTTATCCATATTTGGGAGAGTTCATCGATTTTGTCTCTGTCTAGTCCTTTAGTCTTAAGCGTCATTATTTTGGTGAACTAGGTGGCTCTGGCTTGATGCAACATCTACATCCTCAGGTCAGGATCTGAATCATCTTGACTGGGTTTTGTCTTCTTAAAGTTGCTTGGACATTTTTCCTCAGGAATGGGTGAAGAGGAAATGAAGGAATTCTTCCACTTCTTTTTCATCCTTATCTTAAACTATATATTAACATGTTTTGCAGGGCCCTTGACATATACATATACATTCAGGCTCTATAGCTTAAAACCACATTAATAGGTGATGAGGGTATCTTTTAAAATAAGTTTAAAAACAAACAAAAACAAAATTTTAGAGAAATCTTCAGAGTACCAGAGAATGAGATCTTGAAAACAAATATTTTGCTTCCACATGTTGAATCTTTAATTTAAAATACGTTTTACTGACAAACATTTAGAATACCTTTATGTGATAACTTTATGTGATTAGAATGAAATACATGTGTATGTTTGAATTGCATTGAAATTTGACTAATGAGGAAGAAGTTAAAGAAAGCATGTCAAGTTTGAACAGAATACAAATAACATGAGACAAATGTACTGGACAAATATTTTTAATGGCCAACTCTGCACTTAATTATTACTGGCTGGGGCTGAGGGGGGATTCAGGAAGAAATAAAGTGCTTGTTTTGCAATTTGTTGCTCAGTTTCACTGGTATAATATTTGGGGTTCTCTAGCAACTGCAAAAAGGTACATTCCATTAGCCCAGGGGTGTCCAAACTTGGGAACTTTAAGACTTGTGGACTTCAACTCCCAGAATTCCCCAGCCAGCCATGCTGGCTGGGGAATTCTGGGAATTAAAGTCCACAAGTCTTAAAGTTCTCAAGTTTGGACACCCCTGCATTAGCCCATACTGCCCTGTCTGTCTGTCTGCTTATCATGCCACTCATCTTGTGTAGAGGTGACTTTAGGCAGTTTATAGCCAATAAAAGCAACAAGACAAAACATTAAAACAATATTAAGACTAAAATTGACTTAAAAATTAACAAAGATGGCAAAGAAAGAGCAAGATATTCACAGGCAGGAGGCAGGGTCTTATCTCAGTCTATTAACTTCCTCCAGTATGGTGAGCCCCTTTCTAGTTCATTTTTTTGCCCCCCCCCAAAAAAAATCCTTTAATCATTCAATTCAGCTACTTCCAAACAATATCAAATAATTTCATTACACTACCACCCTCAAAGTTTGTGTACTCTGGTTTTACACAAGCAACTCAGCAATCCCAAACTGAATCCTCAAATCACAACAAGCAATTAAAAATTGTTCCACTACATTCACAATGTGCCCAAATTATGCCACCTAATTTGGTAATTATCCCCAGTTTAAGAACAACTATCCTAAGTATTCATTTTCCATATTACAATACAACATTGTTTTTCAGGCATATATATTCAATACCTCCCTTTCCATTGCCTTACTTTCCTATATGGTGACTACTGGTGAAGCATAGTGGTCTACTCTTTATATAACATTCTCACATACAGACATTCTTCCATTACCTCAATACTGGGCCATGCTTTAGTTATTTCTTTCCTTAAGGATTTACAGAGTTTTCTAGGGTTCATCTATCAGATGCTCATGTTTAACATGGTTATTCTGTTTCAAAATTTACTTACAACTGACCATAGGATTTGCTTGCTTAATGATTTACTGTCTTCTTGTCTATTTCTAGATGCTGCAGAATTTTCTTTTTCTATGTCAGTGGGAAGGCAGGGTACCAGTTACTATGTAACTGAAAATACCAGTCTTTCTGTCCATAAAATGAGGCTGTTATGTAACTTTCTGATAATACCAGTCTTTCTGTTCATAATCTACAGACGATCTGCTGTTGCTCGCATCCAGGAACTTTTCAGACGAAGAAAAGAGAGAAAGGAAATGGAAGAATTAGAAACACTAAATATTAGACGCCCCTTAATAAAAATGGTTTATAAAGGTCATCGGAACTCACGGACAATGGTACCTCATTTCTGCTAAATATATTGCTATACTATCTAGCTTATAAATTATTTGTTTTTGCTTTTTAATATTATATTTATTTTCGAAGCATAATCCAAGCTACTTGAACAAAAATAACTTTGTCTCTATACATTTTTCCAGATTTGGTCATAATAAATTGTAATTATATAAACATTAAATGTGAGAGCTTTCCCTTCTGCTAATGAAAATTAACAAGCCTCTGTTCAGGCCCAGCATGTCTCTGATTTAGAGAACAGATTGAAGGATTTCATGTTCTGGTTTCTCAATGATGCTTCTGAAGCATAAAATAAAGTGCCTCAATTGTATTCATTTACTTGTAGATAAAAGAAGCCAATTTCTGGGGTTCTAACTTTGTAATGAGTGGTTCAGATTGTGGACACATCTTCATCTGGGATCGACATACTGCTGAGCACCTGATGCTGCTGGAAGCAGATAATCATGTAGTGAACTGTCTGCAGCCACATCCATTTGATCCAAGTAAGACTGCCTCCATCTGTAATAGGCAATTCCACTGTACCTTGTACGTCCCTTATAAATTTGGCTGGTGCAAAAATGATGAAATGTGCATTACAAGATACTCCAAACCCCAGTTCATCTTCTTGCATCCTGACATTTGAAGCATGAACATTACAAGTAGACCTCGACTTACAACCGTTTAGTGACCATTTGAAGTTTCAAAGACACTGACAAAAGTGATGCGTGACACGATTCAGACACTTGTCAGTTGACTCATATTTATGACGGTTGCAGTGTCCTAGGGTCATGAGATCATCTTTTGTGACCTTCTGACAAGCGAAGTCAATGGGGAAGCAAGATTCACTTAACAACCATGTTACTAACATAACTGCTGTGATTCACTTAACAACTGTGATGAGAAAGGTCACAAAGTGGAGCAAAACTCACTTAACAAATGTCTCATTTAGCAACAGAAATGTTGGGCTCAGTTGTGGTTGTAAGTCGAGTACTACCTGTAGTTGTATTTTGTGTTGTCAAATAGCAGCCTGTGACTGAAATATCACCTTTTCTACCTAAAAAAAATCCTTATTATATTTCATTCTGTTTTTGTCTTTACTTCTCTTAACTGGTATGGGGAAAATGCACGTTTGCCCCTTATTCCATGAATTGCAAATCCTTTCTTGTGCTACAGTCCATCAGGACCCTATTTCAAAAGAAAACAGACTGATATTCAGCTGGAGTGGAAAACCAATGATTTAAATATTTTTCATATTTTAATTTTCCATCTTGAATATAAACATGTGTTCCATGGTTTATAAAGTGGAAATCACACAGTCTTCATTGGAGTAACTGAAAAGTCAACCAGAGACTTTACAAAATGATAAAGCAGCATTATAAATGTAAAGTATACCTCTTCCTTGTAGAATTCTAAGGTTGGATAAAAAACATCTCCCTGGAATAGTAAAGCAGTATACTTAGCTTCAACAAACCATACAAAAATAAACCAAACACTTAAAAATAATAAAATTAAATATATGAGCAGAATTATAATCCTTCTCCTAGATGTGACATCCATTGTGACTATAGTTACAAGTTAGGACAGTGTCACAGCTACCCAGAAGGAATGTGCCTCTGAGAAGATATAGGTCTTATTCTATATTGAATTACATAGAATCCTTCTGATGAAGGCTAATTTAATTCTATTATTCAAAATAACCTAAATGGTTAAACCAATTAGTTATTACCCTTCCTATATTACAATGCTCAATTATAGCTAACATGCTATCCCCACAGTTTTATTTGAAAGGAGAATGTAGAAATATTTTTTTAAAGAATAATATCAACTAGTTAGTGTAACCATTTAGGATATTTTGACTTAAACTTTTGCCTTAAGTTAGCCTTCATCATTCAGCCATGAGTTGTTTCCAATGTTTTTCTGAAACATTTTCTTACTTTATATATAATATAATATAATATAATATAATATAATATAATATAATATAATATAATATAATATAATATAATATAATATAATATAATATAATATAATATAATATAATATAATATAATATAATATAATAATATAATATAATATAATAATATAATAATATAATAATATAATAATATAATATAATATAATAATATAATATAATATAATATAATAATATAATATAATATAATAACATAACATAACAATACAATAATAATATAATATAATATAATATAATATAATTAATATAATATAATATAATACAATATAATATAATAATTAATATAATATAATATAAAGTAAGTCTAAAATATAATTGCAATTCTGTTGGTTTCAGAATACAGGGAACTATTGGGCTATATAGAAATTAATAATTTTATTGAAACAATTTAATTGTTAAAAAAGCAAATAAATCAAATATTTTTTAAAAAAATTAATGTTTAATTAAATTAAATAAACTTGTTATTAAGTCTGAGAGCCGGTTCCGGAAGACATGCACATTTGCCTGGTAAATTTTCTCTGCTATTGACTGCATTTACTTAGTTATTCGTGAGATTTAAAAAAAATGCTTTTGTATCAAGGTATTTGCATATTTGTTAATGTGAGATATCTTCCTGTTCTTTGTTTTTTGAATAATATACCTTTCCATATCTTGAAGGATATTGCAGGATAGGGATCGCTTATCTAGCTTAATGAATATATTTTTTAAAAAAATTATAAAATGCAGGTAGTCCTTGACTTATGAGCACAACTGAGCCCAAACTTTCCGTTGCTAAACAAGACAGTTAATTGAATTTTGCCCATTTTACGACCTTATTGTTAAATGAATCACAGCAGTTGTTAAGTTAGAAACATGGTTGTTAAATGAATCTGGCTTTCCCATTGATTTTGCTTGGCAGAAGTCGCAAAAAGTGATCATATGATTCTGGGATACTGCAGCCATCGTAAATACATGCCAGTTGCCAAGCATCTGAATTTTGATCACATGACCACAGAGAAAACACTCATAAGTCACTTTTTCAATGCCATTGTAACTTCAAACAGTCACTAAAGGAATGGTTGTAAGTCAAGGACTATCAGTAGCTAATGATGTAGCAGAGTACTGTCAAATGCTATTTATCTTTACAGAGCTTTACAGTGTTTTATAATACATTTCTAAACAATTGTTTAGTTTTAGCTTCATCAGGAATTGATTATGATATAAAAATCTGGTCACCACTAGAAGAATCCAAGATTTTTAATCGGAAACTTGCTGATGAGGTAAGATGTTCTTTTGCTCTAATATCAAACCTATGATAAAAGTGATAACTCTTTTTCAAATTAAGTTATTCATATTTGAGCAAATTAACCTGTTGTATCTCCAATATCTATAATTTAGAAACTAGTACTGTTTTCATAGCTGCATTACCCTAAAAAGTTAACCTTAGGATAATATGGTGGTGGATTATAAAGTTTATGCAACATGAATTGAGACATCATTAAAGTATACATAAAACTTTAGCAATTAACAATTCATTTCAGTGGTTGTACATTATACAAAATTCAAATTGGCAAGATTTGTTTGCTAAATATGAGCCATTACTGAGACAAAGTCATTGTTGTGTATTAAAATTGGCCAAGAAAACAACTCTCTATTAAATTCTTGTTTAATTGCCATTCTACTCTTTTGTAGGTTATAACTCGAAATGAATTAATGCTGGAAGAAACTAGAAACACAATTACTGTTCCAGCTTCTTTTATGTTAAGGATGTTGGCATCTTTGAATCACATACGAGCAGGTAAGATCGCTCCAGACACGCTTTCTTATAAGACATGTTTTCTTAATTTCTTTTATTACATCTTCCTGTTCTTGGATACTTATAAATGTAAGCATAAAGGCCACTGTACATGCAAACTGCCTTTTGCCAATAGGACTCAACCATTGAACAGAATTTTATATTTGGGTAGTAGATTTTATTAAGGCACTACTTTAAATTAAGAAAGCTTTGCATATTTTTATTCTTGCATTTTCTTTCTGATATTTGTTGAAATATTTAGAGAACAAATGTATGCTATATTCCATTTAAAAATGACTGTAAGAATACTTTTGTCTAAAATATGGCTTTTATATATCATAGACCGTCTGGAAGGTGACAGGTCTGAAGGGTCTGGCCAAGAAAATGAAAATGAAGATGAAGAGTAATTGGCTATTTTCTGGAAACAACAAAATGTCATGAAATTTGTACAACTCGTGAATTATATTTTTCCTTACAAAGCTTTAGTGCAATTTTAAGGTTTTGCTTTGGGTAATCTAACATTCTGATTTTTGAATGTGTGTGCATGACTTGTGAGAGTGTGCAAGTTAAAAAAGCAAAATGTTTTAAAAATGTTTTGCCATGTATGAGGAGTGCTAGACAATGCAAAGTGCAATATTTTTCCTTAACTTGCAAATATGGGAGCTTGGATCAATGTTAAAATAACTTACCTAATAGTAAAAACATTGGTTCAAATAAATTTCTATACCTGCTATTTGCATGTTTATTGCTTTCTATTAAAAGATGTGGTTGTTTTACATTTGTGTTTGTCTTTTCACTATGACTTTACATAGCAAACCAACCAACCTATTAGAAATCATTACATTCTTACTATTAAGAGTGATTTCATTCCTCCTTCTGTTCCCAAGTAATCTTTTGTGGTTAATCTTTAAAAGGTTAATCTTTTTAAAAGAAAACACGATAATTTCATTTATTTTATTCACTGCAAGTGTTGGAATGAAATAATTTTATATTAAGGTATTTATAAAATCATTCTAATATTCCTTATAAAAGCAATTTGTTACATATGTATTTGTACATTTGTGTACACACACACACACATATACACAATATACGTTGCCATATCACTCTTGCACTTTATAACAGTTAAATAAAATACAATAATATGTCCAGAGTAAAAGTTAAAATAAACTTAGTGAAAGTAATATAGAACAATTCATAAATTTGCATGCCATCTGTGTGTATTGGCATGCTAATCGTCTCTGTAATACATGTCCTGTCAAAGTATAGCACAGAGGGCTGCTGGAGGAGTAATTATAAGGTCATTCTTTGTGTAGATACAATCATATAGGCTTACAATGAAAGTCTATGTTAGCAAACCTAAGCTCCACTAATGTTATTGTAAACAAAACAATAAAAGGATGCCAGGTGGTCTTTAGATGAGTGCTTCCTAACCATAGTGATCCACAATGCGTTGCAAATAATCCCTTTGGTAATGACAAAAGGAAAATATTTTTTTAAATAGCTAAACATTATGAGAGTATTACATTTCATAACAGGATATTCTTGCTGGAAATCACAATTGTATTTTTGCCAAACTTTTCCAAGAGTACAGATGGGAACATCATAATCTTGTGAAAGTTCACAGTTCATTATTGTTTTTTTAATTTAATTTCAGAGCATCCACGAACGCCAACTTCAGGGCCTGTTGTCACATACTATGTTGTATTTATTAAAAGCCTTATATGATAGTGCATGGATCCACATAAAGGAAAAGACTACTATTACTATTATAGTCTATTGTTTCCTCCCCCCAAATTTTGTACTGAAATCATTTGGTACTCCTACATTTTATATCTGAATATTGGGCTTTTAAAATCAAATCTGCTAAAGTCATTTGGGTTATTTTTCAATATAATATCTCATTTCTGCAGAATGTTTATTTCAGTTTATATAACTGAAATAAATCTAAAAATTCCTAACATATGCATAATCAGCAACTGTGATTTTAAAAAAAAAACATTGCATAGTATCAGCAACAACATTACAATTGTATAAGCTCTGTCACATCTTTGGATCCCCAAGCCCATTAACAAAAACCATGTCTTGAAAGCCTTGCAAAAGGCCAGCAGTATTGGGGTTAATCTAATGTCTCGAGTGATGTTCCAAAGGGTTGGTATTTAGCTAGATTTATCTTCTAGCCAGTGAGAAATAAGTCATATTCCATAGAGGGAAGTGAGGATGGCCTTGAAGGACATGAAGAGGAGCCACTATTAAGACAATGGTCAGATAAAAGGGGTCTTATCCCAGATGGAGAAAGTAAATATCTTAGACAAGTCCCTGCCTAGCTCACAGAAGATAAAGGAAGGGAGGAGGAAAGTGCATTTAGACATGCAAGTTTCTGTTACTATAGCTTTACAATAAAACTACTGACCTACATGGCATTGGTTCTCTAGTCTACGTTGAACGGCTGACATATACAAACAAGATTTGTCCATTGTAGCATGCAGAAATCACAGCCTACATATAAATCCATATTCTAGGAGTAAACTTCTTCCTAGCTTTGATATAGTAGAACTGAGACAGACAAATATTGCAGTCTCTCTCAGGATCTGCATAAGGCCACAAAATCAGTTTCTTTATCTAACGTGTACAATAACATGACAAGAATGCTGGCTCTGAGGCAAAGAAAGGTAGTCCTTTCAAGATAACTTCATTTGGATGCAATGCATTAAAATATGTTTTAGTTAAATATTTGGTTTTCTCCTTAGAGGAGAGATTAAGAGAATAAACATAATGGGTGAAAACAAAAGACAATGTTGTATATTTAAAGTAAAAAAGGAAAGGTTGAATGGACTATACCTCGATGACTTTTTTTAAGAGGGTTGGTCTAGTCCTCTTGATTACTTCTAAATAAAATACATTTTAAAATAAATAAAATAAAAGCTGAAGCATGTGACATAGGGCAGCAAGAGATGGGAGCGTGGATAAAGCTAGCACCCTTAAATAACTTTCTGCTCTTAGTTCTTTCTGTTCTTAGAGATTTTATAATCATCCTATTTGCATTGGTGAGATGAACAGTTTCAAATTATAATGCTACAACAACCTGGCAGTAACATCTGGATCAAAGTAACAACCTCTTCAAATTTAATTTGGCATACAGCTATTTTGATGGTTAGGATCACTCCAGAGAACATCCATCACCTTTTCATACAAATGAACAAACATAACTTATCTTTCGGTGTTTGAAATAAATTCTTGTTATCTTTACTGGATTCACATGATATACAGTATATGACAATTAAACATGATACTGATGGACTAAATTGGAATGGTAAGAAAGTTAAAACGCAATGCAGGATTCAATATAATTGCAATTTGGTTTGATCATTGCAGTCCAGGACAGAGACATTTATTTACTTAGCTTCAGTTAATATTTACCTATTTTGAAACATTCTTCCTATCTTATAACAATCTGATGGTAAACAAGGTTTTATCACAACCAACTGCCTAGAAGGATTTCCCACAAAACAGAGTCAATTGTGGACCCACATACATTTGATAAGAATGTAGGGCCTTTTTTTGTAATGTATTGATCTTATATCATTAGAAAAATGTAATCTAGAACAATGGTCCCCAACTTTCTGGCTCCATGGATCAGCAGTGTATGCGTGTGTTTGTGTGTGTGTATGATATTTTGACCTAGGCTTCCCAAAAGCACAAAGCCGACTCCTCTAGTTTAAAGTGAATTCCTCTCCAGAAAACTCCTGGCCATAGGCTTGGAAAGCTGCCAGGACGATATCTTCCAAACACCACTCTGTAGCAGACAATACTTGACAAGAAGTCAGGAACAGACCTTCACTCTAATGAATTGAACTAATTGTCTCCTGCAAACTCCCCTGTCTCTCCTCTTTATTCCCTATGGAAGGGGCCTTTCACTGTACACCTGTGGCTTTACTCTCAAGTCGACCCTTGCTCCTTAGCTGTTCCCTTCTGACAGCTCTGCACATGCGCACACTGGGAACAGGCTCCACCTGTTCTTCTGCCGCACTGATGTCCGACTCCAAAGGCAGCTGATAATTGTCAGATGGCCCTGGTCCCATCTCTGCCTCTGACACAGAGCACTCGTCAGAGCCTTTCCCAGACTCCAGGACTGGCCCATGTTTCTTTCCAACCTCCTCACTGTCTGAATCTGCTTCCAGATCCGCTGGCTGCTGGCAGGCCACAACAGATGGTTTCATAAGCGCAACCCTAACCTAGCACATCACAAATGAAGCTTTGTGTGATCTCCTACCACTTATGTGGCTCAGTATCCTGGGGTTCTAGAAGACAGGCATTGAAACTATTATCCTATTTTTTCTCTTAGCTGAACCAACCAGAAAGCAATGAAAAAAAATACTGAATTTATTGGATCTTCTGAGTATTGCATAGGATCTCTTCTGGCTAGATGGGCACAGTGCTTGACAGTTATGAGGGCTAAAATCCAGAAAACCTGGTAGACATTTTATTTTAATACCAGTACAGCAAAGAACAACGTAAGTTTGTCTCCATCACAGTTTGGGGAAAAGATGAAAGCAACTTATTGGGGTAAGTTATGCCATTGTTAGGTACAAATGTGGAAAGGGCCAATCTCATTCAGAAATACAAATGTTTTCACTGAAACCTGCTGCAATACCTTTTCAGGTTGATGGTGTTTTATGTAAGAATCTAAGTGCCCTGATTAACTAATACCATGGGTATATTTTGCTTTAATTTGCTTCCATTTTTTCCCAATAAACAAGATATTGTGATACTAGGTTTTCATTAAATATCTACAAAATTCTGTTTCAAACAAACTTTTCATACACCCAATATGTATGCATAAATAAGTCCAGTTCTCTGAATTAGTTTCTGCATATGTAGTAAGTTTATTTTCCTGACCTTTGTTTATTAAACACAGATTTTCATGGGGAAATGAAAGTTTTGCTTATTAAAAAAAACCCAGTACTGTGGAGGATTAAGGAGATTAAATATGACATCATTCTTTTGTCTGTGTCAATGTTTTATCAAACAGTACACTGAATGAGCATTAAGGCTTTGGGCTGGAAATGCTCCCACAGAGAGAGAAATCATGGATGAAAAAGAGAGTAAACAATGTAGACAATATTATTTAACATATTTCTAGAAGTAAAACTGCAAGAGCAAGGAGAGGTAAACCATAGGATGTGAATGCCAAGGACTTATAAAACTACAGGAATAAGAAGAAACTTCAGATAAAGAAAAGTGGAATTTTTTTTTTTCTTCTTTGAATTTGCAATGCCTCATATTATTTGCACCCTTTTCATCGCATGAGTAGATTATTTCTTAATAAGCGGACCACTGGAATGAAAGATGACTGATACAGATTAATTTTTGTGGATTGGAAGACATGGTCCCTGCATTAAAGCTGCTATTGTTCACCTGTATTTGGCCGACTTTGGTTTTAGCCTATAACAGCGATCATCGTAATCATTGCTATAGCCACCATCATCCTCAAAGGTCATTCATGAAAAGACATAACAGGTGAGCGAGATAGCCAGCAGGCATCACAACTGATGTTCATTTAAACTCATGTAATTGAAGGCTTGTATCTGTTATACAGTTACATTGGCTTTAATTTGGTGGAATTATTTAAGTACCATATATAAAGAGAAGCTTTTTAGCTAGCTATTCAATTTCTATTTGAGTTCATGAATTTAAAGAAGTTTAATGTTGTATTTTAAGACTCAGTCAACTGGAAGCTTTACATTATTGGTCCTACCAAAATACGGGAGGGAGGGAGGGTATTCTCTAACATCAAAATCTAAAGTTTTAAATACTCAAGCACTGCTACTTTGAACCACAACCCAGAGAAAAAGGTTAACTTTCAGATTTAGGCTTCTATATACAGCTTGCCCCTGTCTCTAATTCTCTAGATCGGTGGTTCTCAACCTTCCCAATGCCGTGACCCTTTAATACAGTTCCTCATGTTGTAGTGACCCCCAACCATAAAATTGGTGTCTCGGTTCCTAAGACCATCAAAAATATGTGTTTTCCGATGGTCTTAGGTGACCTGTGAAAGGATCATTCGACCACCAAAGGGGTCCCAACCCACAGGTTGAGGAACACTGCTCTAGATCATCCATCAAAATGTTGCAGGTAGGAGAACAAAAGAAATCAGGCAAATTCCTGTGGAGCTTTGCGTTTCAAAAGTTTTGTGTGGGATTGGAAAGACTCTTGATTGAATGTGGAGACCCAGAATTTAATGTTGTATAAGATTACTTCCTACATAGCTTCTAATGTGCTTAGTGTGAAGGATTGGAAAGTAGAGATGAGATGTCACCCTTAGCTCTTTAGCAGAAGAGATAAAAGCACATGTCTTACATGTTTTGGTATATCTGTAGTTATCTGGATCAGTTCCTTCATTTTTCTATGTCATTTTAAGTAAAAATAGGATCTTTTATATATTTTCTTATTTTGACAAAAATGCAAAAGTCATAGTGTTTTGTCACTACATTTTATTTGCAGTTCCATAGTAAGGGAACTAGTGAAAGTGAACTAGCCACTAATCTGGGATTAGGCTTTATTTAAATATAGAATTTAATTCATTCAATTTCACCAAACCCTCGACCAAGACCTATTTACATGTAAGTCTTTAAAACAAGAAGGATGAGGCAAAAATCCAAAGCCTGGAACAGGAGATTATGAGTAAAATTTCAAGCAAGGGAATTCACAGAGCATGGCAAAAAGAAAGGCAAGATTGCAGCATGATAGTGTAATTGAAGCTCCATGTATGTGTGACAGCCATACAAAAGGCAGAACTCAGAACATTATGACTGTCATCTTCATTTTGCCTACCACATCTATGGATACTCTTGATTCCCAGAATCTACCCAGGACTCCACATTAGTTATGGAAAATGGAAGTCTGACCAATGGGTTGATCACTTAGTGGCATATGGATAAAATAGAGAAAAGAGACAGAGAGCTAATGCTGCCACTGTTATTTTAATGTTGAAATTATTATTTATCTAAATAGAATCTCATGGAATGGCGACAATATGACTGACCTTATTTGCACTTGGAAATGCAATGGGATTGCACCTGGAACATATTTAGATAGAAAATTGCTAGTGCTGTAGTCTTCAGTAGGAAATATGTATCAACACATAGAAGAAGCCAATATGAAGTCAGTGTTGCATTGTTGCCAAAAAAACTACATGGATAGTTCTCAATGGATAGGAACCAAACTCAGTTCAAAGGTAATGCTATTTTTAAATGGTATTGAAATAAAACCAATAATTGTCCAGCGAGTTGCTGTTATAAATTAATTCAGTGCAACTGATACTTAGGAGAGTAACCATACCAGCTTTCTCAAAAAAATAAGCCAATTATGGATGGAATTAATTACAGTTAAAACAAACATACATGCATACCGGTACATAAATTTAGTATTGTTTTATCTAAATACAAATTAGCTTGTTCCATGGATTTAGCCTCTATTAAAAGGAGCAGAAAACTTTGTTACAAAACCAGTTTCTATGATAAAACCTAATTCACAAACTATTTAACTACTTACTTTAATTCTTGTTTCTTGTATATTCTCCATTTCATAGACTGAAAACAGCCATATCAGTTTAGAAGATCTGAACGTTCTTAACTGGATTTAAAAAAAAGGATCAGAGAGATTCTTAAAAAGACCTGACTTTCTACAATCTTAAAAAAAAATTAATATAAGATTATTGGACATTTTGCCTTGCTATAGTAAACATTTTCCCACCAAGTCCATATATGAAACCATAATTTGGAACCTTGGTTTTAAAACACAGTTTTACTGTTTTAAATAACTGCAGTGATTAAAAAAGACACGAATAAGATTAAAAATACAATGACACCGAGAACATGGTAAAATTATACTAAAATGACTAATAGATGACAAAAAATGAAAAAGATTGCCATAAAGTTTGTGTACTGTACAGTAAATGTGCAAACAGTTATTCAGTCTGAATATAATAAATAATAATAATAATAATAATAATAATAATAATAATAATAATAATAATAATAATAATAATTATAATAATTATTATTATTTCTTAGCCGCACCCTCTCCCGAAGGACTCGGGGCGGCGTACAAGAAAACACATAAAATATAAAATAGACAACACATACACAATAAACAAATACATGTACATGGACATGGAGAAGGGAGGCAGATAAATAGAGACAATTAAAACACAGTAAAATCTAAAAACCCCAGAATTAAAATTAAAAAACCCGTCAGGAGCAGAGTGAGCGAACTATGGTTGAGCCAGGCCAGCTATTTGGAATAGGTGGGTCTTGAGCTTTATCCGAAAGGCGCGGAGGTCAGAGGTAGTCCTAATATCCGGGGGAAGGTCATTCCACAGGGCTGGGCCCGCTACAGAGAAGGCTCTACTCCTAGACACCGCCCCCCGACATTGTCTGGCGGACGGCACCTGGAGGAGTCCCTCTCTGTGCGAGCGGATTGGTCGCAGGGATGTATGGGGCAGGATACGGTCCCGCAGGTATCTAGGTCCTGAGCCATGGAGTGCTTTAAAGATCGTTATCAAGACCTTGAAACGCACCCGGTAGGCCACAAGTAGCCAGTGCAGCTCGCGCAGGAAAGGTGTCACATGGGAGTACCTTGTACTCCCCATTATTACCCGCGCGGCCGCGTTCTGGACCAACTGTAGTCTCCGAGTGCATTTCAAGGGAAGCCCCATGTAGAGAGCGTTGCAGTAGTCCAGGCGAGACGTCACCAGCGCATGAGTGACTGTGCGTAAGGCATCCCGGGCCAATAGGGGGTGCAATTGGTGCACCAGGCGAACCTGGTGGAACGCCCCCCTTGCCACGGCCGTCACATGGTCATCCATGGACAGCCGGGCATCCAGGAGGACGCCCAAATTGCGCGCCCGCTCCACCGGGGCAAGTTGTACGCCCCCGATGGCAAGAGATGGAATTAACTGGTTGAACCGGGGGGCTGGCAGCCACAGCCACTCCGTCTTGGAGGGGTTGAGCCTGAGTCGGTTGTCATCCATCCAGACCCGTACGGCTTCCACACACCGGGACATCACTTTGACGGCTTCGTTGGGGTGGTTCGGGGTGGAAATGTACAGCTGAGTATCATCAGCGTACAGATGATATCCCACCCCAAAACCACGGATGATCTCACCCAGCGGCTTCATATATGTGTTGAACAGGAGCGGCGAGAGGACCGACCCCTGCAGCACCCCACAGATAAGGGGGCTTAGAGTCGACCTCTGCTCCCCTGTCAACACACGTTGCGTCCGGCCGGAGAGGTAGGAGCCGAACCACCGTAGAACGGTGCCCCCGACCCCCAACCCCTCCAGTCGGTGCAACAGGATACCATGGTCGATGGTATCAAAAGCCGCCGAGAGATCTAATAGGACCAGGATAGAGGAACAACCCCTATCTCTGGCCCTCCAGAGATCATCCACCGACGCGACCAAGGCCGTCTCCGTGCTGTGTCCGGGGCGAAAGCCGGACTGGCGCGGGTCTAGATAATCATTTTCCTCCAGATGTCGTGGAAACTGATAAGCCACCACACTCTCTACAACCTTCGCCAAAAAGGGAAGGTTGGAGACAGGACGATAATTGGCCAGCTCCATAGGGTCCAGGGAAGGCTTCTTGAGCAAGGGTCTCACCACCGCCTCTTTCAAGGCGGCTGGAAGAGACCCCTCGCCCAGCGAAGCGTTCACTAGGCCCTGGAGCCAGTCGCGTGTAACCTCCCAGGATGCCAGTACAAGCCAGGAGGGACACGGGTCCAGCAAACATGTGGTAGGTCGCAGTTGTCCACACACTCTGTCCAAATCCTCGATGGCAACCAAATCAAACTCTTCCCAGGTTGGTTTCTCAAGACTCGCCACGGACGTCTCCACTGGGCCACTGAAAGGGACCCAGTCCTTCCGGATTTGAGCGATTTTATCCTGCAGGTATTTCCCAAATTCCTCTGCCCTACCCTGTAAAGGGGCCTCCCGCGGCCTCTGAAACAGAAGGGAGCGGGACACCCGAAACAGGGCGGCAGGGCGGTTCTCCGCGGATGCAATGAGAGCGGCACAATATTGACGTTTGGCCGCTCTCAATGCCACAAGGTATGTCCTTAAATGGGCTCGTACCTGTGTTCGGTCAAATTCGGAACGGGAGGATCTCCAACGACTCTCTAGGCATCTCTTGCGGCGCTTCATCACCCTTAGCTCCTCGGTAAACCAAGGGACCAGGGTGGATCGTTGCCGCCGGAGAGGCCGCAAAGGTGCCACCCGGTTCAAGGCCCTGGTAGTCGCGTTGTTCCACGCGACCACCAGGTCCTCTACCCGAGGGCGGGTCAGGGCTACAGGAGGTGGCCCAAGCTCCATCTGGAACCTATCTGGTTCCATCAGGCGCCTGGGGCGGAACCATCTAGTATTTTCCGGTTCCGCCTCCCCGCAGCGGGGGGTAGCTCCAGGGAAGTCAAGTCGGAGGAGTGAGTGGTCTGACCATGACAGCGGAGTGATGGTTAAGTCTCCTCCTCCCAGATCATTCAACCACTGGCCAGAGACAAAAACGAGGTCCAGGGTGTGACCTCCCTCGTGTGTCGGGCTCTGAATCAGTTGAGTCAGGTCCATGGCTGTCATGGAGGCCATGAACTCCCGAACCCCCTCAGATGCTCCTCCCACCGATGGCAGGTTAAAGTCCCCCATCACTAAAAGTTTGGGGGTCTCAACTGCCACCGATGCGACCAGCTCGAGGAGTTCGGGCAGGGCCGCTGATGTATAGCGAGGAGCCAGGTATACTATCAGCAGGCCCAACTGTCTCCCAGGGCCCCATTTCACAACAAGGGATTCACATCCGGACGTCTGTGGCACAGTGGACTCCCTCGGCTCTAAGTCCTCCCGAATAATCACTGCTACCCCACCGCCCCTTCCCTGGGCCCGGGGCTGGTGAAATGCACGATAACCTGGCGGGCACATTTCCATGAGGGGTAAACCTCCCTCGTGGCCCAGCCAGGTCTCCGTTATTCCCGCGAGGTCCGGCTCCCCCTCCAGAATTAGATCGTGAATGAGGGGGGCCTTATTAACGACGGACCTCGCATTGCATAACAACAGCCTCAGGCCCTGGGCCTGCAGCTCCTGACCACCTAGAACGCGGGGGTTGGTACAAATGACCGGGTGTAACCAGCACCCACGGTCTCCCAACCGACTGCGAGTTTTTGATCTGTCCTCGTATCTGCCCCTCCCTACGACCGTTGGAATCAAGAAGCCCTGCACCGGAACGACATCCTCCCCCTCCTCCTCCCTTCCGCTCCCTCTGCTCGCGACCACACCTGGCGACCTGGCTCTGTCCTCGCTCCTGACCTGACCCTCCAACCCCCCTACCCCTGAACCCCTACAAAATTTTAAAAAACAGTCAACTAAAAACCCCCTAAGTCTCCGCTTCCTCCACCTCTCGAGATTAATAAATCCGTCATCAAGGTGGGCCCTCGAAAGGGCGGAGGGCCACACCTGCGAGAGGGGGGACTCCCGCAGTAGGATGAGGTCTGCTCTTAAGTACATATGATGTTAAAGAGAGATTCGCCAGGGCCTAGGAACTGTGCTGTGGATGTTCCAGCCGAGTACCATGATCCAGTATAGTTTGAAGAAGTTGAAAAGGCCGGGCTCCAGTGTAAAAAGAATTGTCCAATCCTGGGTAGGGGGGGTGATGGTAGTAGGCTGGTCAGATGACAGACAATCGGTGGGGTAGTATGGTCAATAATAAACAATGATGGACAATGCTGGACAATGATGGGTGGCAAGGGTGGTTAAACTGTTGTTATTGTTGTTGATGATGGGTAGGGGGAGATGGTCGGTCAGGCAATAGGGTCACAGAGGAAAGGGGGAACGTCCTCCAGGGCACACACAAATGGAAGCAGGGACAAGTTGTAATAAATAATCAGCAGGGGGGTAGATGGTTCAAGCCCCCCCCCCCAGTCTCTGAATAGCCTCCTGCGTCATAGCCCTCATCCTACCAGGCCATCGGTATCTTATCATGGCCTGCATCATTGTTCTTAACACCCAAAAAACCACCATTCCAAAACCCATCGCCACTCCTACCAGCCTCGGGCCTTCCTTTTCAGCCTCCATAATTTCTGCGCCTCCCACAGTTTGCATGGTCAATAGCAGGCCGGCGAATTCGGCGTACGGCGTTCCCAGCGTGTTCCCACACGCTACAGCAGCCATTCCCAGCCTTCCCAAGCCTATGTTTATTCAGCTGCCCCAGAGGTTGTTCTTGATACACCTTCTCTTCTTCCTTCTTTCTTTTTTCTTTTTAAAGAATTTTATTGGTTTTTACAAATATTTATAGGAAGGGGGTAGGTAGGTATACAAAATTTTGACAGCTACATTGTGCGAAAGGTAGAAATCACCCCAAATCTCACAACTTTTACAGAAAAAAAAGTAAAGATCAAAAATTAAAAGATAAACATTGGCAGCTTTTTGTTTTACATTATATCAACAATATATTCAATCATCTTATATGTCACTTCCAACAATTACATTATAACAACAGTTGCAATAATATTTCAAACTTCTTCCTTCTTTCTCTAAGGCAGTGCTTTTCAACCTTCACAATCTTAAAAGCCACACAATCTGTGTGGCTTTTAACTTCCAGGATTCCAGGCTTTCCAAGCAATTCTCACTGACAATCCTCACAAGTTTGTTTCCCATGCTGCTTCCAGCTGTTTCTTAAGCTAACTTTAGAAATTGCAGTCCACTAACAAAACAGCAGGAAACAGGAGGTCCTACTGTTTCTACAGTTCTCTGTAAGCCAAAGAAAACTTCGTAGCAGAGAAGTGATAATTCACCTTCAAAAAAACAAAAACAAAGTAGCAATGTTTTTTATATTACAAATTAAAAATGAATGGGAAAAGAAAAAGAAAAGGGGAAGACATCTTGCAGTACTCCGGGCAGGTGTTAGGAAAAGAAAAGAAGCATGTTGAAGAGCAGAGCAAAAGAAAAGAGCAGCTGGGACAGAGAGTGAAAGGGGCCTGAAGAGTTGTATGGATTAAATGGAGTGTACTTGACAAAGGGGAGGTAGTCCTCATTTTTTGACTATTAATTTAGCCACCAAAGATATGATGGCATTGAAGAACTAGTGCATATGACTGGTCCTCAAGAGTTGTGCTCATCCCTCACACTTACAACTGGTTGCAGCGCCCCATGATCACGATTGCCAGAAAGTCAATGGGGAAGCTGGCAGGGAAGCTGCATGTTGCTGAGGTAAGCTTCCCCTACTCATGCATCTTCCTTCAGCTCTTGTTAACTACTTGTGCGCCGTTGCGTACTCTCTCCAAGCATCATCATCATGCCTCACTTACACCCTTTATGCACCTTAGGAGCCCTAGTGGAGCAGTAGTTAGAATGCAGTATTGCAGGCTAACTCTGCCAACAGCCTGGAGTATGACCCTGATGGGGCTCAAGATTTCCATCCTTCCAAGGTTGGTAAAATGAGGACCCAGGTTGTTGGGGGCAATAGGCTGACATTTTAAACTACCCAGAGAGTGCTGTAAAACACTACGGGGCAGTATATAAGTCAAGGTGCTATTGCGATTTGCACATCCTCTTGCAGCCATGCCGCACTTCTCTTGCACCCTCACATGCCACATGTCTCTGCCATGCCTCTCACGCTGTCATATACCTCCTCACATCACCCACCCAACAGCAACCACTTACCTACTGGCCTGCTTGTGAGTTGCCTGTGACTTACAAGTTCTTGTTAGCCTACCCAGTGGTTGTGGGAAGTTGGCAGGAAGTTGCCTCACCTAATGATCATTGGCAAAGGAAATTCTGCTTCTGATTGCCTTCATAAATTGAGGACTTCACTCAGGGTTGGACTTGTTTGGGCATCAATATGTGGCTTGGACTAAAACCAGAATTGGATTATCTCTCCATATTTTGCTTGGATAGTTTGACTATCTGACAATAAAGGTTGACTTATTTTCTTTATACAAGAAACTAGAGTGATCTAAGAATTTCTGGGGGATATATATGAACAGAACATGTATGTATGTATGTATGTTTGTTTATAATGCAGCAAACAACAATTTAAGGCAAGGAAACAAGACAGCACTAAAGTACCACCCATGAAATCAGAGCAACTTCTCCATATAGAGAACCATGATTTTGCCATGAGACCTGGCTTTGGAGGTAAACATTCTATTCTATTCTGTTCTGTTCTATTCTATTCTATTCATTATTTCTCCTGATTTTTTTCAATTATTATTTTCAATTTATTTGGGTTTATTTATTTATCAAATTTTGAAACTGCCTTCTCCCTCAGAGAGACTCTGGGGTGGTATATAAATAAAATATTAAAACATATTGTTTTTCTGTAGAGAGTAAAAATGTTCCCATTGCCTTCTGCTAAATAGCTGCTTTGTGACTGACCACATCCATCACTCCAGCCATTATGTAAAAATCTTTAACGTACTATTAAAATTTCTAGCTATAAAAGATTGGTTACCCCTATGTTAACATTAGAGACAAGCTTGATTTGTACAAACCGAAGTAACTTACAGTTAAAAGTATATTATGCTCTTCCTTGGTGGTCTATTTGTTTTCTTCAGTATATTCATAACTGGTTGTACATCTCAACTACCAGTGAGCCTAAATATTTTTTTTAATAATGACGTTATCTTTTAATGCACCCAAATGAATCTCTAGTTATTTAGTTGGGAAAAGGGCTATTCTAGAATCTGCTCTCTATTCTATGCACTAATTCTATACAGAATGATTGCAATTTAATAAAAATGCTATTTCAAGAACACTTAACATAATAACAGAGCTGGAAGGGACCTTGGAGGTCTTCTAGTCCAACCCTCTGCTCAAGCATATCAGGGTTAGTGTCAATGTCCTCTTGCCTTCCACTATTAGGTAAATCTACCAAAGTACCATGAGGCATTTGTCAAACTTCAGGTAGGTCACCTGCTTCATTTGTGATGGGCTTTCCAGAAAGTGGATGGTGACATGTTTGCTTAGTTTTAAGTCTTCCAAATGCTTTGAATGAGCTCTCATTATGTACAGTAGTTTGCAACATTCCATCACAACATCTAGAAGAAATTAAGTCACCTTCTGCACCGAGAAGGGAGAAATCTATATCCTAGACTTAAACAACCCAGTCATTATGTTAGCTGAGCTAATAAGAAAAATGATTTTTACAGTTGTACAAATGTAATACAGTAATTATATGATTTACTTTAAAATCAGCAGACTCAACGCTAAAGGCATGCATACTTATGTGGTAGCATGCCTGAGTTACAGAAATAATATTGTGTTAACCAATAATTGTCTGAACTCCCACAGACCCAAAATGGTTGTGATTAAAGAAAAATTACAATCTGCATATGACCTAATATGAAAAGTTATGTAGAAACATACTTAATTTTATTAAGAGGCTTTTAATATAAAAAGCAGGGGGAAAGCTGCCTGTTTATTTGGAAGATTCAAACATTATTTATAAATATTTTATATAGTATTTTAATGGGGACCTTTTAAAGTGAGTCCATGATTTTTTTTAACAAAATTGCTTTTATGTATTAACTTTCATTCATCTAGTCCAGCGGCTACCAACCTTTTGGACGCTAGGGGCTTGTTTGGCGGAAAGACGTTTTTCCACAGACAGGAGAGGGCATGGTTTCGTGTGCTGCCTGAATCCCATGGATGGGGCTTCACTTATTTGTGTGGCCCAGTTTCTGGCATGCTCTGGCCCGCTGCTGGTCCACAAACTGGGGTTGGAGGCTCGTGAGCTAGATACAAGAAAGGAGATGATTTATCCTGATGATTAGAAAGATCCGATGTACGGATTTTTTAATGTAACAGAATGAGAAGCCTTAAATTACTTAATATTTTCCAAGTTTTCACAAGCTGAGTGAAAAAGACACACACCAACTACTGTATATATTTGACCTCCAAGTCATGAATTCTTAAGGTCAGTTATGAAATACATTGGCCTTCTATAGACTTACAATACAGTGCTCAAAATATATGGCACATTCCTGTGTAAGTACCACATACTTTCCATAGAATTATTTTTGTATCCCAGAAGCATTAGGAATGTATTGTGAGAAAGGCACGTCCTCTTTTCTCAATCGGCCAGTCTAAAAGCTGACCAGCAATACACAATCAATGGGGTAGCTCTTTCCCCCCCTGTTAATGGCAGCAAAATGAAGGGGGGATACAAGTAGTCCCCAACCTATGACCACAACTGGGCACAAAATTCCTTTGGTAAGCAAGACAATTGTTAAGTGAGATTTGCCCCATTTTACTACCTTTTTGCCACAGTTGTTAAGCAAATCCCTGCAATTGTTAACATGATTGTGAAGTGAACTGGTTTCCCCATTGACTTTACTTATCAGAAGGTCACAAAAGGTGATCCTAGGACACTGCAGCTATCATAAATATGAACCAGTTGCCAAGTGTCCAAATTTTGATGTTATAACCAGGAGAATGCTGTAATGGTCACAAGTGTGAAAAATGGACATAGGCAAGTTATCAATGCTGTTGTAACTTCAAATGGTTACTAAATGAATGGTTTTACGTCGAGGACTACTTGTAGCACATTGTATTCCCAAGCCTGTTGGTTCTCCAGTATCTGCTTGCCCACTTGGCCCTTGTAGACCTACTATATTTTGAGATGAAGCATCCAACATTTTAAATTCCCAAGAATTCATAGCTTTACATGAGGGTATTTAAAGAAATACTAACTAACGGGTGCCCTGCGATCACCACCCTTTGAAGGAGTAAGCAAAACAGGTGACCAGATGTGTATGCAAGTTATATCCAGCACCACTGACAGTTCCCATGGATTTTAGGTTGCTGCCAACTGCTGTATATGATCAGAAGACTCACTTCTGTTTGGAAAAAAGTGTTCACACAGTTGCTTCAAAAAGAACTTCAAGGCAACAGTGATGTCCATATTTAAGTTGTAGTTAAACTCTAATGAAACAAAAGACCTAAAATGTTCCCGGACTCTTTTATTGCTGCTGTTTATTCTCTGTCTGTTAAAGGATCACCAATTCCAGTTGGTATTGATGTGCAAGTAGAAAGCATTGACAAAATTTCAGAAGTTGACATGGTAAGTTTTTCTTCAGTTGCTGAAAATGTAATACATAAATTCAGGTGAAATAATTAGCAATTTGATGATAGGGAATAAAGGAAAAATGTGGGCAATGGGGAATCTTCAAAAAATTGTACATCATTTACTAAACAAGTAACTATTTTTTATACAACTAATTATTCTGTTTCCTATCTGAGAAACTGAGAAATATCTTATAAAAGCAAACATCTTTTATATCATAATAAAGACCCATTTGTTCATATAACCGTCTACATTTAAATTATCACTATTTTCACAACAATAATGCAAATGACTGTTCAAAGTTACAATTGCATTTAAAAAAGTGACTTATGACCAGTTTCCACACTTACTGTACAATTATTGCAGCATCCCCATTGTCTTGTGATCAGAATTTGGGGACTTGGCAATTGCATGGATTTATGACAGTTGTACTGTCCCATAATCATGTGATCACAATTTGTAACTTTCCTCGATGGCTTCTCGTAAGCCAAGTCAATGGGGGAAGCCAGATTCACTTAGCAACTGCATGATTCACTTTACAATTGCAGTAATTCATTTAACAACTGTGGCAAAAGGTCATAAAATGGGGTGTAACTCACCTAACTGTCTTGGAAATTTGAGCTCCATTGAGGTTGAAATTCGAGGACTACCTGTATTCTCCCATTAATCTCGAAGTTCTTTGCATGTATTTTCAAAATATGCCAGCATAGGCATGAACATCATGTGAAGATTACATCAAAACTATGATTTTTGCATTGTGATATCATGATGTAAATCTTGCCCTTATGTACTTGTATTATGATATCTGATGCAACAAACACAAGTTATAGAGTTTGTTTCATTACACTTATCCCTGTAGCTGTCCATAAACATAAAGGTCTCCAAAAATCTTAATAGGAAAATTAAGATGATTTTTTAAATCCAAAAGGAAGCTATTTTAAAATTTAACTCTGGTGTATTAACATTTTGAGCATCCATTCCAAAAATTAGCTCAACCCTCCAATTTCTTTATAAAGGTGTTTATTTATAGATGTTCAACACAGAGAAACCAATTTTTCCTAAATGCATTGTAATTTTAAATCTATTGAAATATTGAATAATAAATTTACCATTTAACATATGCAACCTGTACTGCGGAAATATTGGTTATGTTATATGAAACAATATTCCATCATACTGAAGTATTCTGTGAACAAACTAGGGTGCTTACTTAAGATTGCCACACAATCATTTGGATTCAAAGGGAAGGAAAGATGTTGCAGGGTATATTGAGATGAGAACAAAGCATCTCTCTGCAGTTCCTTAAAGCAGTTCCACCATTTCTTGAAATCATGCTTCTTCATAGTCCAAAGTATGTTTTTGACTTTTAATGCCAATAGTCGAATTACTAATTCATATTAATGGCTTAACTATTAAAAAGTAATCTTAGCTATGACAACTTTTACATATTATATTATTAAATGCATGAATGCATATCTGTATTTCCCCCCTCTCCTTTCTATATAGGATTTCACAATGACTTTGTATCTCAGGCATTACTGGAAGGATGAAAGACTCTCATTTCCTAGTACCAGAAACAAAAGCATGACCTTTGATGGAAGATTAATAAAAAAGATTTGGGTACCTGACACATTTTTTGTTCATTCTAAAAGATCTTTTATCCATGACACAACCATGGAGAATATTATGTTACGGATCTATCCAGATGGCAATGTGCTCTTCAGTTTACGGTAAGCACAGATCTCTTACCTTTCAGTCAGGAGAACACATACAACATGGGAGAATTACCATGGGGTGCGGGTTACATTAGTCCTCCCATAGTTGGTACCTTCTAGATGCATGGGAATATACCTCCCCATAATTCTTAGGAATGGTACAATTCAACAACATATTTGGAATATGTCTGTTTAAGGAAGGCTGGCTTATTTATATAACTTCTAGAGCTTATGCAACTATCCCTAAATTTACATCAGTATTGTGTGATTTTCAGCCCCCACTGCAATGTTTCTTCCATGTCTGTCTAAATTTGCCTCTGTCTAGCCATCAAGAGTATTAAATAATCCAGATTCTCCGAATCTTAATTTACCCACACTGTCAAATGGGGATGATAATAAAATATTTCCTTGGTCTGGTGTAAAACAACTAAAATATAGTAATGTATGTTTTGCTAATTCCCTAAGAATACACAAACTTTGCTTCTGCTGATTACATAATAACTTATCAACATAATGTTACAATTTTCCTGTGCTCTGAGAAAAGAATTCTTGGGATGCGTTTCAGACAAAAGATGGGCTTCTGTTGATGACCTTGTATGTTCCATAGGAGATCACTCCAGCTGTTGATCTTAAAATGTCCTAGTATAAGGTTGCATTAGAAAGTTCAGTTAAAAAGCTCAAAGTAAAGAAAAAAAATCTGATCATAAACCAAAAAAAGGGGTGGGGGAGAATAAAAGAAAGAAAGAAGGTTGGAAACGCATGCAGAGTACTGTATGGCTTTGGGAATCTGCCCAACACCTTTACCAATGTACCAATGTCTTATGTTCTGATAAATGTATTCATTGTAAAGCCTAAGGTGAGCTGCATACAGCAGTCATCTATATTTTAAGTGCCTGTTCTCTAGGAGTATACTGGGAGAATATTTTTTTTTGTCTGCAGCCCCAAAACAGATTCAGTGCATTTCTGAAATCAGTTTTTCTTTTGCCACTTATTCCTTCTTATATCAGATTTGTTCAGAAGCTTACGCTGCTGATGGACAGACAATTGGGCCCCTTTGCATAATCTCTTTCCAATATTTTGTTAGTTTGGGAAAATAAAAAGAAGGTAGGAAGTAGGAAAGAGGAGAGTTTGGTAAGAGAGGTTTCTCCCAATGGCAGAAAGATAATGATAACCTTACCTCTATTGTCTAATCCCCTCCTCTAAAATGGTAGCAGCTGGGAGTCTCATGCTGTTAGAGAATATCACTCTATTTATCCTGATGTAATTGGGATATGATAAAGTGGCAAAAACAACTGAGATTTTTCACATTGTTGGATATTTCCTCCAGAAAAGTCCTTTGTAGCTTTGTTTTTGCTATCTTGAAAAAAGAGACTGTCCACGTTTAATATATTCTACTTCTCTGAATTAGAATGTGAGGGCATAAAAGTATTTTTAGGAAAACTTGAAAAATAAATATAGGATTGTACTGAAATATTTCATATTTAAGCACTTCATATATTGTGAATCATTTGATGACTATTGAAATGGTCTATTCTTTGCTTTTGACAGGATAACAGTTTCTGCCATGTGTTTCATGGACTTCAGTAGATTCCCGCTTGACACTCAGAATTGTTCTCTAGAGTTGGAAAGCTGTAAGTCTAGCTTTGCTAGAAAATATGTTTTTCAAATGTAATAAGTAGCCTTACATATAATTCATTTTAAAGGTGTGTAAATGAGCACTTATCTGTTGAAGAATACTGAATACCCACCACATTTCTAAACATTTGCAAAAGAAGACAGAGGAACCCAAAGGCGCTTTTCAAAAGGCAACTGGACTTTTCTTGAATATGGTTCACTTCTCATTCAAGAATCTTCTTCAGTTTGGATTGAATGGTGGGGAATAGAAGGATTTATATTCTTTGCAGTCACTTGTTTGATTGCAAAAAATATAAATCCTTCCATTCCCCACCATTCAGTTCAAACCGAAGAAGACTCTTGAATGAGAAGCGAAGCATCTTCAAGGGAAAAAAAATGAAAGGTGCTTTTTCAAAAGGCAACTGGACTGGTTTTTTTGAAGATGTTTTGCTTCTCATCAAGAATCCTTCCATTCCCCACCATCCAGTCAGAGATAAAGAAGCTTCTCGGATAAGAAGCTAAACGTCTTTAAAGAAAAACAAGAAAGTCCAGTTGCCTCTTGAAAAAGTGCCTTTGGGACAACTATGACCTGGATGACTGAGAATCTCCATAGATAAGATAGAGTAACCAATTCCTATCCTGTGCCAGTAAATAGATTGAAAGTTCTAACTTTTCATCTGCATTATTTCTCTTTGCATCAACTGTGCTCTAAAAGACAATGGATGAAAAAAAAACAGAGATAATCCCCAAGCATGACCCACATTTGCCCCAAACCTTAACCAAAGCCCCAGAAAACCCCATGGGCGACCAGTTAAATATGAGCCAGTATTGTGCAGCAGCAGCCAAAAAAGCCAATGTAATCCTAAATTGCATTAACAGAAGGATACAATCAAGATCAAGTGAGGTACTAATACAACTCTATAAAGCCTTAATAAGACCACACCTAGAATACTGCATCCAGTTTTGGTCACCACACTATAAAAAAGATGTTGAGACTCTAGAAAAGGTGCAGAGAAGAGCAACCAAGATGATTAGGGGACTGAAGGCTAAAACATACGATGAATGACTGCAAGTACTCGGTATGGCTAGTCTAGTGACAAGAAGAACCAGAGGAGACATGATAGCAGTGTTGCAGTATTTGAGGGGCTGCCACAGAGAGGAGAGGGTCAAACTATTTTCCAAGGCACTTGAAGGCCAGACAAGGAATAATAGATAGAAGCTGGTCAAGGAGAGATTCAACTTAGAAGTAAGGAGAAATTTTCTGACAGTGAGAACAATCAACCAATGGAACAACTTGCCTTCGGAAGTTGTGAGACCTTCATCACTGGAAGCTTTCAAGAAGATATTAGACTGCCATTTGTCAGAAACTGTGTAAGGTCTCCTGCTTGGGTGGGAGATTGGACTAGATGATCTACAACAGGGGTGTCACACTCGTGATGTCACATTGTTGTCATATGATGTATCACAACTTTTTTCCCATTCGCAAAACCAGGGGTGGGCATGGCCAGTGTGGGATGCATCTGGCCCGTGGGCCGCAAGTTTGATATCCCTGACCCACAAGGTCCTTTCCAACTCGGTTAATCTGTAAAATATGGCTACCACATTGTAATTTGAATATGACAACTGAAACAAATTCTACATAAGTAGAGACTATTATTTAGCATATGATGAGAACATGATAGAAGAGAAGTAAACACGCAGTATATATACAGTTCATGTAACTATAAGTAAAACTTATGTGAGGATATGGAAGTCACCTCATAACTAGATGTTCAATTCAACTATCGAGGTGATTTCTTCTAGTGTTGCTTCATGCAGATCTTCTAGGAAACCAGAGAACGCATGTTGTAGGCAATCTTGCAAAATATGTTTGATAGTATCATAAAACCATCACAATCACAACAAGAGGAATATTTCCATCCCCACTGATACAGGGCAGAGGCACTTCTTCCAGTACCACACCTAATTTTATTCAATTTTGATAAGATAAAGCGAGGCAGGTCAAAAACCAGATGACTTGGTAGAGGAATTATATACGATGATAATATGACATGATTCCATATCATCATTCCTTTCTTTATTTGAAAGGCTGCCAAACTACCATCCTCAAATATGGTATTAAGATAGGAAGTTAGCAAGGCAGGACTTGGAAATCACTTACTAATAGTTAAATAAGAGATTGGGCAAGCAAAAAAGATTACGTTATCAATCTTCACTGCTATAGTGAGATGAATAGAGTTTTTATTAAATTATAATTCTTTCCAAATTTCCATCTACAGAAATGGAAATTATCCATTTACAAAGATAAAAGCTGTAGTCACTGGTGTACTAGGGGTGGTCTGGTGGTGATGGTGGTTTGACCAGAATGCAGACCTTAGGTTATCTCCACTTAGATGCTGTCAAAGGCAAGGAGAGGTTGGTATGGAGTTGGGTCCTGCTGCCAGTGAACTAGTACAAAGCTGGCACATGGGGAAAAAAGTGTGCCTTTAAGTCAGCTTTGACTTTTGGCAATGACCCCTGAAGTTTTATTGACAGCATTTTTGAGAAATGGTTTGCTACTGCTTCCTTCCTAGGGCTAAGAAAAGTGAGAGATCCAAGGTCATCTTGTTGGCTTTGCGCCCAAGGCAAGATTAGATGGACACTCTCCTGTTTTCTGCCTGTTGCCTTAACTACTACACCAAGCTAATTCTCAGCAAGAGAGGAGGAGCCAGTTAAAAAAAACACCACTTGAGGTGTCAAAATGCTAGTTATGCCACTGGTTACACTCAAAGCAGGAAAGCAAGAAGTTGGAGATATGTACATACGGGTATAATAACAATCACAGCCAACTTTTTTTACTACTTCCACAGATGCTTACAATGAAGAAGACTTGATGCTCTACTGGAAACATGGCAATGCATCTTTAAGTTTAGATGAGTACATTTCTCTTTCTCAGTTTTTCATTGAAGAATTTAGTGCTTCTAGTGGATTAGCATTCTACAGCAGTACAGGTATAGTACTCTTAAGAGTGAGAAATAGATGCCTTTTTTGTATTTATTTTGACCTTAGCAGATAATAACATCAGTAGGATTACAAAGAAAATCAGTTCAAAAGAGATGTCATTTTTTCTACACGCTGGATATACAGTGTTTATTTAATTATTTATTTATTTATTTATTTATTCGATTTATCAGTCGCGCCCTCTCCGCGAAGGGACTTGGGGCGACGTACAATCAAATATATAGGCGTGTGGCATGGAGGAGGTAAATACATCAACATTTAACAATTCAAATAGAAATAAAAGCCACAAAGTTAAAATAAATAACAGTAAAATTACAACAATTAAAACAGTTAAAATACCCAAAAAATTTAAATTTACAGTTTAAAATTGCCAGGGAGGTTAGAGAGTTCTAATTAAGCCAGGCCGGCTAGTTGGAACAGGTGGGTCTTGAGTTTCGTGCGGAAGGAGCGGAGATCAGTCGTTGTCCTAATGTCTGGGGGGAGGTCGTTCCAGAGGGCTGGGCCCATCACAGAGAAGGCCCTACTCCTGGGCGCCGCCCTCTGGCACTGCCTAGTGGACGACACCCGGAGGAGTCCCTCTCTGTGAGAGCGGATTGGTCGCAGGGATGTATGGGGCAGGATACGATCCCGCAAATAACTAGGTCCTGTGCCATGGAGCGCTTTAAAGATGGTGATTAGCACCTTTTTTTTTTTAAACAAAGTTTTATTGGTTTTTTGGTGTTTTACAAAAGGGAAAGGTATGGGGAAAGTTACAAATTGTGGCAGCCGCAAACTGCGGTAGGTATACGCCCCCTCCAGACTCATGGTGTACATTTGCATAATATTCAAATATTACATAACAACATATAGTCAGTGTGATAAATTAAAAATAATTTCAATCAATTTGTATCATATGGATTTTCTTACTTATTTGTGTGATCTAAGCTTTCTTGATGTCGCCCCATCTCCCCCCGTTGGCAGTGCTCCGGCCCCTCCCGTGTCTTGTGTATCTACTGGGATGTCTGGTTTTTCTAGGAGTAATTTATTCTTTTCCATAAAGGCCTGCGCCTCTATGGATGTGTTAATTCTGACCCTTGTCTCCTCCCAGAATATTAACATACCTTCAGGCAGCAACCAACGAAACCACACCCCCTTCTGGTATAATTTATTCACCAATTGCGAATAATATTTTCTTTTCTCCCTCACTTTCTTGGGGATCTGTTTCAGTATGGTTATCTCCTTATCTTTGTATATCAGGGCTTGTCCCCTTTGTGTATTCAGAATTTCATCTCTTGTGCTTTTCCTAAGAAATTTAATGTGCACCTCCCTGGGGACATTGTGTGTTCTAGCATATGCGGAGTTCACTCTATAGACCAGGTCTATTTCCCACCCCATCTGTTGCTTTTCTTTCTGGGTATAGGTGATTAGCACCTTGAAGCGCACCCGGTAGACCACAGGGAGCCAGTGCAGCTCACGCAGGAGAGGTGTTACATGGGTGAACCTCGTTCTCCCCATAATTGCCCGCGCGGCTGCATTCTGGACCAACTGTAGTCTCTGGGCGCATCTCAAGGGGAGCCCCATGTAGAGAGCATAGCAGTAGTCCAGACGGGACGTCACCAGCGCGTGAGTGACTGTGCGAAGGGCATCCCGGTCCAATAGGGGGCGCAATTGGCGCACCAGGTGAACCTGGTGGAACGCCCCCCTCACCACGGCTGCCACATGGTCATCCATAGACAGCCGGGCGTCTAGGAGGACGCCCAAATTGCGCGCCCGCTCCACGGGGGCCAGCTGCTCACCCCCGATGGCCAGCGATGGAATACACTGGTTGAACCGGGGGGCCGGTAACCACGCCACTCCGTCTTGGAGGGGTTGAGTCTGAGTCTGTTGTCTCCCATCCAGACCCGTACGGCTTCCAAACACCGGGACATCATTTCGACGGCCTCGTTGGGGTGGTTCGGGGTGGAGATGTACAGATGCGTATCGTCAGCGTACAAATGGTATCCCACCCCAAAACCACGGATGATATCACCCATCGGCTTCATATATGTGTTGAACAGGAGGGGCGAGAGGACCGACCCCTGCGGCACCCCACAAGTGAGTGGCCTCAGGGTCGACCTCTGCTCCCCTGCCAACACACATTGCGTCCGGTCAGAGAGGTAGGAGCAGAACCACCGCAACACGGTGCCCCCTACCCCCAACCCCTCCAGCCGGCGCAATAGGATACCATGGTCGATGGTATCAAAAGCCGCCGAGAGATCTAATAGGACCAGGATAGAGGAACAACCCCTATCTCTGGCCCTCCAGAGATCATCCACCAACGCGACCAAGGCCGTCTCTGTGCTGTGCCCGGGTCGGAAGCTGGACTGGCGCGGGTCTAGATAATCAGATTCCTCCAGGTGACGTGGGAACTGTTGAGCCACCACACTCTCTACAACCTTCGTTAAAAAGGGAAGGTTGGAGACGGGACGATAATTAAACTTTGATTTATGTACCATTTTACTAACTTTACACAAAATCCATATATTTTATAAAGATAATAAAAGACAATGTAGTTTTTTATTAAATGAATGAGCTGAATTTTCCTCAATCCTTTCTTGGAAGATGTATGTGGTCATGTTTGCATTTTAAACCTTATATATCTACTTTGATTGTTCTATTCAATTTGTCCACTGCTCTCCAAGCAATTTTCCAAAGGATGAATTTTACCTGAAGGACATTTAAGTAAATATTTACCAAGTTTTTCATAAAACAGAAATGTTCTTCTTTTAGAAAGACACTATGAAATCAACATTTAATATAACATTGCATGGGCTGGATATTAAGACATGTCTGTTTTTCTTCAGGTTGGTACAATCGACTTTTTATAAACTTTGCTCTACGGAGACACATTTTCTTTTTTGTTTTACAATCCTATTTCCCTTCTATGTTGATGGTGATGCTATCTTGGGTTTCCTTTTGGATAGACCGAAGAGCTGTGCCTGCAAGAGTATCACTAGGTACATTTTCATTATAAACTATTTTAGGTTGTGTAGTAGAGTCTGGTAGTTAATAGTTGGGTTGTATTTATGAAGTGTCTTACAGGAACTGTTTGATTATTTTTGATTAATTATTAAAGCGGTTAATAATTACTCTGATCTATAGGGTTTTATATAGTTTTCCTTTCCATTATTAGGAAAAAGAATGGAGCATCTCCTTCCACAAGTTGTCCATTGATCATAAAGGTGCTCTGAGGTGCAATATAACAAGAGGAAATTATTAGCTTAAATTTTCTTGGAAATGATCTGTTCTAGGGGGAATAATCACTTTGCTCTGCATGACAACAACCCAGTTGGATTGTCTCACACCCCACACATACACATATGCGCCCACACTGAGGCAACACATACAAATCCATCCTGAATAGATTCATACATGTATAAGTAAGGCAAAGGCAGTATCTATGCAGACATCCTGATTTGACCCTGAAGACAAAGGCTGTGAGGATGTACTGCATTGTGCACTGCAAATTCACACAAAAGAAACTACAGATGCCTCCTATGGCCACCTTTGCTAAAGGAGTTTAAAAAAATTCAGACGACATTCTCTACATGTTTCTTTATATTGTTTTAAATCCTGTTTAAGATACAAGGTCACATTTTGAACTTGTATCTTAAATAAATAATTAATCTTTGATGCTTTCTTCTTCAATTATTAATTATAGAATAAGTGAAAACATATAGCTCACCTGCTTTCTTTCCCATCTATGATGCTTAAAAACATGCTTAATGGATTTGTGATATCTTAGCTTTCAATCATGGTTTTGACATATCTGCTTCCAGAATCAGAACTGCAGGAAAGATTTAAAAGTAAACATTAATTTTCCATTAGTCATCCTAATTAACAGCAAAATTAGCCATATGGAATTTTGCTTCTTTTTTAAAATATACTGTTAAGAGCTATCTGTTTTTAATAATGATGTTCATAATAATAATATAGGAATTTGCTAAAAAAAGCAGTTGGAGAATGTTTTAAAAGTGAACAATTGCTATTCTCATTTACCATGGCCACCACATTTATTACTGTTAAAGTGAGAATAAACGATCTTAAATAAATATTGGTTTTACATTGGATATTTATAAAATTCTCACCATATAGGAGGCATAATCTGTTCCAAACAGTGAATCCAGGATAATTGCAATAAAACATATTCTTCATACAGCATTTTTTCCAAATTTAAGTTAAAAGATTTCCTGATTCTACCCGCTAAATTACTAAGACAAATGGAACTGAATCGTTTTCAAAGGAAAAGTGAATAAAATTCAGGGTCAGCTTCAATATTTTCAGTCAAAAGCATAAATTAATTAGTGGTTCTATTAACCTATTGGTATATGTGGTGGTTGAAATCTGGGAACAACTTTATATGAGGTGTTTCATGTAGTTGTTGTAACAAATACTACATGGAAAGAAACAAGAGAAGGCACTCACAACCATTTACACACATAGCCTTTTGTGCATATTTTCACAATTGCAAGAACTAACTTATAGTATGTGGTCCTCAGCTTATGACCACAATTGAGCCCAAAGTTTTTGTTGCTAAGTGAAAACATGCGCTTTGCCCTGTTTTACAACTTTTCTTGCCACATTTGTTAAATGAATGACTGCAGTTGTTAAATTAATAACACAGTTGTTAAGTGAATCTGGCTTCCCCACAGACTTTGCTAGTCAGATGGTTGCAAAAGGTGATCACATGATGCCGGGAGCCTGTAACCGTCATAAATGTGAGTCAGTTGTCAAGCATCAGAATGTAAATAATGTGGCCATGGGGATAGTGCAATCGTCATAAGTGTGAAAAATGGTCATGTCACTTTTTTCAGTGCTGTTGAAACTTTGAACAGTCACTAAATGAACTGTTGTAAGTCAAGGATTACCTGTACTCCTATCTTTTCCTTTCTTTTGGCAGGTATAACTACTGTGCTGACGATGTCAACCATAATTACTGGAGTAAGTGCCTCAATGCCCCAGGTGTCTTATATAAAAGCTGTGGATGTATATTTATGGATCAGCTTCCTTTTTGTCTTCCTATCTGTTATTGAATATGCAGCTGTAAATTATCTCACAACAGTGGAAGAAAGAAAACATCTGAAAAACAGAGGAAAGGTATATATTTGCAAATGTTTTTCCCATGTAAAAATATTCAAAAATAAATACTTATAATTATAAAAAATAATACCATACTATGTAGTACCAATCTTTCCTTTCTCAGTTTCTTTTGATAACGTTCATTCTAAACTTTGACGAATTAATTTTAGCTTAAAATAATTCTCCTCAGGGAAACTAGATCCAATGGCATTGTCATTGGATATTGGAAAGTTCCATTTTTGGAGCAAAAATGTATGGGGGCCCTTCAAAATCTCTGACATCCAAAGGTATTTGACATCAAGGGTTCCAGATTTAGGAAAGGAGACTTGGAGACTGAAAAAGCTGGGGACGGGGGCTGAGAATAACCGAGGCTCCTAATTTGCTCTTCCTTAAATTAGATACTTGATGACATCTCTTAAGTTTAATATCCTTTTCTTGAATTTATGTGTACCAAAGCATATGGAAGAGCTGGAAATATTGTTTTTCTTTGCAATCTGTCACCTATGCTACAATGGAGCAGAGCACCTTGGAACGTTCTGCTTAGGAGAGCTTTATTATTTGATTTATATTGAGCACCAGGAGGCATTACACAACTGTTTCTCATCAATTAATAACTCATCAGTTATTCTGTATGTGAACAGGGCAAACCACTCATTTACCCTCTCCCGGTGCTCAATATTTTCCCATTAAAATAGCATTTCCCCCCCTTAAGCTTCCAACCAGCTGTGCCAATTTTACCATCGGCATAGTCTGGCACACATTACCAACCATTGACAAAGCGCTGTTGTCAATTGATCTCTGGTGGTGGCATTCACTGAAATTCTTTTAGTATTCTTTCATAATGGCTTCACTGGCTTTTCTACAATAAAACAAAGGCATTCTTTCAATGCTTAAATGCTTGTTGTGTCTGTTTTCTATTCAGCCTGATACAGATTGCAGAAGACTACAGCTGCAACAACATGAGTTCGCCAATGATATAAATCCATTGATTCAATTGTTCTTCCTTCTAGGTTGCTGGGTTATATAACATTGATGCAATGCAAGCCATGGCCTTTGATGGGTGCTATCATGATACTGACATTGATCTTGCCACCTTGAGTGTACTTTTGGAAGAGAGAGCAGCCCGCGAGCGAGCACCCAGCACCACCCAACTGGATCAAGGTCCCTTAAAAAGAAAAAGGGTTTTGAAAAGAACTGTGGGCAGAATTATTTTGCAGAATAACCACATCATTGATACGTATTCCAGGATTGTATTTCCTGCTATATATATTGTATTTAACTTTTTTTACTGGGGTTTATATATATAAATGAAGAGAGTCATAACTATTTTACTTATTTTATTTTCATGTGAACAACTGAGACTTGGTATAGTAAGCTAAGGACTCCTTTAGGTGAGCTGGATTTCTTGTTGATTACACTTTTTTTTTAAAGATTAGCTAAGAACAGGTAGGTGCTATTATTACATTCTAGCCTATACATTGTTTAAAATATACCCAAGCACCGATCACTATAAAGATGATTGAGACTGACAAACAGAATATAGCAACCAATGGACAATTCTATTTCAGTCTGCCTAATACACACACACACACACACACACACACAATGCAACATATTAAAAAGAAAAACACTATAGTAGTATAGTTACAGTATTTTGTATTGCTATTAAAGTAATGATTGGTGAATTCAGCTGATTTGTACAATAAGCAGTATGCTGCTTCCTTTGTGATACACACAGCAATGACAATTTTAGGACTTTTCACAATATTGTCAAACTGCTTTCAGAACAACTTTAGAAGCTTATAAGCAGAGATGGTATTCAGCAAGTTCTGACCAGTTCTGGAGAACCGGTAGCAGAAAGTTTGAGTAGTTGAGTAAATACCACCTCTGACTGGCCCCGTCCCCATCTATTGTCTGCCTCCCGAGTCCCAGCTGATTGGGAGGAAATGGGGATTTTGCAGTAATCTTCCCCTGGAGTGGATGGGAATGGAAATTTTACAGTATCCTTCCCCTGCCATGCCCACCAAGCCACGCCCACCAAACCAAGCCCACCCACAAAGCCATGCCCACAGAACCGGTAGCAAAAAGTTTTTAAATCCCACCTAAAGTAACTGGCTTATAAGGCCAGTTACATGAATGCTATATCTGCAAGAACTCTGTTCTAATATTTGCCTGATCCTGTACGTAGATCCATTATGACTCTGTCACTTGTAAAACCAATGTCTCCCATCCTCCAAGAACTGATCTCATATCCAATTTTGATTAAATTACTATTTCAGAAGTCTTGATTTTCAGGTTTTGCTAATATTGTGGAGGAGGTGAAAGGCTGACTGTATTTAGGCCAAATCAGACAAGATGATGATACTATATTCTTAGATAAATTCACATGGTATTGCACACAAACTAGATGTGAGTTATATTTGTGTTTTGATTAACTGCGGGAGGAGATTTTAAAGGGGGAAACATGGAGAAATAGATTGTTTAATATTTTTTCTACTGTTTTCTGTTCCAATTTCCATTTGTTGTTAATACTTCAAGAGAATTAACACATATACATGCATGGGCTAATTCAGCTGATAGATGTGTATAATCTCCCATTATATTTATATACTAAAAGTGTATGAATACTTGAGATTTTTAATTAAAGCATAACTTTTAATGATGTGGCAGTCATTTGTTTCTAAACTGAGAAAATATAAAGGATGATTGTAACGATTACCATATATATATAATGTATATCCCATACATTAAGTATGGTTTTTTGCTCTTATACTTTTGAACAATTGTGAAGCTGTTTCAAGAACACTTCTGAATACCATGCTTTCAAGGCTAGTTTGGCATCCTTATGCATCTAATGAAGCAAAGTTTAATCCATGAAAGAGCATGTAATACTACATTTATTCTTTAAAATGCTATAGCACATTAATAATTCATATGTTAAAATACTCATAATTTATAGGTTGTAGGCTTATCTTTTCAGAGGTTTTACCTGTATATAAGGAACAAAAAGGGAAGGCCAGCGTGTAGCAGAGTTTAATGTTTGGCTAAAGGAGTGGTGTAAAAGGGAAGGCTTTGGTTTTATTAGTCATGAAGCCTGTAGCTGGTCCAATGAAAAACTGTACAAAAGAGATGGGTTGCACCCATCCAAGAAAGGAACTGAGTTACTTGGCATTAAATTCACAGATTTTCTTGATAAACATTTAAACTGAAGAGCGGGGACAGAGAATTAATAGATACAGAACATCTCTGTCCCCTGCAAACTAAAATTCATAGGGTTATAAATGCATGTAACATAGATGTTTGTGTGGGTAAGATTATCACTCCTGCTGTCAAGCAAAACCAAGCATGTAATAGTGATTGTCATACCATGTGCATGAATCACACAAGTGGCAAGAAAATAGGGGCAGTCAAGCATAATACAGGTTATGTAGACAGTAAACACAAGGTCAATCAAAATGGACTCAAATGTCTATATACCAATGCACAGAGTATGAGGAATAAACAGGGAGAATTAGAAATTCAAGTAAAAGAGGGCAGATATGATATTATTGCCATTACAGAAACTTGGTGGGATGAAACTGACAAATGGAACATACAGCTAGAAGGATTTAAATTATTTAAAAGAAATAGACCAAATAAAAGAGGAGGTGGAGTTGCACTATATATAAGAAATAACTATGTCTCTACAGAAATAGAGCACAACAATAATGAGAACTATCTTGAATGCATTTGGGTCAATATTAAAGGTTGTGGGGGAAATGACATTGTCATAGGTCTATACTACAGGCCACCCAACCAAGCAGAGGAAGAAGATGAACTTTTTGCTAGTCAGCTAACTAAGGTATGTAGGAAGCACACCACAATAGTAATGGGAGATTTTAACTACCCTGACATCAACTGGGAAACAAACTCTGCACCAAGTGGAAGATCCAACAGGTTCCTAACAAACCTAGCAGACAACTTTGTTTTCCAAAAAGTAGAGAAGGAAACAAGGGGATCAGCCATACTGGACTTAATTCTCACTAACAGAGAGGAAATGATAGAAGGTGTTGAAGCCATAGGAACCCTGGGGGCAAGTGACCATGCAATATTGGAATTCAACATTATCCAAACACAAGTAGTAGAACAAAGTCAAACTAGAGTCTTGGACTTTAAGAAAGCTAATTTCAATAAACTTAGAGAGAGCTTGGGAAAAATTCCATGGATGAGAATCCTCGAGGGGAAAACAACTCAAGAAGCTTGGGAAATTTTGAAAAATGAGATTAGAAAAGCCCAGTCTAACACAATACCAATGAAGAAGAAAAACAACAGCTCCCAAAAGAAACCAGCATGGCTGCTTGTATTATTATTTATTATTGATAGCTCCAGAAACATTGGAGTACCTCCATTCATTGCAATACAATTTCAGAAATTTCAATTTGTAGATTGCACTTTTAATTAATTTTTTTTTCAGTTTAATTTTCAGTGTAGAATTTTTTTTGGTTAAAAATATGAAAATTATATGTTGAAGGTAATTAAAATAAAAACTACTTTAAAACAAGAAAACACTCATGTACTATGCCTTATCTTCAATGTTGAAAAATGAAAACATTGTAGGCTTATGAAAAAGCAAAAAAAAAATGAATATGTATCGTACTTGATGCTACAAAGAATTTTGAAGATGAATATTGAGACTAAATGAGCACTCCTTTTATTGGCACTTATGAATAGTAAAGTTAGAAAATACTTATGGAAGACTATTATATATAATAATATATAAGTAAGACTATATGCACAAAGATGGGGAAATACTGAAATATTGAAATCGAGGAATGGATTCTGAAGATGGCAGAACTAGGAGAGTTGACAAAACTGACTTGCTTGGGACATTAGGGACAAAACACTAAGTTCTTTTATAAAAGACTAAAAACTTTTTACGAATTGTTAGCTGAAATACAAAAAAAGCAAAATGTTGATTACAAGATTAGATGATTAAAAAGAATTGAATGAGGGGCTGAATAAATTATTGTAATGCTAAGAAGGGGAGGAGGGATAATGAGTTTGAGGTGGTTGTAAAGAAGGGCAAAAATAGTTTATTTAGCTGTCTTTTTCCCCCTATTTCTGTACTTTTTCTTTATTCACTTCCATATCTGTCTCTTAGCTATATAAAAATCTTTAATAAAAAGTTATATTAAAAAAATAAAATAAGAGCACACTTTCACTATCATAGCCTCTGCACACTAGACAATCAATCTTCCTGAGATACAAACTTCCTGAGATAGACCAGGAGACTAGACTAGAGGACCTTGAAGAGTCCCATCCAACTATGGTACTTCTTGACCAGGTTCTGTTCTGGATTGAAATTGAACTGACTTAATGGCTGAACTGACTTTTGTGCTGTTTTTCTTGTATTGGCTTTCTTTCTTTGTTTTTAATCCTAATTAGCTGCTCAGAATTGTAATTTATGAGTTGGGTGGCTTTATACATTGATTAAATAATTAATAACTATCCAGTTTTTTAATCTTGCAATCTAACTATAAACAATTTTTATAATTTTGATGGGCTGGCTGCTAAAGCAAGGTCATGGCAAACACTTGAAAATAAATCAGGAAGACTGTAATTGTGGTGGTCTGTCTCGCAAGAACAAAGAATGCTTATCAACAGGAAATATGCATGTGTAAAGTTTGTAGCAATTATGGGTAGTTAGACAACTTGCAGATCTCTGCTAAAAGCTAGGGACGGCCTGCAGCAAATGAAATGTGTATAAGGGGGGGGGGGCTTTCATTAGCCAAGGTTTAGGAATAGGGACAGCTAGAGACCAATAGAACAAATTGTAGAATTATTACTAAAAAGTTTATTAGATGATATGTCTTGTTATCTCACCTTGTCCCGCCTTCTCCTTTAGTGAAAATGCATAAAGCTTACTTAATCCTTTGTTCTTGGCCTTTTGACCAGGAACCCCTTTCCTCGGAGTACTCCAATAAAAAGCAATCAGAAAACCTACACCTGTGTCTGGCATCCATCATTGGCTTTGGAACCAAGCTCAGACCCGAATTGGGGACAATCTCAACACTTGTGATAAATCATTTTAATTTCACACTAATTTCTATATTTTCTCTTCTGGTAGCCCCTTCTGGCTAGGGCCACTATTAGCTTTAGAAAGAAGCTAATTTTAATTTGTGAACTCTTAAAATACACTGAATTTTGTAGCCTTGAAGAAACTGCAATTTTAATTTTCTGCAGAATCTGGGACTATACAGATGAGGCAGAAAACAGAACCTGGTCAAGACGTGGTTGGATGGGACTGCCCAAGCTCTTCTATTCCAATCTCTCCTGCTCAAGCAGAAAAGTCCATACCATTTCTGATAACTGGCAAAAAGAGAATATATTTAAAATAAGTTTTTTTTTTAAAAAAAATCTATTTGCAAACCCTTTGCAAAGGGCTAAAAAATAAAGTCTCTTGGGGAAGGGGATTTCATCCTAAATCCGAGTACAGGTAGTCCTCAACGTGCGACCACGTTACCAAGTGAATCACTGCAGTTGTTAATTCAGTTGTTAAGTGAATCTGCCTTTGCTTGTCAGGTCACAAAAGGTGATCACATGACCCGAGACCCTGCAACCACCATAAATATGAACCAGTTGCCAAAGCATCTGAATTTTGACCACAGGATCCTGCAATAATCCTAAGTGTGTCATAAGTTACTTTTTTCAGTGGGGCTGTAACTTCGAATGGTCACTAAGTCAACTGTTGTAAGTCGAGGACTACCTGTATCTTCCTGAAGAGAGCATCTTTTTTTCCCCCAGTCAACCACGGGGAAAATAGAATTGCCATTGTTTTTTCCGGGATATTTTTCGACTACTGGCAAGCAGGTGGTTCCATCCAATACCAACCCAAGTCCAGAACAACGAAGGACACAGGTCTACTTCGAATTTAAAAGGCAGAAATGCCACCGGTGCAGGTTTTCTAAGCCAGTGAGGGCGTGCGTAAGACAACCACGTACTCCAGTCTGGTGCACTTCTGAACGCGAGTCAGCTCTCAAGGCCACGGAAAACCGCGAAGGCGGCGCTCGCGTCGTTTTGTCAGAAAAGCCGTTCGCCCCGCCTGGTCTATTTGATAGGCGGGCAAAAGCAACAAGTCCGGTTCAATAAGGGAAGCTGCCGAGTCCACGCCTCCTCCTCCTCCTCCTCCTTCAAAGCAGCGGCCTTTGCTCGCCCTGCAGCCCACGTGGCTTTGCTGGCGCCCTTCCAGAGCCCGATTCTAAGCAGGTCAGGTCGGTACGAAGTGAGCGCGAAAGGACCACAAGCGGCTGCTGCTATTTTTGCCCGCTTCCAGAAAGGGAGAGGCTGGGGCTTCTTTGTCCATTCCCACTTGGGGGTGGGGGTGGGGTGGGGGGGTATCCGGTCCCTTCTTGCCTACCTTTCCCTCGGCGAATGCGGCCAGACAGACCTTGTCGGATGGAGCGATGTTTTCTGCAAGGCCCTCTTCCTTGCTTCTTTGTCGGTTCAGGCTTTGCTCTCCAAACGGGCGTGGTGGTGGGAGCTTTTTTCCCCCGGAGCGTCCGTGATTTTGAGGGAGCTAGGAAGCTAACGAGGCTTGCCACCCGAATTAGGGATGGGGAGCGGCCTGCCAAGTGGCATGGGAATCTTTTCTTCCTGGTAAACGTCGGGACAGGTTGTAGGAAGGAAAATACACATTTTGCCGTTTGGAGTAAGGGAAACGAAAGGGACTTGTGGTGAATGAAGTCTCTTCTGGGGGCTTGGCCCTTTGCAGATTTTAGGAGTAATGGAGCCTGTAGGAGGTGAAAACGTGTGGCCCCCAGTAAAGACCTTCCAGACTGTAGTATCCACCTACCCCCGTCTTTTGGGGTGTACACTATTATAAGGAATTACTTGGATTTCCATTAAAAGCAATCCAATGCTGTGATTATGGTACAAGGATAAGCCTACATGTTATTTTCCTTAATACTCCAGTCTCTTCTCCATGAGTTTGTGACCAGCATGCTCTCTTGATTGAAAATGCAACAAGTTCCTACATCAGAAGTATACCACACCATGTAGGTCCGGCAAGATGATCAATAAGTAGGTGGGGGGAGAAGAAAGCCACAGGTAAACAGCCTCTTCTTCTTTTCCATACTTCTCGTTGATCATCTTGCCTGATCTACATGCTATTTTGAAATGGTATAGGAACTTTTTTCCCCCTTATTCCCATAAAGGGGTGTGACTGTGTGTGTGTGTGTACTTTTTTGATGCATGAACTTGTTCCATTTTCAATCAAGACAGCATGCTTGTTACAAACTCATGAAGAGAATGGATTTAAGTATTAACTAAAACAACACCAAGGCTTATGTGGACTGGATGTAGCTGCAGTGAGCCTGTCTTTATTTACTATTGGATTAAAGCCATAGCCACTTGAACCATCATAAAGTAACACTGGAATTTGATTCCAGTTGCCCAACTCTGCTCTGCTTTGTGAGTCACTGCCGGATGCTGATTTTCTGATCTATACAAGTGCCATAATTGGTTTTCTGGTTTTACTGCTGGATCTCTTCAGGATTGTCACTAGCCATCTGGAGTCCTCATTCTGCGTTCCATATGGCATCTTCTACTGTAAAATAAACAGATTGGAAAAGAGGGCAGCAAAAGACCAGAAGGAAGGATACGGCCTCTGCCATGATTATGCAACTAATAAGGAAGAACCTGTACATTGGGGCTATAGAAACTGTATAGCTGTTGGGAACCACATATTTTTCAGAGGGATTTGTGAGAAGATGGTTGAAACTGACAAATACAGGGAACTTGTAAATAATGAACAATAACCAAGTTTATATTTCTTTGTTGTTTCTTTGTTATACCTTGCAATAAGGAAAATGATTCATTTATTTACGTAAATTATTTATATAGGCTCCCATCTTACAACTAAGTCTGGGTGGCTTCCAATCAAAAATTGTTCTATCTAAAGTTAACAGCCCAGGTTCAGGTACTGTTAATACAGAATTATGTTGATATACTCTGCTTACTTCTGGAGATTAAACAGCAGGGCTTCTGCTGTTTTCTCCCATGCCTTGTTGGAAGCCTAAAAAGGGCTGACTACATCCAATTATACAGACATTCCAGTTCTTTGGTTTCTGTGCAGGTAAACTTGTAGGCCAAATGAAAAATACTGGTTATTAATTATAAAGCCCTTTATAACATGGCTTTGTGCTGTATCAAGGACCATTTCTCCCAGAATGATTTTGCTGAGCCTATTACGTAATCTTGGGGGAGCTTGGTGAAGGTCCTATCCACTGGGCAAGTGAAGGAATTGTGGGCACAAAAGGCCGCCTCTCTGCTAGCTAAAGAGTTGGGAGTGTCCCTGGCACTTTATCAAGGCTCTCAAAACAATTTTACTCAAGTGGGCTTTTGAAGATTTATGTTACTGGCCTGTTTCTTCTTTTATATGTTTTTATGCTTGAAAGCATCTGTTCTCTGTGATTGTATTTTGTGATGTTTTCTGCATTTACAAAAATGTTTCTATACATTTCCTTTGGTGGAGGAACAATGTAATAATAATAATGGTAGTAAAAATTAATACATATTGTTCTGCAAGCTTTTTTTCTCTGTGGAGAATCATCCCAAAAAAGTATGTTTCATACAGTGACCTGTCAACACCTCTGTAAATACCTCGGACAACATAAATTTAGATTAGCTGGGGTTTTTTCAAATTTGCATTATTGGGATTTCTGGCGATAAGTGAATTGGTGTGATCCTGTGTGAATAAAATTTAAGATTTCTTGGAGGGACTAAGTGGCTTTTACAGATGTTGATATCATGTTATAAACTTTATAATTTGGGTTTAAACATTATAAGCCCCTTTGGTAGTTTAAAAGAACAACAAGGTATAAAGCAAAAAAAAAAAAAAAAAAGTTGAAAAGGACCTAGCTGCTTGAAATTGAATCTAGCAGTGCCGGCTATGCTTCCTGATCCTAAACAACTTTGCACAGAAATAAAATCCACTGGCTTTAGTACATCATGCTATGTCATCCTATTTACATGGAAAATCAAATTAGAATGTACTTGTTGGATGTATTTTTATGAAATATGTATAAAATCAGATGTTCGTTTCTTTGTTTCTTGTATAGCATTATGCCTAAGAAAGGAGGAAGACGAGCTAGAATAGAGAAGGAATCAGATTTGCCAAGCAAACAAGCAAAAACAGAAGCAGTCGGTCCTTTGCTTTGGAAACATGACAATCCAGAGAGCTTATTTGAGAGTTTGATTGCTCCCATTAAAGAAGATGAATTTTTTAGAGAATATTGGGAACAGAAGCCACTGTTGATTCAGAGAGATGACTCCTCTGTGGCATCATATTATCAGTCTCTCTTTCAGTTAACTGACTTGAAAGACTTAGTCAAACTAGGTTTGTATTATGGTAAAGACATCAATATATGTAGATGTACGAATGGCAAAAAACTTATTTTTAATAAAGATGGAAAAGCAACCTATGCACAACTGAAGAAAGATTTTGATCAGAAAAAGGCTACAATACAATTTCATCAACCACAGAGATTTAAGGTAAATAAAGAACAATTGTTTGCATTTTGTGGCTGTTTTTGTGTTTCTCAACTTTGACTCAGAACTAATGAATTTAGGAAAAAAACCATCGCATAATGTGTGCTCGTTCTTTGCTTTAGGTTAATGTTTTTAAACTAAAAGAAAAAAATACCACAGATTACTTAATTTTTCTATTTAGCATTAGTTTTTACTTTTATTTTTTATTTTGTTTTGTTTTGTATTTTTTAGTTTTAAATACATTTATTTATTTATAAAATTTATAGGCCACCATCTTACCTCAAGGTAACTCTGGGTGGCTACATAGTTACTGTTTATACCAATTGCTGAGACTATCATTTCATATTACAGGTAGTCCTTGGGTTATGATGTCAACTGGAATCTAGATTGCTGTTTCTAAATAATGTAAAGTACAACATTAAATAAATTTATCACTTATTGACAACAATTCCAGAAGTCATAGTTGCCATCATAACCCCAAGACACATGGATTGTTAAGCAGCAGGAGTCCTAGGTAAGGAGCACGAGGGCCATGGGTGGTGGGAGAGTCCCTGGGAGGCACAACATTGGAGCCATGGCAAGGGTAAAGAGACTGTACACCCGTGCAAGCCCAGGGAAGGTTGAAGGAAGGCGGTCATAGTGCTGCAACAAATGCAGAGAGGCCACAGGTGGGTGCGAGCACAGGGAGACTGAGGGAAAGAGGCCCTGGGTTTGTGTGAGTGCAGGGAAGCTTCATGAAGGATGCCCCAGCATCCCTCATTATATAGGGACACCAAGGAAAGAGGGCTATTGTTTGGCACCAACTTGGAGTTAGAGGAAGGAGCCTGCAACACTATGCGTGCACAGGGTATCAGTCTTGCAGGAAATTGTAAATTTTCAGCAACTAAAACGCAGTGATAGACTAACACTTTTTATGAATTAGAATCTATTTGAGTTTTGGGTTTGGTTAAATATAAGGTCAAAATTATAGCCTTTATATAAAGCTTCAATTCGTTTCTAGTAAGCCGAAGTAGCTATGAAACCATTGTTTCAATTCTTGGGAATCACCCTGTAACACAGTGTGGAGTGATCTTCTCTAGGTTACCCAGCCAGTTACATTTTTCCTTCCTATTCCAAAGGCATTCAACAATCTATAGCTATTATCTGATTTTGTTGGAATTATCTGCTGCTCAACTTTTTCTCACAGGTAATTGTCATACACAGATCTTAAGTTTTCTTCAAATATTCTGATAACTTCAGTTGCTTCTTCGTAGCCTTCTAATGATGAGGATAACATAATTGTATTAGGACTTTCATTTTTTAAACCACTCTCACTTGCTGTTCCTTGCTTGAATTTCTACCCAAATGGAGTTAGAGTGACCAAATCTTGGCGGGGTCCATTTAAATGCTAGGATCCTGAAAGCGACCTACATAGAAGTTTGCTAAAGAAGATAAAGTTTACTATTTTTGCTTTACTTTTTGCTTGTTTGAACATTGATTTGTCTCTGTATTAGTAAGCTTTTTTAGGCTTCCTTTTCCTGAGTATTTTTTCCTTATGCAGATCTTACCATATATCGAATAGTAGAATGCAACACTGATATCAATACAGATTTGTATGACAAAAGATAGTTGATTTTCCCTTGTTAAAGTAATTTCTTTTGTATTAAAATAAGGATGAACTCTGGAGGATACAAGAAAAACTGGAATGTTACTTTGGCTCATTGGTTGGATCTAATGTTTACATCACTCCTCCTGGATCCCAAGGCCTACCTCCACACTATGATGATGTTGAGGTAAAGAAATCCGAATTTGCCTGTAAATTTTCTGCTCACAAATATTTTCAAGAACAGAAATTTTAGGAGAATTGTCACATGTGCTATGGACTGAAAAATATGGAAGTTGTAGTAAATTGGATAATAATGATAAAAACCGATAATACATACTGAATGTATGTCTACAAGCACATTTTGCTTTAAATGAAAAAAATCTTGCTATCTCTTAAAATTGTTTGTGAGGGTGGAATTTGGTTGCCCTAAATGTGTATTCTTTAGAAAGATACAATATGTAAAAGTACAAAAGTATTCTGATGCGTGTTGACATGACACTCCTAGGTATTTATCTTACAACTTGAAGGAGAGAAACACTGGCGACTCTACCGCCCAACTGTACATCTAGCTCAAGAATACAATGTTGAACCTGAAGAGAGAATTGGAACGCCAACTCATGATTTCATATTAAAGGTAGCATATGCGAAGTCTCTTTTTGGTCTTAAGGCATAAAAAGAGAATGGACTTAATTTTATGTTTTCAGAATGCATTTATGCTCATGTAACAGCATATCCTATTACTGTTCTTTTTTCTTTCCCTACCACATCTGCTCAAGAGGATTTCCTCTTAATTTCTAATTATTTCCTAATTTCGAACATAAATTGAAAAAGCATGTTAAAGGAAGAAGAATCTGTTCTGTATGGCCAATATACTGTGTTTCCCTGAAAATACGACCTGTCCTGAAACTAATGCCTTGCCACATTTTTCGCGTGGGCAAAAATATAAGCCCACCCCCAAAAATAAGTCCCCTGGACAACCCCCCCCCTCCAGCCAGGCAGAGCACCCCCCCTCCAGCCAGGCAGAGCACCTAGCAGTATCCCGAAGGTGCCAAGCCACGGGAGCCGGGGGGGAAAGCTGCTTACGTTGCTTGGTGCCTTCGGGATACCCCTAGATCGATGAGTGGTGCTCTGCCTGGCTGGAGGGGGGGGGGTTGTCCAGGGGGCTAGGTTGGGGAATGGCATTCTGCCTGGCCGGAGGGGGGAGTTGCCGGGCGGCTGCTCCCTTGCGAACTGGCTCCCGAAGAGCTGGGCACAGCCTCAGGGGCGAAGCAGCCATGAGGTGACCATGCTCACGAGCAACCGCCTGGCAAACCCCATCTCCAGCCGGGCAGAGCGCCATTCACTGACCTAGAAGGTATCCCTAAGGCGCCAAGGCACGTGGCGCTCTGTCCGCTCCCCAGCTCCTGCGGCTTGGCATATTTGGGATGTCCCCTAGGTCAGTGCATGGAGCTCTGCCCGGCTGGAGGGGGGGTTGCATGAGTGCCTGTTCCGCCCCCGCTGCGCTCCGAGAATAACTTCTTCTCTGGCTTCCAAACTCGGCTGCCGAGTCTTCCAGCAGCGGCCACTCTAGGAGTGCGCTTTATTGTTGTGGGCTGGCTGCTGGAAGACACTCTGATTGCTCGTGAGCGTGGTCACCTCATGGCTACTTCGCCCCTGAGGCTGTGCCCGGCTCTTCGGGAGCCAGTTCGCAAGGGAGCAGCTGCCCGGCAACCCCAAAACAATGAGCCCCCCCCATAATAAGCCCAAGTCTATATTTCGTGGGGCAAAAGAAAATAAAAACTGTCTTATTTTTGGGGAAACACAATAGTTAAGATGTAGAATTTTAAATCTGCTTTTATTCCAATGCAACTGTGCATGAGATGAGAGCCTGTGTCACTGCTTTGTTATTGACAGTAGGTAGGCAAACATAGCAATTTAGGTATAAGCGCTTATTGTTCCTATTATAACTATCATGCTTGCCTTTCCTTTCAGCCAGGAGACATGCTGTATTTTCCAAGAGGAACAATTCATCAAGCTGACACTCCTCTTGGGATATCTCATTCTACTCATATTACCATTAGCACATATCAGAACAAGTAAGCATCTTGTATTATATTTCTAGTTTAATTTGGTTGATGATTTTACTGAAAATAAACAGTTGTTGGCACGTTGATACCAGAGAAGTTTTAAAATTTGGTATGTTTTGCTGTTATGTGCAGAGATTGCTCTATTATGTTTGGTTTGTGTGCACCCAGGAGCATAGGAAATTCAGGTGATAGGAACAATTGATTCAGCTCAGCATCAATGCATCCCAGAAACCCATGGTCAGTGCAGTAATGGAAGCTGAATAGTGATTGGTTGTTTCAGTAAGATTACAGCCTGAAAGGTACCTCCAAATTATTATTTTTTAAAGTAAACAGAATAGAAATTTATTCCAGGTTTGCATGGTGAGATATAGGATATTGTCAATAAACCATCATAGGAATGATAGAACACTTTGTAACACTTGAAATCCAAGCAAAACTTTACAGAAATCAGGTACAAAATACCCTTTAGGCACTTCAGGAGTATGAAAAATGTCTGAGTTAAATATTCTTCATAATAGAACAGAGGCATTAAGGTAGACATAGATTGATTCAAAATACAGTAAAGGCATCATTCAATCAATGGAACTTTAGCATAACCTAGCTCATATACTGCCATAGAAAAAGATGTAATGGTGAAGGCCACTGTTCCTTCAGATACAGGATTGTGTCACTTTTTAACTGTGGTCCAAAGAGTGGGTTCAACTGAGCCAGAATGGCAATCAGACAGAATAGGTAGCAGCACACAGCAGTTATCACCAGCATTGTATTAATAACATCCCGGTTAGGGCCCTTGAGGTCCAACCACGGCAAAACTCTGCCGATCACCCCCCCCAGAAAACGCTCATGACGATGATAGGCACCACTAGGCGGCCGTACGCCATCCACCTCCAAATTATTCATCAATAATAGCTTTTGGAATGGACTTCATAGTCCCTCAGATTGAATATTTCTGAAAATCTATGGGGAGACATCAGACATATAGTATATGCAAAAACACTTAAGAACATTTACTAACTGTTTTTTTCTGGGGTCTTTCCTTGCTTTTCATGTTCAATTATTGTAAGATCTGAATAAGAACTTTTATAAAATATTCTGTAGGCTATTATGTACATTGGAAAATTAATTTTTCCTGGATTTGAGCACTTCACCATTTTCTCCTTGAGGTCCCCTTAAAGGTCCCTTTGAAATTGCAATTAATAGAAAGTTCTGCAGCCTGCCTCTTATGGAAGGAGACCGAACCAAGTTTTTAAGAAATCACTGGAATGTTTTTAACATTTTAGAATCACTTACAATACTTTGCATTTGACAAGCTGCCATGAAAGGTGTCATAAAATAGTTGCAGGAAGAAGTTGGACATGCACAAAGCACTCATTTCATGGAAAACTAAAATCAGGAATCTAACAGACATGAAGGTGCTCAAGACTTTGAGTCCAAAGTAGAGGTAGATCTCAGGCAGTGCTGTGTGCCACAGGTTCGATATCATCTCTTCTCCAAAACATGCTCCAAGCACACTGGTATAACTGAGTCCTCACTGATGTCAATGGGGCTTCTCTGAAAATCTGAATGTATGGTATGAGGTTCTGAGCTATTTGGGCCAGTTTATGTACATTTTGCCCTCAATAAGAAACATTTCTGTAGATTGTTAATATTTTATTTGTTCTTAATAACTTTAATTTGTTTTGTGCATTCCAGCTCTTGGAGAGATTACTTACTGGACATGGTTCCCGGACTTATTTTAGACATAGCAAAAGAAGATGCTGAGTTTCGAAAGAACATTCCAAGGCAATTGTTAATGGTAAAGCTACGAGGCTAAAGGAAAAAATAATTTGTTTGTCTGGTTTCAGAAGCAAATTTTGTAGCCACAGTGTTAATTATAAAGTAGTTCCTTTTAATCAACACTAAGGGTTCCATGACGCTATTTTTGTCAGGACTGTGAGCCTTAGCTCCTAGCAAAAGATCTTACAAAAGTTTTTATTTTTAAATACCTTTATGTGAAAACAGCATGTTAATGAGTTCTCCACATTTCTAATGTGATGTTTTTCATGCTGCTTTGTCAGCTTATGGTAGGATCATACGTTTGTCAGCTTATGGTAGGATCAATTATGTTCCGGATATATTTCTTACAAAAATTTAAAACTTAAAAATAAATAATCTAAAACTGAATCTGAAATATATATTTTCATTTAAAAAAAAAGTGTTCTTAGATGTATGTAATTGACTTGTTCTACAACAGTTATTAACATAAAGCATTCACAAGTCTCCTTTATCATTACATCAATGGCCTCTGAAGTAATTAAGTTCTCATTTCAGGTTGTTAGCAAGTTATTCTTGTCTTTTTGTTTAGAAAATGGATTTATCTGATTCATCCAAACAGTTAAGTAGCTTCCTGAAACGCCTTGAAGGCCATTTGGAAAAGGGGAGGAAACCGAGATCATCCTACATGAAAAAAGATTTTATTACGAGCAGATTACCTCCGTTTATTGGAACTAATTTGGATTTTCTCACTCCAGGTGACATTTAAATTATCTACAGATATATTTTGCCAAAAATAAGGGGACAACTTTTATTGTAACCATAATTACAAATTATTTAACCACATGAAAGTAGCTTGCAAAAATTCATACTTAAAGAGACAATAAAGTTACTACATTAGAAATCAATATTTCAGTTTATATTTATTAAGGGAATTTGTGGAAGATTGTATTAGCAGCCTCTTGACTGCACTAATTCAGGCAGACACCTGAAGACACATTATCAGTCTTTGTGATAGCTGCAGCTGTTTTTCTTAGTTTGAGTTGTGACCTAATATTATAATATTAATGTTGCCTAATAATGTTTCTCTTCCAAATAATGTAGGTTTTCTTTCTTTTTTAGATGGAGCACTACCAAAAGTAGGCAGCACAATCAGGTTAAGGTTTAAAGACTACACAATAATTACAACAGAATTAGAACAAGATCTTCCGGTGAGTACAGGGGAGGAAGGCTCACAGAAACGTGTTTTTCCATGAGGCCACCTCTATGGTCAGCATGCTGTTCTTAGCATGCATAGTTGTGTCCAAGATCATCTAATTGAGCTGTGTAATTGTATTATAGTAATACTGTTGCTCTGTTCCATAAATAGAAAGTGCTAGTATTTAAGAAGGTTAAAAGGTTATACAGTGTAAACTTGATACATGAGCTAAGGTCAGAAATCTCATTAAATTTGTAAAAAATAAATAAAAATACTGAGTATAATTTAAGTATCCTCACAAATAATAAATGAAAGTTATTCACCCAGGCATGAAGAGAAAGAACGATTGGATAAAAATGCATTTATGTTGTGCACTTGCTGGCTAATGTATAAAAACATATTTGTTATGGTTTTTCAGAACGATTCAGTCAAAGAAATGGTTTTTGTTTATCACTGCTTAAAGAATAAAAGGCACATCCATATGATGGGGGATGAAAGTACGAACGAGGAAGAGATAGCAGAGGTTTGTTTTATTTCTATTTAACAGATCTTATCGTGCTACAGTCTGTATTTTATTATTTTTAAATTCTAAATATCTCTTCACAAATGGCATTGTTGTCTATATTTTCTTCTCTGCAGTTGCCAGGTTAGTCCTCAATTTGTAACCACGATTGAAACCAGATTTTTTTTTTGCTAAACAAGATGCTTATTAAGTGAATCATGCCCAATTTTATGAGTTTTTCTTCCATAGTTGTTAAGCAAATCACTACATTTGTTAAGTGAATGCAGTTATCCAATAAATCCAGCTTCCCCCATTGACTGTGCTTGTCAGTAGATGGCTAGTAAGGTTGCAAATGGTGATTGGGTGACCCTGGGACAATGCAGCTGTCATAAATACATGCACATTGCCAACCACCTGAATTTTGATCATAGGACTGTGAGGATGTTATGATGGTTGTAAGTTTGAGTTGCAGCTATAAGTCACTTTTTTTCTGTGTCAATAAACAAATAGTTCTAAGTCGAGGACTAACTGTATTTATGTGTTTTTACATATAGAATATAGTTCATTTTCCTTCATTTTTGAAATTGCTTGGATTCCTCTTCATCCATAATGAATTTGTAGATAAATGTAATCCATAAATCAGGGGTGTCCAAACTTGGGAACTTTAAGACTTGTGGACTTCAACTCCCAGAATTCCCCATGCTGGCTGGGGAATTCTGGGAGTTGAAGTCCACAAGTCTTAAAGTTCCCAAGTTTGGACACCCATGCCATAGATGCACCTGTAAGTTACATGTAAATACATGTTTAATTTAATTTAATTTTATTACATTTATAGACCGCCCCCTCTCCCCAAAGGGACTCGGGGCGGTGTTGTCAGGAAGAAAACTTTTGCTTATATATTTTGATTTATATAGCTACCCCTCTTGTCAGAGTGACTTTGGGAGGCAAAGAAAATTTATAATTGGAATAATAATAACAACTATAAAGCACTATATATAATCAGAGAGAAAAAAGAGATGGCTGCCTAGGATAGAAACCACAAAGCAATGACAAATCACCCTGGCCTCATTAAGGTCCTGCCTGTTGTGCCTGATTAAACAACCAAGCTTACAATGCTTTTGGAAGGCCAGCAAACTTGGGACCAATCTAATCTCAGGAAGTTCCAGAGGGTGAGTGCCATGACCAAAAAAAGCACACAAGATGGCGTCCTGTTAATTGATGGGATATGAAACATGACTTCCCTACCCTTTATTTAGAGCACGAGAACGGAAATAATAGCTTATTTCAGGTTCAAATATTTAGGACTATGGTTTTGTTTATACATTGATGTACATGCATATATCAAATAAGCTGGTTAACTTACAAACTATAGCAATTTTCATTTGATTAGAAAACTTTATTGTCCAATTCCTGATCAATGAAATTGATCCTTGGAAGTCTTGGTCAATCATATTTTTGGATGCTAATTTTTTTTCTTAATTGAAATGGGAAAACACTATATGCTACCCAATCTTCTTTGACATAAGGAGCAAACGTAATAAATGAAACCATAATAAAGTTGGGAAGATTATTAGTTTGTGTAAGTAATTTCAGTTGGAAAAGAAATTTAGTTTCTCTTCAATTAATTGTTTAAATCATAAAAAAAACCAAACTCCAGGAAAACAATTTCTCATAAACATGCTATTGTATCATCATTTGTCTTAAAACTCAGCAAGTATGTTGCACATTTTCTCATTTGAAATAGTTTTCTAGAATTATATTAGATCTATGATTGCATACTGTATCCTAAACCATAATGTTTGATTGTGATTTGGTATGTTATAGGGATCTGGCTTGATTTATGGCTTAATGCAGTTTGTAATCCCAATGTCTTCAAACTGTTATTTAGAATATTGTGATTTAATGTGCTCCGTATGGACACCCTATATCATATACTTCTCTTTCACTTGTGTGACATCTTGATACATAACTTGGGTTTCCTACAATAATTATAATCAGTATAAGCTTTAGCCAACTGAAACACTAGTTATATTTACAATTATGTATAGTTATGATTAGGTCAGAATACGTATTGTTCAGAGGTGGGTTTCTGCCAGTGATGCTGCCGGTTCTGTGTGCGTGCGATTTGTGTGGGCTCTGCGCACGTGTGCAGTTCCTTGTAAATAGGTCTGCGCATGTGCAGAACATTAAAAATGTGGGGGGGAAATGCTGTGGCGACTGGGGAACCGGTTTGTGGGTGTGGTGAGTCTGCTGTCCCTACCAGTTCAGCGACCCAGTCGCAATTTCCACTACCAGTTCACCTGAACCGGTGCAAACCGGTAGCAATCCACCTCTGATATTGTTCTGTAAATTAACTTGTATGTAATGTTTAATTTTACTTGATTTTTTAACAACCATTTTTCTTCTTTAAGAAGGCACATGGATTACGATTTCCTCTCTCTCACATGGATGCACTGAAACAAATATGGAGCTGTGATACTGTTTGCGTTAAGGACCTTAATCTTGGTTCAGAAGCAGAAAAAGAGAATTTAGTGATATCATTGTGGACTGAATGCCTTGTTGAAGTAATCTAAAGATAGATTCTCATCAGAGTTAAGAAATCTTATATATTTTGGATTTGTGTAGTGGAGTCTACTATGAACGTAAATGAATAAGGACTTGATAATCAGGCAAAGCATATTACATAGAAATTATTCATAAAAGACTCTCATACAAAGTCTTAGGAATTTAGTAAGATTGTGAAACATCGGATTCTTTTCAAGATGCTTGAAAGTTATGAATTTAGGCATACGAATCTGAAATATGAACAGGATTCTACATGATTTCTTCATGTGCAAAATAAAAACACATTGGAGATGCTAAATATAGTTGGGGGTCAGTGATGAATTTATACAGAAAGCTCTTTGTGTTTCTTAAATTTGCTTCCTTAAAGTGTCATCTGATATTGTGCCTAGTAGTGTGTTCTTAAATGAAGCCAAGACATTTCTAATAAACATCTTACAGTATAATAAATTTCTTCAAATGAAGAAAATTCTACAATTTGTGTAGCATCCTGTTTTGTGTCCATGAATATCAAAAGCAACATGTTGCTGTCCATGTAAGCTCATGAGCAGTGAAATTTATGGCTCTTAATTTCTTTTTCTTCTTAACCCAGGTACCAATGTGGAAATAGGTGGAGTGTGTGTCATTGCTTTTTCATTGGGAGGAAGCCTTTTCACAATATTCTCTCTGCAATGTATACATACATTTTAGTCTAGGTTCCAAGCCACCAATATCTTCTCCCGTTTCCTTCTTCAATATGCATGTTACTTTAGCGACAAAGTTGGTTTTAAAAATATAGTACAACTTATGGTATCGATAATTACTTAGAGAGCCCACATATGAAGTCATTTGGAGGCAAAGTTTGTCAACTGGCATAGTGATCTTTATTTAAAAAAGATAGGAAGTGCTCTTCTAGAAAAACCTTTCGTAGTAGTTTTAAAGGATTATTTCACTTTAGCAGAGTACAAAATGAGAAAATTCTCTTTGAAGTATAGTAGCAGCAAATCAAACTTCATAAAACCGTAGGATGGTTTATTCACTTACATAGAGCATGAACCTGTAACAGTTCCCAAATGCCTTTTAAAAGCATGATGGTTCTTATTCCTTGTTGCTTATCTGTTCCCCAAAATCAACAGAAAAGAATGCTATGTTGAAACTATCTTTTATTCACTAGAATCCAACTAGACCAGGGGTGTCAGACTCAAGGCCCGCAGGCCAGATCCAGCCCGTGGGGTGCTTAGATCTGGCCTGTGTAGCTGGCTTGGAAATAGCAAAGGACCAGCCCGCAGTGCCTCTGCTAGCGAAAATGGCATTGGGGGGGCAGCATGCAGCCCCCCGTACCCAGTTTTTAGCCTAGACAGCCTCCTGCAACACTCAGCCAGCCAACTAGGGGTCAGGGGCCTCTAAGGGCCTCCCCCAGTCTGCTGCTGGTTGAAATGGAGCCTCCATGGGCCAGATGCAGCCCTCCGAGGCTCAGTTCGGCCCTCTGTGGCCCTTCCTTGGCCTGTTACAGGCCGAAATGGAGCCTCCATGGGCCAAACCTGGTCTTCCAAGGCTCCATTTGGCCCGCTCCACAGACTGCCTCCTTTGCTAGCCTCATGGATTCATGACCATGACCACGCCTACTCTGGCCGAGGTCAAACAACCCTGATGCGGCCCTTAATGAAATTGAGTTTGACACCCCTGAACTAGACTAAGACTGGGCTGTATCTTAAAGATGCACTATGTTAGGCTTCTTTCAAAGCTAATTGTATGATAAATCTGTTGAATAGATACCACTTCATTGTAAGGCTCAACATACCCACAAAAAAACTAATTACATACAGTGCTTCCATAATCTACATTCTCTTGCAGAAATAATTGACAATGTATTTATCTGGTCTTACTTTCTTAGAATTATGTTTAGTAGTAATATGAGTTTCAAGAAAGCAGATTGGAGCTGTAGCTATAACATTGATGAATCAGATGATCTTATCAGAAATGGAGTAAGGATAACATGAGCTGAAAAGAACAATTTATTTAAAAGGCGTGTTATCAAATATATCTATTGCTTGTTTGTAGTGTACATAAAATCCATCTATTAAATAAGTGCTTTAGATTAAAATATCAATACCTTGGTTACATAAAAGAAATGCAAGAAGTAAATAAATGATTTATTTTACAACATGTTTTATTTATTTATTTATTTCTTGGATTTCTAGACCGCCCCCTCTCCCAAAAAGGGACTCGGGGCGGTGTACAGTCAATGCAGATAAAAATACAATCATAAAACAATTAAATACATTTGGATGGAGGAGATAGGCTGTACAAGAAATAAATATATTCTAAAACCCTAAAAACATCCCCGATTAAAAACCCAAACCCAATTAAAATAAATCCCCGGGAGGTAAAACTAAGAAAGTGCCAGGCCAGCTGATTGAAATAGGTGAGTCTTTAACTTTTGACGGAAGGAACGGAGGTCGGTGGTGGTTCGAATGTCGGGGGGGAGGTCATTCCAGAGGGTTGGGCCCATCACAGAGAAGGACCTACTCCTAGGTGTCGCCCGCTGACACTGCCTAGCGGACGGCACCAGGAGGAGTCCCTCCCTGTGTGAGCGAATAGGTCGCAGGGACGTGTGTGGTAGGATGCGATCCTGCAGATATCTAGGTCCTATGCCATGTGTGTGGCAAAACATCTGGTTAGGAGGTAGAGATCCATGGATGTTCTGTTAACGAAAATCAATATAAGTTGCAACTACTGCCTATGATTGGGCTTGAATATCTATGAATATTTGGATATTTCAGTATTTTATTTTGAACTGGGCCTAAAAACTACAAGAAAATTTTGTGGATATGATACTAGAAACTAAATTAAACCACGCTCAAATTGTGTGAAACAATACTATTGGAAAAGTGAAACCCTAATCTGAATTCCATTTTGACTAGGTTTCTTTTACTAGATACTGTATACCAGTGTTTCTCAAACTTGGCGACTTGAAGTCCTGTGGACTTCAAGTCGCCAAGTTTGAGAAACACTGCTGTATACTCATATAAAGGAAGATATTTTTTTTAAAAAAATAACCCTGCAGAGATATAAGTTGTACAAATAGTACAAATGTGTATTGTATACATGGTTGTATATGTTTCCTTAGTTTATAGGTAAACAATATGGTAAATTTCCTGCTGTGACAGTGCTTCATGATGTTAATGACAAGATTTACCAATTCAAATTGCTAAATTTAAGCAATAATAGTTGTCCAAGGAGAAACCATTAGGGCCAAAGACACATCAGATAAGACCTCTATTTCCCAACGTGTTTGTTTGTTTGAAAGCAACTGTAAGGCCTTAAATCAGTTTTCCAGAAGGAGCAGTCTGAGGAGGAATAGGTGTTTTATAATCTCTTGCTCTACGACACTGGAATTTTGAATCCACACCAAGAAAATAAGGGCTTTGCCTGTGTAAGTTTGGCATAATTTGGGAAAATACTAGGCAAAGAGTTAATAACATATCATCCCTTATACCATTTTGGCTATTTGTAAAAAATAAATGATGAGATCAATTACAGATCACTTTTTTGACCTTTTGTTATTTCTAACTCTTTAATTAGAATTATACATAATTTATTACATTAGAATACAAACTGGATTGACAAATAATTTCAGCCATTCTCTTAATCAATTTAGAGTTACTGTATCAAAGTGTAGTATAAATTTCTAATATTTCAATGCATCAGTTCTGTGAAGGCATAATCTGTACAAAATTGCATTTTAAATTTTGGTTACCAGCAATCCAAACTTGTTAAGAACATTTGGCATAAATTACCCTGCAATATTTTATGAATAACAATACTATTGAAAGTAAAAAATTAACAGTTTGGTTAACTTTAAAGAAGCTATTTTTTATTCTTCGTTTGGCAGTCTTGGACAGATCTTTAACATACACCAACACTGTCTCTTCAGTAGTTCAAGTGTTTTCAGACAATTTAATACATATTTTCAAATTAGTTTATCTTGGGAACATCCGTTCATAGTATTTCAAAGTCCCATTTCTGTGTACATTCACTGATGTTATGTTGATTTACAATAATGTGGTTTCTGTCATAGTAATCTCCTCCTATAAGAGATGTTTGAGAAATAAATTACTTATTTTGTCCTTTTAAAACAGTACCTTAAATGTTACAAAATTATCGCTTTAGGATCACTTTTCAGCTCTAATGAAAAAAAAAAACCTTCAGAAACGAGGGTAGACAAGAAGAATCAATTAACCAAAAAAGAATGTCAGGATTCCTTTATGAATGCAAGTATCTTGAAGCTGCAATATATTTGGGTGGGTTAAGATGATATAGCACTAGGCAATTTCAATCCTAAAGTTCTTTGTGTTCAGAGGTAAATTTAGAGCTGAATATTGAAATGAATTACACTCCAGATGAATTAAAAACTGCATTTGCGATTCAATCTGTAATTCAATTTTACCCCCTAAACAAAGAAAATGATCATTTTTGAAAAATATACTATCCAGGAATAATATTCTAATCATTCTTCCAAACATGAAGGCCTTACAAATAAAGTATGCAATTGTGTAAGATCAAATATATATTCCAACTATTGTTGGTATTTGGATAGCCAATAATAGTAATATTTTATTTGCTCATGTAAATGGCAAATGGGTCAGTATTCAAGCATCTATTCCAATGCAGATGCAAACTCTGCAGTATATAATTATTTTGGAATATTCAGTCTTGACCTAAAACTATTTTAAAAATGAGGTAAATGGCAAGGTAAATCTAGCCAAAATTTCAATTATGTGAATATAGAAAGTCGATACATCCCTGTTAAAATGACACATTTTTAAGATTCCAAGAAAAATCAAACCAAAGTATATCACTTTAGAATTCTTTCCACTTTAATATAACGTATAATCTGTACAATTCAATTGAAAAACAAACCAAATTCTTTCAGGGGGGGTGAAATAACAAAAAACTAAATAACATGGTTGCATAAAGATGCACATACGTTTCAAACACCTTTTGATTTTTTTGACAACATTAAGTCTTTTAGAGCAGGAGCCTATCAGCGTGGCAGATCCTGCCTTGGGAATCTTTGCCTACTCTTCCTTGCAAAAGCGCTGCAAAATTGTCCGATTGGCGCCTCCTATGCACAGCCCCCTTCAGGTCACCCTACCATATTTTCAAATTGATTCAGGTCAGGGGTGAAGCTGGGTCATTTCAAAACTTTGATATTCTTCTGGTGAAGCCATTCTTTTGTTGATTTGGATATATGCTTTGGGCCATTGTATTGAAAGGTGAAATTCCTCTTCATCTTCAGCATTTTAGTGGAAGCCTGAAACTTTTGTGCTCAAATTGATTGATATTTGGAACTGTTCGTAATTCCATCTTGACTAAAGCCCCAGTTCTAGCTGAGGAACAGCAGCCCCAAAACAATGCTGCCATCACCATGCTTCAGTGTGGGTATGGTGTACTTTTAGCAATGTGTAGTGCTGTTTTTATGCCTAACTTACTTTTTGGAATAATGGTCAGAAAGTTCAAACATGGTCTCAGACCATAACACATTTTCCCATATGCTTTTGTCAGACTTGAAGTAGGGTTTTGCAAAATGTAGCTGGGCATGAATGATTTTCCTTTTAAGAAAAGGCTATCTTGCTTGCTATCCTACTCTACAGTCCAGACATATTGAAGATTGTTGTCATATATAGTATTCAACCAGTACTTGCCAGAAATTCCTGCAGCTTCTTTAATGTTGCTGTAAGCTTCTTGGCAGCCTCTCAGTTAGTTTTGTTTTTAAATCAATTTTTGAGGGACATACAGGTCTTGGTAATATCTGTGTTATGCAGTGACATGCGGTGAGGTTTATGGCTGGTGAGGCTGGTGACGTCATCAGGAAGGCGGGGAATGGGACCACGTGTGCTGGAGGCTCAGGCTGCCTCAGCCTCCAGCACACGTGATCCCATTCCCCGCCTTCCTGAGTGTGCTCCGCCGGCTCGCGCTCCGCAGTCCTCGAAAGCGACTGGGGAACGACGAGAACCTTCCTGCCTCTGCTGGACTTTGCGCGCTCCTCGCGACTGCATATTGCAGTCGCGAGGAGCGCACGAAATCCAGCAGAGTCAGGAAGGTTCTCGTCGTTCCCCAGTCGCTTTCGTGCCTTCGTCATCCGGGAGCACCGACAACATTTCTGCCTCCGCCCTCCGCAGCTCCCGGGCGCACCCGGACGGAGGTAGCCAGAATGGCGCCGAGGCAGTCCGGCGGGCGAGCGACCGAGGATCAGGCTGCCTCGCTCGCTCTTTCGTCCGCCCGGACCGCCTCGGTGTCGCTGTGGCTACATCCGTCCGGGAGCTGCGGAGGGCGGAGGCAGAAATGTTGTCGGCGCTCCCGGATGACGAAGGCAACCCAGCGCGCGAACTCCAGCAGAGGCAGGAAGGTTCTCGTCGTTCCCCAGTCGCTTTTGTGCCTTCGTCATCCGGGAGTGCTGACAACATTTCTGCCTCCGCCCTCCGCAGCTCCCGGGCGCGGCCGGACGGATGTAGCCACAGCGACGCCAAGGCGGTCCGGGCGGACGAAAGAGCGAGTGAGGCAGCCTGATCCTCGGTCGCTCGCCCGCCGGACTGTCTCGGCGCCATTCTGGCTACCTCCGTCCGGGCGCGCCCGGGAGCTGCGGAGGGCGGAGGCAGAAATGTTGTCGGCGCTCCCGGATGACGAAGGCACAAAAGCGACTGGGGAACCCAGTCGCTTTTGTGCCTTCGTCATCTGGGAGCGCCGACAACATTTCTGCTTCTGCAGCTCCCGGGTGCGGCCGGACGGATGCATATAATATTATAATATTATACATATATATTGTATATAATATTATATACTATTATTTCATGAAGAGAGGTGAGGCTCTGCCTCCCCTGACCGCACCTCCCTGGTGTTATGCCATATTTTCTTCACTTGCTGATGATTGTCTTCACTGTATTCCATGGTACATCAAGTGAGATCTCTGATACTGTGAAGCTCTTTGCAGACCATACATTTTGATGTAAGAGGCAACTGAGTAAATGACAAAAAATCCCTCTAGAACAGCAGAACTTTATATGGGCTTGATCAGACTTTAATTGACGGCAGGTGGGTAGTGACTACTATTTAATATCAGATTGAATGTGATTCTAAACACAGCCACATCCCTACTTCTAAAGAGTGTGAACACTTAATGCAGCCACATTATTATAGTTTTTTATTGTTATTTTTTCTCCTAAAATATTTCAGTTTGTTTTTCGACTGAATTATGCAGCTTATATGTTATTATTAAAGGTGGAAAGAATTCTGAAGTAATTTATCTTGGTCTGATTTTTTTTTACATCTCAAAACCTGGCATTTTAATGAGTATGCAGACTCTCTATATCCTGTCTATGTTACTACCTTTGATATCAAGAACAAGCTGGTCGCTGAGATAAGATGTGATGGTTCCATCCTTATTGCATGTCCATTTCTGTCTTGGTTTTCCATGTTCTGCCCACAGGGCAACTTTTGCTCCAGGTATGCCCCTGCCTCCAATGACATCAAGGCAAGCATCATTGACCTAGGTACATAGGAGGGAAAAAATTGCTGATTGCCTTAAAAGTGTTATGCATACACTTCTGTCAGACATGTCTAGTAAATAATACCATAAAATGTAACTTCCCTTAAGGAAATAGTAGCTCTAAAACAAATTATTGGGGATAGGTAGGCAGTGGCTAAATTTAGACAGTGGTCTAAATTTGACCAGTTGTATTAAGAGTTAGGTATAAATTAAGCCAGAAATTTTAAAAAAAATTACCCTTCATACTCCACTTAAAAGAACAATAATTTTTACAAATGACAGCAATTATAATTTGCTAACAGTTTGTGAAAGAATGTTCCTTTAATTTGTGGAGCAATAATGATAGGCAGAATTTGATTTATTACATAAATAACAAAAAATCCCTAGTGTATTTTTTTGTTTAAGAGTCTAAACACATTCAGAATTCCTAATTACCTAATTTACCTTTGAAACCAGTGGAATTTGTGTGTATAGTAGAACTGATTATAGATTTTTAGAAAGGCAAAAGTGTTGGACTAAGAGTGGTGAGATGAGATTCAAATCCACCATTGGGTAAACTCACAGAAAAATCTGTCTCATAATAGTTGCGAAGAAACATTAGAGGACAGTGAGTTGTGTATTTTGCCTTGGGGTTTAGGTGGATATAGATCTAACAAATATTCCTGGAACGTATAAAAAGAGTAAGTACATGTAATAGATTATTGAAATTGCTTCAAATCTGCCTTCACTTTAGACTTCTAGGGAATTATAGATAAGCAAATTCTCATTTTGAAAAAAATACCAACTATTTAGGGAATTTTGTAAACCAAAAAATATCCATTACAATGATAATTACATTCAGAATGAGTATTTTTGAAACTCTTAGAAATGAAATAATTTGTTATTCCATGAAATGTATTATAAACTCTCTAAAGATCTCTTTTATTTCCTTTTAAAATATGGGCCATTTTTATTCTAAAGAACTTGCAGTTAAAAGTCACACTTGTTACAGCAGATTGTAAGTGCAATGAAACATGGATTTAAAACATTCAGTGGATATGAAGCTAGTTAATAAGGATGAGCTAAAAATCAATTAATTACCCTGATCTTATTTTAATTTGCTGCTTAGAAGTTGAGATGGGTGGCATATAAATTTGCTAAGTAAAAAAACTACCTTGGACTTGATGAGGCCACGACTGTAATGCCAGATCTGAGTATTCTTGCCATTTTGTGGGAACAAACATACTGATGTAGCTCTTCCATCCATTAAAGTGCCAGCAACTGTCAAGTACTTTTCTTGGGATTTGTTCTTTATTCTGAAATACACAGCTGGCTGAAATAGAAAAGCACAATTAACTCATACTTCATGAAGAAACATGAATCCATATGATAACTTGTATACACAGAACATTTTCCTCAATAGTATAGATAATCCTTGACTTACAATGATGTGTTTAATCAGTTTAAAGTTATGACTGCTGAAAAAAATGATTTATGACCTGTCCTCGAAGTTACAACTGTCACACCACCACTGTAGTCATAAGATCGCAATTTGGGTATTTAGTAACCTGTTCATATTTACAATGGTTGCAGCATCTTGTGATCATGTGATCAACATTGATCACAACATCTTCCCAGAGGGCCTCCGACATGCTAAGTCAAGGGGGAATCTGGCAGAGAAGATAGCAAATTGTAAGCAGGTGATTTTGCATTTAATGACTGCGGCAAATAGGATCATAAAATTAGGTGTCTCTTTTAATGACCATGTTGCCTAATGACAAATTTTCTGGCCCCAATTGTGGTCTCAAGTTGAAGACCATTTGCAGATTCACATTCAAATTTCATATATATGAACTAATGGGATGCAATGGATAAAGCATTGGATTAGTACCAGTATTTCAATGGCATTTGACCAATGGGGGTAGGCTCCTTGACTATTAAGAATTGTTTCAATTCTGTTTTATCTTGAAACAGATACCAAAGAAAGTAAGAGATAAGAGGAAAACTTTTTCCTCTTTAGCTAAAAAATTGTATGAAAAAAATATCTGGTTCAGATGGTTAATACCAGAAGGGCTATTCATTTTCTGGGAGGGTGGTAGAGTGAGAATTAATACAGTGATGGAGGCGGAAGCCTTCATGGAAAAACACAAGACTCTCCTAGACGAAACAAGAGACAGTACACAAGATATGAAAGGGGGAGGGGACATGGCTCTGCCAGCAGACGGGGGACGAGGCAGCAATGAAACTTAGGTCACAGAAATGAACGGAAACTACATTGCAATTGTTGATACAATGAAATGGTTAGAAGTGATACAAAGTAAATGATTGAAGATGTTAAAGAATTTGAGGTAAATTTTTACTGCTAATATGTATGTAATAATGATATTTTGATATATATAAAAGTGATATATGAGATCAAGGGGGAGCACCACCACCTGTATGATGTAGCTGTCAAAATTTTTCTCCATACTTATGTACCCTTTTCCCCAAAATATTTGTAAAAACTAATAAAAACTTTTTTTTTAAAAAAAAAGAATTGTTTCAATTCATTTTCATAGTTATTCTGAATTTTCAAAAGAAGTACCAAACTCAGTATAGAGAGTGATATTTGGGATTAAACTAGAGCAGTATTTGGGATTAAACTAGAGCAGTAATTTGGAATAGTGGTTAAGGTACCAGATTAGAAAGCAGGAGACTGAGTTCTAGTCCTGTTTAAAGCAAGAAAGCTGGCTGAGTGACTGGGTCAGTCATGTTCTCTCAGCTCACAAGGTCAAATTTGGGTGACAAATCAATTAGTCAATTCCTGTCACAACCAATGGGTTAATACTTGCTTGGACCAAAAAAAAAGTGGACCTTACACTTGTGGGAAAAAATTGTGGAAAGAAGAATTTGGAGTCACACTGTTTTGCTGACTTAAACTTGGAATTATGGCTTCCTACTACAATATTTGTGAGGTAAGTACTAAATTCTAGGTATACATCAATCAATCTCTAATATAGTCCATATTTAATCATAGAACTATTAAACAATACTGAGGAAGAACAATACTGAAATTTTTATTTGATTTCATGCTTCCAAATGTGCATAAAGTGCTAGTGTTAGGCTTTGTAGATAGATTTGTGTATTTCTAACCTTAAAATGGCAAGAACTCACTTTATCAATTTTCAGTGGTTCTCATCTAAGAACCTCAAATTGCCATTTCAGGTTTAGGGGGGGGGGAATCATCTTTACACTAGTACCTGCTTTATGGGACGAAGAGAGCCAATTGCTGTCCATCCACTAAACTGTGTCCAGTGTGAAATCTTGCTTGATTCAAGAAGAAACTGTTTCCCCAAGAAATTGCAGCCTTCATAAGCAATCCATCTGTTTCAAAATGCAATATACATTCAGTGCAGTATGCAAAGAGTTCCAGGCATGGAAAATACAAAACAACATTCTAGTTTATGTTCATATTTTACTATGGCAACCATTTATAAAGAATGTGAAAGTTTTATCCTTCTAATTACAGGTAGTCCTTGACTTACAGTCACTCATTTAGTGACCATTCAAAGTTACAATGGGATTGAAAAAAAGTGATTTATAACTGGTTTTCACACCTATGACTTGAAATATCCCCTTGGTCACATGATCAAAATTCAAATTCTTGGCAGCAGGTTCATATTTATGGCAGTTGCTGTGCCCTGAGGTCATGTGATCACTTTCTGAGACCTGACAAGAAAAGGCAATGGGGAAGCCAGAATCACTTAACAACTGTGTTACTAACTTAACAACTGTAGTGATTCACTTAACTATGGCAAGAAAGCTTGTAAAATGGGGCACAATTCACTTAACAAATATCTCACTTAGCAACAGAAATTTTGGGCTCAATTTTGGTTGTAAGTTGAGGGCTATCTGTAGTTGTTTATTTTACTACAACTGTTTTTACAAGCATCCCCTATTATGTTGAAGAGAAAAGGTAGTGGCAAAGAACATTTAACACTGGAATTTTTCCTTCATATTTAATTATAAAGAAAATCTTTTAGACAATTCTAGACACTAGGTTTCTTAAATGCATTCAAGCCTTGGCTAGGCTCATGATTATTTAAATAAGCCTCATGTTACAAAAGGCATCAATAATTCACTTAATACTTTAAAAAAGTTTTAAGTGCTTGTCTATAGCAGTATGAGACCCTATACTTAGAATCACCATATCTGTATAGTGTTGTACATTCCCTTGTGTGAATTAATACACTGTATATGGTCATATTATAGGATAAAGGCAGACAAGCACATATTTTGGACTGATTATTTAATTCGTAATATATTTAAGGCACAATAAGGACATTATGATAAATTTTAAGTTCTTAATTTAATTTAATTTAGTTAGGCTGCTAAAAAGTATTGCACTGTAAATACTGCAGCAATTGCAAATCTGAGTTTTACTGTGTTGCATGTTCTTAAGATTATCCTAAAATAAGATTGCATACTTCGTGCTTTTCAAGTCAAGATTTATTTAAAGCTGTAATTTAACTACACAGTTTTGCTAATTCTACCTTGCTTGGAAGATGCTAATAAAACAAAACAATTCCACATTTGTCATGTTTAATATTTCTTAAGATATTATTGTGAAACTTTCCTATCTACATTTACATAGTAGTTTTGAAACATTATTCTTGTTGTTTATATCAACAGAAAAGAAACAGAACTTGTATCAAATATGAAAATCTGGTGCATTGATAGGTCATATGTTTTGTGTAAATATGGAAAGATAAGTACAAAAATGCACTTCAGTTTAAATTGTGACTATGGAATGATTTTTTGAATTCAAAATGGTCTGCATAGGTATATTACATATATATTTACCAGTGGTGGGTTGCAGACGGTATGCCCCGGTACAGGCATACTGGAGCCTGCCCGGAGCACTGGATACCATTCCGGTACGGTGCTCTGTAGGGCCCACCCGCCCGAGCTCCTTACTGTGTTTTAAAGCTTTCGGCGCTTACGTGCACGCGCATGGCATGTACAGCGCCTGCGCGACGCTCCGCTGAGCAGTTGGAGCATCGCAGAGGCTTCCAGAGGCGTTGTTTGCAGTTACAACACATGCACGTGCTGTGTGTGCGTGCGCTGCGCGCATCCATGTGGGCAACGCTGGGCCCGTTCCAACCGTACCAGTTGGAACGGGATCCAGAACTCACCACTGATAATTACCATATGTTAAAACAACCCATATATTAGTAAAATATTGAAGTAGCATGTTGACAATTGTTTCGAAAAGATACATATACTGTAAATGTAAAATCTGTATTTGGAAAAAGAAAACAGATAAGATGAAAATTAAGAACAAAGGAACAGAAGAAAATATTGACATGTAGAAAATAATGTGGTTTAGGGACAGGAGAAGTCTCACTGGCTGGAAGGCTAAGGACCTACTTACGTACTGATTGTAAAGGAATAAGAACATCTTAGTTGACCTGAAATACTGCTACAATGAAAAGCCTATGTGGAGCCAATCTAAACATTGATTATTAATGTATAATTGACATATAAATTAATTTAGAAAGAAACATCATGATTTTCAGGAAGAATTTTATGTGAAAATCCAAAGGACACTAAAGAATTCGGTTCATTCTCTTAAGTAGGGACTCACACATTTCCAACTAGCCCAGCTTTCTCTAAAGGTAAAGGTTCCCCTTGCACATATGTGCTAATTGTTCTCGATTCTAGGGAAGAGTGCTCATATCAGTTTCAAAGCTGAAGAGCTAGTGTTGTCAGAAGACGTCTCCATGATCATGTGGCTGGCATGACTAAACGGCAAAGGCGCATGAAACACTGTTACATTCCCACCAAAGGTGGTCCCTATTTTTCTACTTGCATTTTTACATGCTTTTGAACTGCTAGGTTGGAAGAAATTGGGACAAGTAATGGGGGCTCACTCCGTTACGCAGCACTAAGGATTCGAACCACCAAACTGCCGACCTTTCTGATCGACATGCTCAGCATCTTAGCCACTGAGCCACTGCGTCCCTCAGCTATCTCTATCTATTTACAAAGCTGATAACGGTAACCAAGTAATAGGGATATACAAATTCACTGATGTGGCAATGTAACAATTGCCTGAAATGTTCTGTCCCATCCCATTGAAAAATTGTTCAAGGGACAGATTCCTAGGATTTCCCCTTAATAGGCTGTTTTGTCTGTCCATGAGACATCAACTGTTTCTAGCTTGGAAAACTTACTTCCTGGCATTGTCAAACTGCCTCAAAAGAGCATTACTGAATTAGGAATTTTGCATAACTATAAAGTAATATTTTAAATTCTGTCTTTGTATTTGTAACCCTAATATTTAAAAGACTAATAAGTTTTTTTTAAAAAAATAAAAGATGGACCTCTTCCTAAAGAAAAGATTTGCTAAACTCAACAAATACTGGCTTTAAAGAGAAAAATGTTCTTTGCAAGAGGTAAAGATGAATAGGAAGATTCTTGGAGTCTAAATAATCGCCTCATATCTTAAAAGGCATCATCTTCTGGTTTTCCTGCAGGTTCTATGTGACCTTGAGCCCAAAACACAAATGTGCTGGTCTTTTAAAAAGACATGAAAATTGCAGTTGGTCCAAACTGCAGCAGCCCAGCTCCTAACTGGCATGGATAATTTTATAAGAGCCATTATGTTGGTTACTAATAGATTTCTAGATCTAGGACAAAATGACTTGTTAGCTTATAAAATCCTATTTTAGCCCATATATACCTTCCATGTCTGCTACTAAGTTTCTGTCTGTTGCATTCTTTCTGAAAGGATGTTAAGGGCCCTCATCCAATAAGGTGAAGTGAATGGGACCTAGAATTGATCCTTCTCGGTAAATGCTCCCATACAGTGGTATCCTCTGAATGTACAGGGATCCACCCTGTTAGTTTGTGGAAGACTTACGAAGATCACAGTCTTTCATGTTTCAGTTTCTTGATTGATGTGAAAAAAGCAGAACTTACACTCAGAGAAGGAGGAGGAAGAGAAGAAGGAGAAGAAGAAGAAGACCAAGTAGGAAGGAAATGATATAGAATGCTTGGCTCAATAGATGCTGGTTATTACCTTTGACTCTATATACTATATGGCTCTAGGTCCAAGTTATTTGCAGGATCATCTCTAGCTATCTATCATTCCTACCATATCAAATAGGGTGGGCATGCTTCTAGTCCCTTCCCTTAAACATTGCCATTTTATGGGATCTAGGAAATTGCCCTTTTCATGGCAGCTCCTCCCCTTGAGGTTCAGAAGGCCTCTATCCTATCCTTCCAAAGAGTATTTAAGATCTTGTTTTTCCTGTTAAGTGCTGGGACAGAGTAAGGTGGATGAGAGGATTCAATGATGGACTGCATGTGGAAGCTTAACTACAGGTTTTTAATGTATATGGTTTTGATGTATGTATATATTATGTTGTTTTATTATTAATGCTATTTTAATTGTAGGTTGAGAGCTATCTAGAATTCGATATAAGATAGAATATATAAATGTTTTAAATAAGAAGTAAGTACAGGTATGTTCTTCTATGTGATATGTGTATGTAATTTCTCCACAGTGAGTAAAGAAATCAAATTCTCAGTACATTAATTTATCTTATCGTTGTCATACTTACATGCCACTTTTTACCCATATTGACTGAGTAAGAAAGTGAAAATCTTTATTCAGAATTGAACTGGTAGCTTCTTGCAAGTGCAGCTCTTTGCCTTCACAATTCTCTAGTGCAAAAAGGCTGATCAACGGCTCAGCAAAAACCTGGAAGAAAAAAAAAGATTAATACTGTGTTGGTTAGTTATATTTAGATTTTCTTTGGCTCCCCATATGTGAGGAAGCTTTTCCTTGGTTTGCAGATGCTTATTTAGAAAATAATTTTGGCTTCATTCTATTCTGAAAATTTTAATCAATAAACCAAAATTAGTATCAGTCATGGCAAAACGAATTCAGTATTAATCTACCCAAATGTTTAATGTTATTTGTTGAGTTCCCTAATCAACTAGGTCTAGGCAATTTACTGTAAGTGATAAAGATAAAAAGATAAACAGTGATTATAGTTGCTGATCTTGAACTCTTACAAAACGGACTTTCATAGTATAACATTTTTAAAATAATACAAAAATGGGACCAAGATGTGATGTGATTTGTATTTTAGGCAAGCATGTACAATATGGATATATTAATTTTAATTTTCCTCTATATGATTACTTCTATCAATTTATATGCCAATAAAGGAGCCGAGATGGCGTAGTGATTAGAATGCAGGCTACTTCTGCTGATTGCCAGCTGCCTGCAATTTGGCAGTTCAAATCTCACCAGGCTGAAGGTTGACTCAGCTTTCCAAGGTGGGTAAAATGAGAACCCAAATTGCTGACTGTAAACTGCTTAGAGAGGGCTGTAAAGCACTGTAAAGCTGTATATAAGTCTTATTGCTATTGCTAATTCATTCAAGTAACTCTAATCCTCTGAAGTCATTTAATACATGCAAGTCCTAATTAGTTACATTGTTTAATACAGGAAAATTGAATTAAAAAAAAACAATCTCCCAAGCAAAATTATTTCTGATCCAATAGGTTTAAAGGTAGGAAGTATATGATACTCAAATTTTGAAATTCAACTCTTAAAATTCACTATGATAGCAGAGAGTTGTGGGAACTGGCATCCAAGTATATATGAAGCTAAAACTTCATACCAGTAGTAGATAAGCCAAACCAAATAAAAGTTGGCTGTAATCACAGAAATAATTAAGTAATGAGAATTCCTTGTAATAGGTCAACTGATAGTCATCCATATTAAATAACCTTGATTGAATAAATTTTGTTATTTACAAGTGAACTCTATTATTAAGCAATTAAGTCTACGGTTGACTGAAATATTATATTTTGTTTACCTTTTAATTTTTTTTGATAAAGACAGACAAAAGAACCAATTTGTGAACTCCTTAACAAATAAGGTTAATATTTAATATTTACATAGACCCAGACATGGTGTAATTGTGCACAAAAGTAATAGAAATGTTTTGCACTATTGCCTTTAACATCTTATATTACCTCCCTCCCACCTGAGCAAAACAATAACAACCAAGAAGAGCCCCATTCTGGTGGACTAGCTGTTTTGGAAGTATTATGAATTTAAGCCAATTGAAATGGTGAAATAAATAGAAGGCCCAGGGGGGAAAAAGCTTTCTTTTAGAAAAAAACAAACCACTGTGCTCATGCAGGTAGTTCTTGTTTGATAACTGTCGTGTACAACAACTGTTGGTAGCTATGATAAAAAATAACTTTGCAACCAGTCCTCAGATTTATGACCTTCTGTAAAGCAAAGGAAAGCTGGAGTAAGATCATAAGCGCAATCATGGTTTCATTCAGCAACTGCTCTGCTTAAGGGCCAAGTGATGGATTTCAATTGCAGTCACTAAATGAGGGCAACCTATAAAAAACCTAATTTTTCAAAATGATCAGCATTATCCTCTTTTATTTATACTCTCTGAAGTAGATGCCCAATGTGTACACAGTGATGAGATAAGATGAATTAACTTAATAATTTGTGGACGTTAAAAAAAACTATTTCAAAATATTTTAAAATGCAATTGACAATATTAATGTAGTACAATGGTGAAAACTGAGGAAACTATTTTCATACTTTTTCTTAAAGCTAGTAAGTAAGTAAGTAAGTAAATCTTTATTATGGTCAAAGACCAGCAATACACATCAGTTTCCACAACATGTTAAAAAGTACTGACATTAAAATATAATTAAAAAGTATTGACATTAAAAGTGGAAAATAGTATACATGTTCTCAGATTGTTCAGGTTACTCCCAGGTTTACCTGGGTGCAACACTGTTAAGTATAGGAGTAAATACAATGGTCCAAAGATTGTTAGAGATATGTCCAGATAATTGGTACAAGATGACAACTATACTTCTGTAGCCAATTATTTTCTTATGGACATTGCAGCAGCACAGAACTTTGCCACTGCATACGTGGTAACCGGGTTAGTGTCCTGGAGGAGAAAGCCTAGATAAAAATTGTCTGCCCTCCCTGGCAATCTCTCTAATAAGAGGAGAATATGTGCAGACCTACAAGCTCTGTATAGCTCTCAGTGTAATAGAAAATGTGAATTATCTTCCACTTCTCCTTTACCACATATACAAACCTGTTCTGCTATTGGTGTTCTCTTATACCTGCCCTGGAGGAGTGCTGAAGGAAGAATGTTAAATCTGGCTCTGAAGAAAGCTATTCTTTGTTTTGGGAAGATCAGGTCATTTAGATATCTTGCCGATTCCCACATACCCTGTTTGATTCCATCCCTACTGTGGAGAGATCTATTTAATTCTTCTTGGAACTCCATGTCCTTCATTCTATTAATTACTGCTTGCTTTGCTTGATCAAAGCCTAGGGACATTAATAATAACGGTGAGAGTCCATAAGAGCCCAGTTTGTGATCAATTGCCTGTTTCCAGGGGGAGGGGAAATTGCCTCCAGGGGGAGGGGAAATTGTCAGTCAACACTAGTGGGGACAGTCCCTCTGGAAAGAAATGCATTTTAAGCCAATGAATGATCATCATCTTCCAGGCTCTTACCTGAATTTGAGGCATGCCTGTCTCAATTCTTAACTGGGCATTTGGAGTTCCATTGGGTGCAGCTAAGATGGCTCGCAGGAATTTGGTTTGTATGGTTTCTAGCAAGTCTTTCTTTGCAAGGATTCTTGTTTGTGCCCCATATAGAATTTGTGCCAATGTTTTGGCTTCAAAATTTTTTAAGGCAGCAGGTACTAACTGACCTCCACCTGTATAAAAGAAATGTTTAATTGCATTTGAGGACCTATTGGCTACTTGCAATGTTTGATCCAGGTGTGCCTTCCATGTCCCTTGCGAGTGGAAAACCACCCCAAGGTATCTAAATGTTCTAACCTGTTCCAAACTATGTCCTTCTATTTTCCAGGAGTATTGGCTTGGTCTTTTAGCAAAACCTAAAATTTTTGATTTATCAAAGTTAAGGACCAGCTTGTTTTGCCTGCAATAGCTGAGAGTTGCCCTAATTGCTCTCTTCAGTCCTACAGGGGTTTGTGAAATGATAGCGGCATCATCAGCATATAAGAGAATTGGCACTTTGCGTTGTGCTAGGTTAGGAGGATGGAAATCAGGGTTCTGTAAGAGATCAATCAGGGGATTAATATAGAAGTTAAAGATGGAGAGGGACAGGATGCAACCCTGCCATACCCCATACCCCTACTGAGGATGGGGATTGGGGATTGCACCTCACTTTCAAAGTGGAATTGGCATACAACTTTTGTATGAGGAAGAGGAGGCGTTTATCGATAGTGGTGCATTTTAATTTCTCCCAGAGGGTGATCCTGAATATTGAATCAAAGGCCTGCTTAAAATCAAGGAAGGCCACAAAAAGAGAGGATTTCTTTTTGTCTATGTATTTTCGTACTAAATGGTGAAGTACCAAAATGTGATCCACCGTAGATCTTCCTTCTCTAAAACCAGCTTGTTCGTCTTTGATTATACCTCCTGAGATTAGCCAATCTTGAAGTTTATAATTTAGGTGTTTGGCATACAGTTTGCTAATAACGTTTAGCAGACTAATGGGTCTATAATTGCCTGGGTCATTTCTATTACCTTTTTTATAAATTGGTATGATAATTGCTACTCCCCAATCTCTAGGCAAGCAATTAAGCACAAATGCAATTATCTGCTAACCCAGCAGAGAAGTTAGCATGTATGTCCTGTTCAGCAACATTTCAGCTATCCCTTATTCTGAAAGTATACAATACAATACAATAGCAGAGTTGGAAGGGACCTTGGAGGTCTTCTAGTCCAACCCCCTGCCTAGGCAGGAAACCCTATACTGTTCCAGACAAATTGCTATCCAACATCTTCTTAAAGACTTCCAGTGTTGGGGCATTCACAACTTCTGAAGGCAAGATGTTCCACTGATTAATTGTTCTAACTGTCAGGAAATTTCTCCTCAGTCCTAAATTGCTTCTCTCTTGATTAGTTTCCATCCATTGCTTCTTGTTCTACCCTCAGGTGCCTTGGAAAATAGTTTGACTCCCTCTTCTTTCTGGCAACCCCTGAGATATTGGAAGACTGATATCATGTCTCCCCTAGTCCTTCTTTTCATTAAACTAGACATACTCAGTTCCTGCAACGGTTCTTCATATGTTTTAGTCTCCAGTCCCCTAATCATCTTTGTTGCTCTTCTCTGCACTCTTTCTAGAGTCTCCACATTGACATTGTTTTACTCAGTTATTATATATTGACCATTACCATGACTATGTTTATAATGTCTTATCTATTTTGTAATGGGTGTTACCACTGACTGTTGAACATTAATAGCATTAATTTTGTAAAGCCATGCAGCTGTTTGTACTACAACACTTAGTTGTTCCTATTATTACAAATAAATGCTAGAGTTTTTCAACCAATCTATCAGAAAATCAAAAGCTTGAAATGTTTTTTAAAAAATACTCAGATTCTTCTTCATCATAAAAAAAGATATTACATGATGAAAAAAACTTGTTTTTATCTTCTATAATTATTTATCTGGGCTGTTACTTCCTACATGTGTAACAGATTTTTGCAGATCTGGTATGCAAATATCAGACTACCACAAGAAACTTTTCTCAGCCTCTGCTGCAATCTAGATTTTTGAAGTGGTAATGACTGAAGTGGGGTAAGAAAGTAACATGAGTAAATATCTCAGACAATTCCATAGTTCTCACAAAAACAGAGACAGGCAGGTGAAAAACACATTCAGATTTGCAAGATCCTATTATTAAAGCTTTACAATAAAAGTAGTACTGACCTACATGACATTAGATTCCTAGTCTGATCTACCTTGAAGGGCTAATATCCACAATATTCCTTTCTTCTTGAATGGGCATGAAGCTGAGGCAACTTCAATGGCTTTATAATTTAAGTGAATTAAATTTTATTGAGCTAAATGCTTCATAACATTTTAAATGATTATTGATTACTAGTTACCCTCACTTTACAACGGGGAATTATCCCAAATTTATAAAGCTAAACTGCCTAGTTTAGCTTAATTTATGAATCTGTCCCTATTGGTTCAATGGTTATCATTTCTTATACAGTAAGTAAACTATCCATGTAAGAAACCTGTCAGATAGTTCTTTATAATTTTATCACAACCACGTGACCCTATATGGATATTATTTCAGTGTAAGATCTCTGTCAAGTTGTGTAAATCCTTTGCTGGGTTGCTTTTCATTTAATAAAAAAGTTTCTTTATATGGATAAATTTGGCTTCTTACTAATATCGCTTAGAGATGTATGCCTCAACTCTTGTAAAATAAAAACATACAAATCAGAACCACAACTGCTTGGTTATATTCTTTAGAGGGCAGTGCATTTTGGACTGTAGAAGGCTTTTCTAAATACTGCTAGGTGGTTCTTACATGGTGAACAGGCTTGAGGGACTTGACTTTAGTTGTTGAACACCCACAGGAAGCAAGGTCAGGATAGAGGTCTTCTTCTAGCACGCATTGTTCAACAGCAGTTTCTCCCTGATAATAAAGCAACCAACTGAAAGATAAGAAAAAAAATCCACATGAAGTTGCATTGGTTTCTACTAAATAAAATAGAACAGCATAGAAATACAGATTTATTATTACAAATTACAACTAAATGTTGACGGGTTGATGTGTAGAAACAAAAATATACGGTAATGGCTAGCATTCATCTCCAAATGCCCCTGATGCACTTCTCAAATGGCTTTGTTTCTAGACTTCCCTATTTTTGATATTACTATATTCAGGAGATGGAACAGAGAAAAGCTCTGTGCGGCATTTGTAAAAGTATTATTTTAATCATCCTCATCATATCTCTACCATAGCACTGACCAGGAACTTGAAATCCAATGCTCTGTATTTCAGTGACACCAACTGGGTTGCTAAGGGTTGCATTGTTATCTGCAGAATCTCAAATAGGTTCTTTGAAACACAAAAATTGGCAGGCTGCCCTTAGATCTGAACTTTAAATTAGCAAAAAGCAGTGAACTAGAGTCCCTATAATTGCTGTTATTCAGATTCAATTAGCAGAGTACTAATAGTTTTAAAGGGTTTGCTATTATTAATTACATTAAAATCATTCAATAACGATCTTGAAATTTCAGATTTCAATTTTCTGAAGCCCAGCATGCAACACACACCAAGCAATTTTACAATTAATTCAACTGATCAATTAATCTAGCAGGATCTTCTCTGTGTTCAAATGTGTTCATTTTCTTCTACACAGCATCTGGAAAGTGAAAAATATAGCAGTTGCAGCAGCTCTAGCAACTGTAACAGCAACTGTTGTACTAGACTGGGGAAGCTCTTAGCTAGCCACAATTTCTGAAGTTTCCATAGATTTCTTTCTGACAACAAAAGAGCATTGATTTCAGTCCTTTAGGCAGATGGTTACAGTTGATTGAACACAGATAACTTCAGAAGGAATAATGAGTTATCCTGAAATGTCTAAATGTGCATATACATGCTTGTGCCACTCTCACTATAATTGGTAACTCTTTAGAAGCAAGAAAAGTTGCATTTTAAACAAGGCAGAAAAATCATGCTTTTCCATAGGGATGTTTGAGGAATTTGTTATAAATCTTTATCTCTGCAATATTCAATCTTATCCGGCCTCTTTTTTACCTTCACTTTTTATTTGCCAGCTTCTCCTCACAGGTACCAAATATGGCCCTGTTCTACTCAGTTTTCAGGAAATTATGGTGCTGATGGCCATTTAATAAATCCTTGTATAACTTTTTACACAATATATATTAAAAAGTATGTTGGGTTATAAAGAATAAAAGAAACAAAAAAACCAAAAAAATAAAAAGGCCTACTATGCTGTCTCATGATGGCTGGTTTCTGTTGGAGAGGGGGGAAGAATTGTCCCTGGAGTGTATGAAATGCACTTGTATGTGCCAGGAGTATATATTCCCAGCAACTTTAAGGTAGTTATCCCAGCTGCCTAGTTAAGGCAATCAGCCACCCATAGTGGGCAGTAGCAAACAGGAAGATGCTACACACAGAGAATCACTTTAGGGACAATGGAAAAGACCCATGCGCTAGTGACGTCTCGCCTGGACTACTGCAATGCTCTCTACATGGGGCTTCCCTTGAGATGCACTCGGAGACTACAGTTGGTCCAGAACGCGGCCGCGCGGGTGATTATGGGGAGGACTAGATACTCCCCTGTAACACCTCTCCTGCGCGAGCTGCACTGGCTTCCTGTGGTCTACCAAGTGCGTTTCAAGGTTTTGATTATGATCTTTAAAGCGCTTCATGGCACAGGACCTAGTTACATGCAGGATCGCATCCTGCCCCACACATCCCTACGACCAATCCGCTCACACAGAGAGGGACTTCTCCGGGTGCCGTCCACCAAACAGTGTCGGGGGGTGACACCCAGGAGCAGAGCCTTCTCTGTGATGGGCCCAGCCCTGTGGAATGACCTCCCCCGTGACATCAGGATTATTTCCGATCTCCGCTCCTTCCGTGTACAGTTGAAGACCCACCTCTTTCAATTATCTGGCCTGGCTCAACTGTAATTTTTTTTCATATTCCTCCTGACTGTCTTTTTTTAAATTTTAAATTTTTATTGTATATTGGGTTTTTATTAAACGGGGTATGTTAATGGTTTTAATTGTCTAAATGTTGTAATCTATTACCTCCTCCGTGCATGTATGTCTTTGTATATATGTATGTTTATATATGTCCTAGTGTACGCCGCCCCGAGTCCTGTCTGGAAAGGGAGCGGCTAATAAATTCAAATTTATTATTATTATTATTACATGATTTCTTATTACATGCAGAAGACAATAATATACAAATGTTTTATTTTACCATAAAACCCTCCTGAATATAAAATATAAAATGGTTGATGATATGGTGCTGCATTATGGGCTCCTCGTTAGACGGCCTCAACCATTGGTGGGATTCAATTTTTTTTACTACCGCGTGGCTTGGTGGGCATGGCAGGGGAAGTATACTAAAATCTCCATTTCTATCCCACTCCAGGGGAAGGATGCTGCAAAATCCAGCTGGGAATAGATGGGGACGGGGCCAGTCAGAGGTGGTATTTACCTGTTCTCCGAACTACTAAAAATTTCCACTACCGGTTCTCTAGAACTGATCAGAACCTGAATACCACCTCCGCCCTCAACATGCCCACTCACTCTCGTCATATGTAACCTCTAACAAGACAGAAAGCCACAATCTGGAGGGAGCATGATGAAAGACTGATCTCATATCGGCAAGGCGATACACTGTTCTCTTACTTATTCAACCTATGTGCTGAATCTGTACTGAGGGCAGCTGGAGTGGAAGAAGATGAGTGTGTTTCAAATTGGAGGAAGAAACATCAGCTTTGTTGATGACATCATGCTGAAAATGCAAATCATCTGCAAGATTTAGTATATAAAGTAGCAATGAAAAAATGATTAAATATAAAGATAAGGGAGCTAATGGCAACTAACAATCTTAGAAATGACAATGAAAATATCAAAAACATCAAAATAGCTTCTGCTTTTAAAGACCAGCTATCAACAATAAAGGAACCAGAAATCAATAAATATTTTACAAACTAGCACTTGGTAGGGTAGCAATGAAAACCTTAGAAAAGATATTCAAATGCTATGATGTGTCCCTACTGAGAATTTTCTCAGTAATGATTTCTCTCTAACATCTATGGAAGTGAAAGTTGGACTTTGAAGAAACAAATCAGAAAGTGTACTGACTTTTCTGAACTTTTGTGTTGAAGAAAATTCCTGAGACTATTATATGGATAGCCAAGAAAACAAAAGGCACAAGTGACCAGGCTTAATTTTAGATGTAAAAGCCCATCTTCCTTGATAAGTCCATAATATTGGGAAAGATGAAAGAATGAAAAGCAGCAAGATGAATGTATTCAGTTATAATAGTGAAGAATATACTGACACATTTTAAGCACATAATCAACCATATAATCCAGTGTTTGGGTGGAAGGCACTAATGGTGACAATATTGAATTTGGTTACGCCTAACAATTTATCTGACCGCATAATGTGCTACATCAGGCCTCATGATGTATATGGATCAGGGTTTGTAGTCATATATAAGATCACTACACAATCCGCTTAACTATGGTACAAATTTGACTGCATGCAAGAACAACTGTATAAGACATTTATCGATTCTTTCTATTTTAGGAGAGAAATACTTCAAAACAGTTTTAAAATGTATAAGAATTAAATTTCAGAAATAGATTGAAATAGTTTTCCAAAATGCTTTAAAAAGTATGCATAAATCAGCTCACCATCCCCGTAAAACTTTAAATGAGAGTGGCATGAATGATGTAAAATCATCAGCTTCTGTTGTAAAATCAATGCATGATCCCTGGAAGTGTTGATTATCAAAAGCTTTGATCTGTAAAGAAGCAAAACACTGGAATAAGAATCAGCTAGAAAACAAACTATGTAATGGAAGAGCTTTTGTCAGGCACTGCTCCATCAACTGAAGTATAAAACATTATATTTTATGTAAAATGCTGCGTTTCTGGATTCTGACAGGATAGAAATATGGTTAATAAATAATAAATTGTTCATAAATGATTATGCCAAAAGGGTTGTTACAAGCACATACATGTTGACATAATAGCCTGCATGTCACTATTTAATTATGTAATGTGCCAGACTTACTCTTAGAAAATATGAAATAATTCACTAAATGTAGAAGGGCATGGATGGTGGGGAGGAGTGGGGATGCAAAATGATCTGGTGTAAAGTTTGCACACACAGGCAACTGAGATGTGGCTTGTAGTAGAATGCTACAATGCTACTTTTGTCCTTCTGATGAAACAGTAATTGCTATGATTAAAAAATAGTAGACACGCTCAAGTCAAGTTCTAAGTCACGCTCAAGTCATGTTGGTAATGCAGCACTTCTGGGTATTTGACAGATGATCTTTCATCCATAGTGGCAAGAACATCAAACAAACAAATAATTTTCAACTATCTCACCCTCTCACAAATTTACAAGGTAATGAATTTGTTTTAAATTCCCATCCAGAACAGGCAATTAATATATAAAAGGAACTAAGAAATTCAAGGATGGTTTATTTCCAAAAATTCTTAGAATGCATCTCTGGACTATGAAACTGTGTAATAGCCTTGCATATTTTAAATGTCTTCCTACACTGTGAGGAAGAAGCACTATAACTAAAAAGAGAAAATTATTACTAAAACATAACATTTTAAAAATTTATTTTAGACAGGAAATCTCCAAAATTATAATGAACAAAATGTTTAATATTTGAAATATTTTGCATGTGAAATGGATTGTTCAAATCTCACGAGAAATGCCCAATCTATTCTAATCATACTGAAAACATTCTGAGTTTGAAGCAGACTCGTTTTGAGTTGGAAACCCTTCTGTATGGTTAAAATTGCAACAAACCTACAGTATTTGTTCAAACTGTTTTGAACTTGAAACAGGGTATTTGAAACTTGACACATTTCAACACTGAATTTTTTGCATACCACTTTCCAATATTAATAACTTGTGGTTAGGGAAAAATATAACACCAGAATATAGCATGCTGTACCACAAAACTATGACAAATATGTTAGATATGCCAAAACTCTAGATTTCAGGTATAGTTATATAATGAAACTCAGATCCTACAATTTTCAAATGGCTTTAAATCATAGTTTAGCTTCAGTAGGGCAGTTGTCAATAGGCTCAAGCATGGACGTTCAATGGTTGTTGTATTGCAGTCCATATTAATTTATGGTTAGCATACGTCTAGGATGGAACACTACTAGAGCTTTCAAGGCCTTCCCAGTCAAGTATGGCAGCAACCAAAGCACCCATTCTTCTGGGCACTTATATCCTCATTTTGCCAGCTTTATTTTTATGTGAGGTTGTGGAAAAAAAAACCTTGCATTGCAGAGCTCCAAAATAGCTGACATATGTCTGTGGAGATTCTCAGACATCTAAATCATATTTTTCTTCAAAAAATTTCTCTTTTTTTTCCTTGAGGAAGAAGAAGAAAACATGTCATTTCTCATCCAAGAAGCTTCATCAGTTTTGATGGAGGGGGGATGGAACGATAGGTTCTGAAAGGATGGTGGGGAAGGAAGGAAGGATTGTATTTCTTTTCAGTCATCTGGTTGTTAGCAATCTCTGACGGCTGTTAAGGCCACTTGAGGGTTTATTTGTGCCTGAATCAGGGTACAATTGGTTGTGGAATTTTCTTGGAACTGCTGCAAATGCTGTGTTCTAAACTGGAGATAGATGGTGTCTTGTTCCTCTCTCCCTGTTGAGGGGGTTAACATAGATGGACTCTTTTACCCCTCTTTCAAACCAATGGTCTTCATTTTTGATAGAGTCCACATTTTGGCTACACAAGGTCTACATTTTGGATAGAGAGGACTATTGGTTGGACCCCGAGGGCACAGAAAACCTCCAAGTGGCCTCAACAGCTCTCAGAACTGTTAACAACCAGATGACTGCAAAAAACACAATCCTTCCATCCACCCCTACCATCATATTGGAACCTATTCTTCCATCCTTCCACCATCTAGTCTCAACTGTGAGTACCTATCCCTCTATCTCCCCACCATGAGAATTGATGAAGCTTTTGGGATGAAAAGCAAAACATTTTCTTCTTCTTCCTCAAGGAAAAAAAGAGTCCGGTTGCCTTTTGAAGAAAAAAGCATGTTTGTGATAGCTGACAAATGCTACCAAAGCTTTTGCTCCTAATAGGTTCTTGTTTCTCTTTCTGATGCCTTGCATGTTTCTTCCCACCAGCACTATTCTTCATCATCCTGAGCTTCTTACTGTTACATTGTGACTTACAGAATGGCTGCAATGGAATTTACTCACTCTTCTCAGCAGTTAAACCAAATTTTTTGAAAATAACATTCAAAATACAACATTTAACCAAGGAAGTAAACTAAATTAATAGAAGCTACTCTTTCCTGCTCTTGTACCAACAGTCTAAGTACTGGTAAGTCTTTCAGCCTCAGCTATGAGCACATAAGCAATGCCTTACTTGACTAGTCTCTATTCCCTTCCTTACCTTCAACACACTCTTATTCTGCTGCGGCTTATATTCACTGGTTGATCACAATGAACAATACCTTATTTCAAGAACTTACCCAGTGTATGGGTTGATGATCTCCCAATGGTTCCTGTAAAAAGAAAATATATGTATCATATATACAAAAATATGTCATTAAAGAAAAATATGAAACACATAGAGAAAATAATTCAAAAAGATCTAGTTTGAAGGTTTTCCTGGTGAGCTAAGCTTTGTGAACGTTCTCTAAGTACTGAGGAATAACTGAAGTTGATTCATAGATTCAAAAAATGACCTGAAAACTCTTTGAAATAGTTATGGTAGCTAGGATAAATGACAAATTGAATATGCCTTTTATAAGTTGACTTAACTGACTGTATTTCAATTTCCTATTCAAATGGTGTTCTTTTAATAAAATATAGGTTCATATACATATATCCTTAGTTATATGTTGTGTTCTATTTCAAATAACACTTTTTTGTATGAAATTTGTCACAAAATTGTTTCTTCTTCTCTGAAATGTTTTCATAGTAGCTAATTAATTCTTTAGTATCTCTTTATTTTGATGGTGCTAGATAGCAATCATAAAAATCCTAACAAATTTATAGGAATGTAAATATATTTCAAAGAATAGGAAACCATAATTTCATGCATGATACGAAGAGTTTGTAAAGGACTGTCTTAACTCTTCAAGTATTGATTGTTATAAAATATTTATTTTATTTATTTATAAATATTACTAAAAATAACTTCGTTTATTACATATCTTTTTTCAAACATTGCGTTAGCTTACCAATTTAATGGGGCGAATTGACATAATAGTTTCACTAGTGCCACCCCAGTCCAAAAAACACTTATATTTTCCTTTCTCCAATATGTATTGTTCACCACAGAAATACTTCTGTTGATAAGCAACCCACCTAGATATAACATACAACAGACATTTTAAGACAAATCAAATATATGTTAATAATGCGTAAAACACTGTAAAAGAACCTTGAATTTTGCATCTTTTGAACTTTCATGTTTTTTTAAAGGTATTATATGCATCTTCTTATTAAAACTTTGACCAGGTTGCCTCTAAAAGTTTCTTGCTGCACCCTTATTTCATCTTGAAAAAGGGATGGTTGATCCATCCCAATTCTGGCTCTCTAGGCATAATGTAATGTGAATCCCAGGCTTTTAGGCTGGAAAGTTTGAAAATACAACCCAGAAACGGCAATAACAAATCCATTGCTTAGTGTAGTGTTGCCAAAAAAACTATACTGTATAACATGTCCGTATAGTTACCAAGAGTCAAGCTACATTTGAAAAGCAATTATTGAAATATAACACATACCATACATGGTGTTTCTATGACATATAAAGTATTTCCCGATTCAATGAAGTTATAAGCATAAAAAGTTAAAACAGAACAAAGAACTCATATCAAACCACAATACTGAATTCTTAGTTTCCAAAACTTACATTTCAGAATAATGAGTTAATTGTTTGACAAACATTTCAATGTCATTTATGAAGTGTGTAATACTTTATATTGTAGCTAAAAGTTTTACTCAATCTAAGCTGTTACTCTGATAAAAAGAGAGAGAAAATACTCTGTGCTTTAAAAGTTGAAGACTAAACCATGAACTCAAATTCATCTTTAATATTAGAATCTCTACATTAGCATATTAAAATATAGAGTACTGTGCAAAAGTTGTAGGTAGGTGTGAAAAAATGCTGTAAACAAAGAATGCTTTCAGACATATAAATAATGATTGTTTATTTTTGACAATTTTCACCATGCAAAGTGAGCAAACAAAATAAAAATCTAAATCAAATCAATATTTGGTGTTACTACCTTTTGTCTTCAAACCAGCATCAATTCTCATAGGTACACTTGCACAAAGTCAGGGATTTTGTAGGATTATAGCAAGGTGTATGATCAACCAATTATACCAAAAAGGTGCCAATGATCATCAATGTCACACATTGGCCAAGCGACTAAAGTATGCACAAAAACATAGGAACTTGGGTGCAGAAAAATGGCAGCAGGTGCTCTGGACTGATGGAGTCAAAATTTGAAATATTTGGCTGTAGCAGAAGGCAGTGTGTTTATGGAAGGGCTGGAGAGTGGTACAATAATGAGTGTCTGCAGGCAACAGTGAAGCATGGTGGAGGTTCCTTGAACATTTGGGGCTGCATTTCTGCAAATGGAGTTGGAGATTTGGTCAGGATTAATGGTGTTCTCTGTTAGGTACTGGTGCGATTAAGCACTAGCAATGAACCCCAGGTCGAGGTTATAACAGAGCAACCCTGTAAAGTATACGCAGTGTGCGATAGATAAAGCAACCACACTGAATAATGGATAGTAAAGTAACAAAATAAACTTTACTTTTTGAAGAATATAGCAAAATCCATAAACACAGCCAAAAAGTCATACACAGAAAAAACAGTCCAATACTACCAAGATAACTTGGATACAAGTAGCAAATAACTTACACACAGTAAGTAGTAGCAACAGTAGTAACAGTTAGACAGCAGTTATCATACATCAATCGAGAGAGAGAGAGAGAGAGAGAGAGAGAGAGAGAGAGAGAGAGAGAGAGAGAGAGAGAGAGCAACAACATCAGCTGCAATTTAAATGCTGTAATCTACTAATTAGCAGAGCTCCTCTCTTAAAGATACATAACATGCCTTGTGCAATATATTGTCTACCCAACTTGTTGGTTACACCCTAACATTCTCAATGCTGAAAAATACAGGCAGATACTTATCCATCATGCAATACCATCAGGGAGGCGTATGATTGGCCCCAAATTTGTTCTGCAGCAAGACAACGACCCCAAACATACAGCCAAAATCATTAAGAATATCTTCAGCGTAAAGAAGAACAAGAAGTACTGGAAGTGATGGCATGGCCCCCACAGAGCCCTGGTCTCAACATCATCGAGTGTGTCTGGGATTACATGAAGAAACAGAAGGATGTGAGAAAGCCTACATCCACAGAAGATCTGTGGTTAGTTCTCCAAGATGTTTGGAACAACCTACCAGCCGAGTTCCTTCGAAAACTGTGTGCAAGTGTACCTAGAAGAATTGCTGCTGTTTTGAAGGCAAAGGGTGGTCACACCAAATATTTATTTGATTTAGATTTCTCTTTTGTTCATTCACTGCATTTTGTTCATTTATGAACATAAATGTTTACCACTTCCATTTTGAAAGCATTCTTTGTTTACAGCATTTTTCCCACCTGCCTCAAACTTTTGCATAGTACTGTATATATGCTAGTTGATTTATGTTTTATTACTTTATTGTTCTGTGACCACAGCCCAGTCAGTCTTGTCTAAGTTACGCAGGGATGGACCTGTGCAGTATCTATATGAAAGGCAAGCCCCACTAAACAACCTAAGTAATCAATGTAGATAGAATGAGGAGTTGAAAAATATCCCTGCAGAAGATCATAACAAACCACTGAATAGTTATATCTATATGGTCACTGGAAGTCAAACTTAACCCACGGGCAACTGTACCTTTAATTACTTATATCTTTTTATTTAATTTATTTTATGGAGTTAAGACTGAAAGAAATGATAAAATAGGAAAATCAGGCAATTCATGCTGCACAAACATTTGTAATTCAACTTACACTCCACTTTTCACATTAACTGATCTTGTCACTAGGCCAAATCCTGCCCATTCCAAATCAGGAATTTCTTGATTTACAACATCCAATACTTTCCCATTTTCCTCATCAGTTTCGAAAAGGGTTGCATTGGATTCCATAAAATCCTGGAATTTAAAAATTAAATTAGGAACGAACATGTTACTACTAAAACCATCCTTCTGTTTGTAACCTTCAATTAGTCCAACCAGTGCCTAATAGAGCAATAATTTTTGAATCAAGGTACTTCACATCTGCTATCTTAAAGAATGTTACATAATCCAGCACCCATCACTTCTGGGGAATTGAGATTTCAAGGATCTTCAGGCCAGTTGGATTGGCAAATTTGTGGCTGTTGCTGTGGTCAGCTGCAGTCATATGATTGTGTTTTCCAATACTCCCCTCCAGTTTTCCACAAGCAAAAGCAGTGGGGAAGCTGGCAGGAAGTTGCAAAATACACCTGCTCCCTCTGGGGTTTTTTTGCCCACCCATAGCCATTCTGTTTATCTGTTTAGGTAAGTAAATATATCTGAATGCATCAGGCTTATGTATAACTGAATGCATTATACCATCTGACATTCAAGGGACACAGTATACCTAAACAGCAAAAATGCCAATTGCGGTTTGTACCTGAATGTGTGCATTGTTGAAATATTTATAAATTGGAGGCACACCTCATTTGGAGGCCGTTTTACATATCATGTTACCAATATATACAATGTGGCTTAACTACTATTTTGCATATCAACTTCCTTGTATCAGAAGCTTAGAATATAAGTGTATTTACAGTACTACTAACTCAATTAATCATTTGTCAGTACCAATTACATTTAAAAAATAAATGTTTCACTGCAGAGGTACATTAATATTTTTAAATTCTAGAATCAGGACTCATTTTGTTTCAAGACAAAAATATATTTTAAATACAGCTGTTACAGCTGAATTTTAGTCTCTTAAAGGGAACAGACTGAGGTCAGTCTGGGAGAAACACTATCTGCAATAGATAGATAATTATGAAGCTTTATATGGATATATAAAGTGAAGAGTAATGGATTGGTGGTGGAGTACTGGTTAGGAATGCACACTGGAATTGAAATTTAGTCCCTAAAGTGTGTTTAAAATAAGGTACCAATGAAGTCTGAGTCTGAAGTCACAGGCTGAGAAAGCGTAACTTCCCCAAGTCACCAAATCTGTTTCATGCTTGATGTGGGACTAGAACTCATAATGTCTTTTATCCTGGTGATTTAAGCACTATACTCTAACAACAAAAACAACAATGCAAAAACTCTTAGCAGACTATTTTCTCTTTCTTTATTATGTGAATTATTTTAATGGATGCTTTACAGGTTAAACATTATAAGCTTCCATAAACATTTTATCAGGTGTGCTGTATGTAAAAAAACGTTACCTTGGATACAATCAAATGTAATGAGCAAAAGTAGAGAATGTGCTTTGCAAAGTCAATACTATGAACTTTAAAGTATTTTTTCACTTCCTCAATCTCACTGAATTGACATTTATTTATTTAACGTATGGCATATCATACATGGAATTGAATTGACAATAACAGCTCTCAATTTACTAATACGTGTTCAATTCCAATTAAACGGATAAATAAAATGTTGAAAGAATATTGCCTTAAAGAACAAATTAAGTACTTACGGCTTGCAAAAATCTAACCGAGAGCAAAACACTGCTGACTCCACCCCATGATTGCCAATGTTCATATTCTCCCTCCTCTAATAAGTATTGCCGGCCTTTATATCGTTCCTTGTCGTAAGCAACCCATCTACAATGTTGATATCACAAATTTTGACAAAGTTAGAGAATGAATGAATATTACAAATGTATTGATAATCATTATCATTTGGTACTCCTCCTCTATGGCAAAAATTAGCAACTTCAGATACAAGAGGTAAAACAAATGATTCTCTATTCTCTTTGTCCTATCCTTAATGCAAGCAATTCAGAATAACTCACAGCAGTCTATCCTATTAGAATTTCACTGCAATATTATGAAATATGACATAGCCACAATTTACCTGTTGACAAATATATTTTCCACTTAGACTTTCTCACAAGTGCAGATTTGGATCAACCAACTATGGATTGTGCCAAGAATTGACCAATTGGCTTCTTGCCTGAATCTCATGTCACAGGCTGAGAAAGCGTAACTGACCCAAAGCCACCAAATCTGTTTTCACGCCTGATGTGGGACTAGAACTCACAATGTCTTCTATCCTCGTGTCTTAACCACTATATTCTAACAACAACAAAAATAGTAGCTTCAGTTACAAATGATTCTCTATTCTCTTTGTCCTATCTTTAATCCAATCAATTCAAAATAACCCACAGCAGTCTATCCTATTAGAATTTCACTGCAATATTATGAGATATGTTAGACATACCTATAATTTATTTACCTGTTGACAAATCAATTATATCTTTGGCAAGGTAAGTCTGGAGCTGGAGCAGTTGGCTAATGTTTTGAGAAAAAACAACTCCCCTTTAGGTTAAATAGCAAGGAAAGAATTTGCTGAATGATTTAAATTTTGAATTTTTCCTGGGAGGCTTTTTATGGCCAGACATAACTTTGACAGCAGGGGTGAAATACAACAGGTTCTGACAATTTCTGGAGAACCGGTAGCGCAAATATTGAGTAGTTCGGAGAACTGGCAAATACCACCTCTGGCTGGCCCCAGAGTGGGGTAGGAATGGAGATTTTGCAATATCCTTCCCTCCAGGAGTGGGAAGGGAATGGGGATTTTGCAGTATCCTTCCCCTGCCATGCCTACCAAGCCACGCCCACAGAACCGGTAGTAAAAAAAAATGAATTTCACCACTGCTTGACAGGCTATGATTGCACACTGTCTGATCTCAAACAATAGGCCTTGATTTAGAGGTAAAGCAAAATTATCAGTTCTACTTAGAAACATTGAGTCACTCTGCACATCTCCTCCAATCAGCCAGAGATTGGAGCTACATAACAATTCCAAAATTTACAGGGGTTTAATGTTGGCTATGTTCAACAGATATTACTGAAGGGGATTATTTAAACTCCCTTTTGAACAGAGATTGTCCATGTGATGGAAGAATAGTTGAATAGTTGGACTGATAGAGTGTGAGGAAGTGGTGTTGAAACGGTTGCCGGCTCATTTCAATAGTTGCTGTGCTCATGCAAACATCTTCTCTCAGGCAATTGTCCATTACCCCAGTACTCAGAGGCCTTCAAGCTGGTATTCAAACTACCTGGATAATTGTGGCACACCCTTGTGTTTTCAAGGGCATCCAGAGGCAGACTCACCCCACCTAGTCTTTTGAATGCTAAGACAGAGTGATAAGAAGGTAGGTATAATAGGAGATAGCAAATGACATAAGATAAGGAAGTGGAGTTGACAGGTCTGGAGGCAGGCAGCTATTACAAGTAGATAAGAGCATTTTCATTGAATTGCCAGGGCTACAAGCTATTGTGATCAGCATATTTTGGTGGGAGTACTACCTGGAGCTTGAAGCTTTTCCTGGAACTCAGCAACAACTAGAAAAGGAGAAACCACCTCATCCCAACAAGTACAAGAACATTTGGGAAAAAGCAATGATGATATATTGCCTTCAAGACTTTGAGATTTTACTTTGAACTGAGTACTAACAGAATAATTATTAAAGGATTGAATATCCAAGACAGTAATGTGGCAAGTCACCTTTTAAAGGCATAGAAATGTGGAGTTCCCCACCTATTGTTGGGGAAGGCATGTGTTGCAATAAAGCATGGGTATAGATTTGGTAGGCTGTGCTAAGTCCTGTCCTTAGAGAGCAAAGAACCCTCACACGGAACACATTATTTTGTATTATTCCCTATACACAGATGCTTGCCAGGAATTATCTGCATTCTTCACTGAACATTCTGATCATCCTGACTTGTTTTATCTTGTTACTATCAGATCAATCTGATTTTATTTCTTTGTTGACAGCTAAGTACTACTCTGTAGTTTGTACAGTACATTATAGTGTAGTCCTTCTTGGATATTTTGGAACAATTTTTTTCCTTTTTAGCCTAATTGTTATTTTCTTGTCTTATTTGTTGATTTATGACCAAGTAAAAAGTGATTGATTGATAACTGTTTGAGTCATTTTCTACTAATTTTAAAAAACAGCAAAAAATGGCTCCCAGGTTTGCTATGTACATGACATATCTTTATCAAAAGCTGTTTTAGAACTGTTTCTGGCTATGCACTCATAAACAAACATAGAGAGATACATTCATCAGCAACAAATGAGCCAGATCAAGTAAAACTGTACACAAAATAGAGTTAATTTATAACATTTGGTTATTAAGCGGACTCTCTCTCTCTCTCTCTCTCTCTCTCTCTCTCTCTCTCTCTCTCTCTCTCTCTCTCTCCCTCCCCCTCCCTCCCTCCCTCCCTCCCCCCTCCTCTCTCTCTATATATGTGTATATATGCATAACCAGAAACCATTCTAAAGCATCTTTTAATAAAGATGTGTCATTTCAAAGCAAACCTTAGAACCATTTTTTGCTGTTTTGAAAAATGTGAAGACATATTCCCAGTTTTATGACATGAGAGTGACATGTAAATTACTCGCATTACACTCCACAAAAGAGGAATAAATTAAGGGACAATAAACCAAGGAACGGTAGCCTGATTTAAAGTTGTATCTTACATAAAGTTACCTTTGGCCTCATCCTATGTTTTATCTTTCTATTGTCAATCCGGATAAGATAAACATATTATTAATACAAAATATCCAGTTTTAATAATTCTCTAGGGAAGCCCCTCTTGTACAATCTGCAAGCTCCTAAGTTTTGATGAGAATTAAAGAGTTGCTTTTTTAAAAAATGATGATACTTGCACTTAGCTTTTTCATTGAAAACTATCAACTATACATTTATAAAAGCTTTTGATTAGCAAGTTAAGATATTTATAGTTGACTGGTGTGAACTTTTATCTGTTTTAATGAAATATTTTTTTAACTGATTTAGTTTTTAGTGGACAGGTATTTACATATTTTAATATTTGTAATAGTCGTTAATAACAAAATCATACTTACATTCCACCAATGACACGTATTGATCCAATTCCATGGAAAGTATCAGAATCTTCAAGAAGTATTGGAATGCAATCAGTATTCTCAGACAGTTTTTTACACCATCCTTCAAAGTGTGGTCTTTCATATATTATCATCTACAGAAAATGGGAAAATGGATCCTTTAAAGTACATTTCTAATCCTCTGTTTATTTGGTAGATTGAATAAAGGTTTAATTATAAAACACGAAAGATTTATATGATTTGAAGAAACTGCAAAGCCTGTCTAATCAGCAGCTTCAACTGAGCATTCCATACTTATGATTTCAACCAGACTTTCTTAAGAGACATTCCATTAGAAGAAGGGAAACAAGAGAATTTTTGTTGGAATACTTCCCTCTGCAGAGCTGCCCCCTCAAAAAAAAAAAAAAAAAAAGCAAGGAAAGGAGATGAAGAAAATGTATTTCTGTTGCTCTAGTTACTCTGGATTTATATGATTGTAAGAAAGCATAATTGAAATCAATGACAACTTTATTTTTTGATGCTCTTAAATGTCTGAGGGGAAATATGGATGGAATAGTAAGATTGGTTTAGTCAACACATATCTACTATAATTTGCACTTCTAAAATAAATCTTTAAATATTAGTGGTAAAGAATACCAGTTTGTTTTCTTTTACATAAATAAATTCCTCTTCCTAAAAGAATACTGTGCTTACCATAGTATTCATAGGCATCTGCACCTTTAGGCCACCCTAAAGTACAAAATAAAATCAGAAATATGATTACATACTTCCATATTAATACATAGTATATAATGTTAATACATAGTGATTCTATGAGATACTTTATAAACCAATCAATCACTGAGTCATTATTTACATTTTTTCTGTTCGCCTTTACTTGTTTTAGGAAACTTGATTGATTTCATGAATAAAAAAAGCTTCATCAACATCACGGCCGATTAAATTAATTTGTTCTGTAATAAAGGGCCAATATATCTAGGAATTTTTTTATTTCACTTTATAATTCATAGCACCAACAAGAAACTTTAGAGTTACTAAATACTAAATATTTATAAATGTTGAGGCAATTGAGGTGGGTACATGCAGTTTCTAGAGCAGATATGACTGTTATATGAGCATGCAACTACTTATTTTCAAGGCAACAAATTACTAAAGCCATTAATTTGGATGAATCGGAGAAACTTTTGAGAATGTAGTCCTCTACATCTTTGCCCTAGAAGGCAACCAACAACCATGTTTGGCTTCAATTTTGTTTGCAATAACAATTTCAATTTAGTCAAGTTGTACCTGAGATTTTCTAGTCAAATCAAGATAAACTGAGCTAAACTAGTTAGGGATCGGGGAGGTCTACATTTTATTACTAATTTTTCCCATGGAATTGGTACTTTTTAAGAATCATGAATGCAAAATTTGTAATGACACAATATTGATATTTTTAGGGAGGGAGAAAATATATCCATACAAGTTGTAAGGAAATATATTAGTAGCAATCCAAAATAATTTTACAGATATAAATTTCTATTATAGAAAATAACTCATGTCTATATGGATTCAACTACAATAATAAGAGTATCAAACCACTATAACTTCTTCAGTCCTGATATAGCACGTAGCACTTAGCATCCTATAACTAAAGGTGATAATGACAATTATTTATTTTTTCTTCAGTATTTCTGAAGTAATATCTTCTAAGTCAAACATAATTCCCCTTGTCAAGTCACCAGAAGTTTGAATTTAACAAACACAGATTATTCATCAAAAGGTTAATAGCTTATTTCTGAACTCATAATAATATGACAAAATAAATATGAATGTTCAAGCATGGGCACATTCAGATTCAGATTCAAAATGCCTTACCATTTTCAATGGTCGAAAAGATTTTACAACAGTGGCTGAAAGTTTACATGGGCCTTGATTTTCTTCTAATACTGTTCTTTCTCCTTTGAAATCATTATCTGAATAAGCAAGCCATCTAGTAAAATGAAGAATTAGTTTATTAACATAATTAATGTGCAATTTTATTCATGTATCTTGGATTAGCACACATTATTGAAGGCGCATTTGGTCTTTTAAAATATGGTATTTTATTTTGCTATCATAGATTATAGTCACATCACACAAGTAGGCAACATTTTTGAATGCATGGGTATATTTGGTATTAGAATAGTGATGGCTAACCGTTTTGTTGTCGCATGCCGAAAGCGCGCCACCCCCGTGCCCTGTTTTGGTCTTGGAAGGTCTCCTGCACCAACCTGGAAGCCAAAATGGGGTGTGGGGGAGGGCTGCATGAGGCTCCAAAATGCAATGTGAGCATGCATCCCCTCCGTGCATTCATGGCAGAGCCCAAAAAACAGCTGGGAGATGCACAAGCACGTGCGCAGAGACGGGTCTGCATGCCACGTATGGCACCTGTGTCATAGGTTTGCCATCACAGTACTAGAACATGGGTACAATTGAATTACAACTAGAAATGATGACATAAAATTTGAGATCATTGCAAGAGAAAGAAAATTTTCAGATTCAAAGTAATGAAATAAATATTTCACCTTTTCCCTGCAACGTTACTTGTTACACATACAAGTTTCATAGGCATGTACTACATGTAAGAAAAGTCCCAACATTAAAACTTAATTTCAGTCAAACTTTTTATTTTATAGTATTTTGATAACTTCAGAAAAAGTCTAGGAAAGCTGTTATTTGATAAATAGAACTGTATCTTGTGGATAACAATCATCTGATAAACATGAAGACGTAGCAAGATAACAATTCTTTTGGTTACTTTTTTGCATCGTGAGTAAATAGCTATTGTTGACCTTTATTTATATAAGTAAAATAAATATTTACTTACACTCCTGCTTTCACAGAGATGATCGGATTTTCAACTTCCAACTCATCTAAATTAGCTATGCCAGCCTGAATGCAGATTGGAAAATGACTTGTACTATTGTGTGAGTAAAGTTCAATTTCAGCAATACTACAGTCCTGTAAAGCAAATTAAACCAGAATAAAACAAAACAGATAAGTATTGTAAGATTACATTAACAGAACCTTTCAAGTGTGCAAGTATATTTCTCTCTTTATTAATATTGATTACATGAGCATTAAAAACGTGCAAAAGTGAAATATTTCCATTCATCTTCTTAAAATAGTTGACAAATTTAGAATATAATATATCTGGTTTGTTAAAGGTATCTTAGAAGTAGGATAAGCATACATCTAAGTACACAAGTCTTCATAAACAGGATTGTATTTACAGGTTTTAAGAACTTTTTTATGACAATAACTTTTCTAGACTGGAAACCACTTCATCATTGTTATTAATTATACCACTTGTTTTGTTTTCTTACTCTCAAAGAGAAAGAAAGGAAACATTAGTTCTGTTTACTGTTAAGATAACGCCAAATTGCTAAATAATGTAAGTTGCTTGTAGCACTACAATTTGGTTATTATTGTGAATTTATTTATTTAAAGTTGATATGGTCATCTGAAGTTTCTCTTCAGCAGAAATTTTTAGAAGCTGCTTCATATTTTAAGAACCAATTTATCTTTTTCAAAAATTTGGCACTTAAAAAAAGCAAAGGTAGAACTTTATGGTTATACTTTAAGTCAGAACTTTAAAAATAACCTTTTGATTCTTTAGAGTTAATAAAGCTAGGCAAAAAACGCCTAATGAGAGTTGAATTTAAATGCCTGCAATTTGCTCTCACATTAAAATTTCAACATTAGCTACTCACTTCCCTTTTTTTCAACAATATTTTTGCTATTTTTATGGCTCTATTTTGCTGTATTTTCAAAGATACCATTTCACCACATAAGCAGCACAATCTGTAGTCAAGTCTCATGCACATAGTACTTATTAGTTTAGCATTATTTAATCGTCAAACAGCAAACAAATGGTAATACAATGGTGTTTGTAACCTTTGACCTCACTCTGCTATTATCATTGTAATGCCACTCATGCACACTTTTAAAAGGTTGGTAAACATTTGGTTTGATAAGAAAAATAAAATATGATGAATAAAGCTTGATATAGGAAAGACAAACCTGGGGCACAGAAATATTTACAAGAGTAATCAAAAGTGTAAGAAAAATAGCTGAATCTTTGATAATTTCAATTTTAATGCTCTGGGCAGGGAAACAAATAATAAAACATTGAGGAAAGATAAAGTAGCGTGACAGGGAAATATATGTAAGGATACCAATTTGGTAGCTACTAGTAGCATCTGATTTTCACAAGAATAGAAGTATTCATTATAATTGTTATACCTTCATTATATGCTTGATGGAACCAATTGTGAAATTTCCTTGAGCTTTCTCTCTGTGAAGATTCAAGATGTCAGTCAGCATCCTTTCTCCTTCTTCTAGAACATATTTCTGACCTTGAAATGTTGGTTTCTCATATAAAATCCAGCTACATTAATGAATATATCAATATCAATATGCCACTCACATTGCAAGCACAGCACCAATACTAATAAGGATCCATGTTTACCATGATAATTATCTGCAGCTTTTCATATGTGTAGAATGAGCATACATACACACTGATGTTTAATATGAGCAATGTTTTTTTTTCCAGCAAGAGATTTACATTGCACACTGCTGCAAGAAAAACATCTGCCACTTAGCTACATTTTCATTTGTTAAACATATATGTCTTATTTTTAAAGATTTTAAAAATCAATATGGAAAAAAGCATTGCCTTTTGTCTTTTTTGTTTGCTTCTTTCATAAGGATGGTTAATTTCCCCAACAGACCAAATACTTTAGCCTGTCATTCAGAATGGGCAGGGGAATGTACATTGTTTTTCTAATGTTAGAATATGATAGGTTGGCAACAATGATCACAAAAAAAAAATCACTCTAACATAGCTTTAGGGATGCAATAGAAATAAATGATTTAGTGCTTGTCACTTAATTTTCTGTACTTTGTCTACTTCCCAACATTGCGTGGAAAGCTTACATATTACGTATCATGAAAATTCTTGCAAAGATTATTTATACTTGTCATTTGACTTTGCACCAGTGACTCTTCCTAATCCACCACATATGTTTGTTGGAGGCAGGATCATTATGCATGCTGCTTTGAATTGCACAAAATAAAGGTGGGATATAAAACTAACAATAAATAAATATTATATATTTCCTGATATCACAATTATTATATACTGTCTGGAAATTACTTTAAACTATTTTTTTGCACATTAAACCATAATATTTCCACATCTATATGCATATTAATCGCGGTGTTATGTCTCTAGTCTTATTCCTAATAAAATATATTTTCTATGTTTTCTGTTTTTTTTTTGTTATGGATATACTCTTTAATTACTGACAAATATAGATTTCTGGAAAATATACATTTATTTATCTTGTGTTTCAGCCTTAAAGCTCTGACAAAATTTTCAAACTAAGGAAAATGCAAAGTATTACTTTCGGATAAGAATTATATGGCAAAATTACAGTGAATAAACTTTGCATAGTGTGTTGTCTTTTTTGTATGTCCACATATACCTATTATCAACATTGTCATGATATTAGTCAAATGTGATTCCTGCTATAAGATACGTTTTTCTTACCATCCTCTAACAACTCTGATTGATGCTTCTTTTGAAAACACCCAGATGGTAGCATCTATCACATCATGATAAATTTCTAGTTTATTTGTGTTCCCATGAAAATCACAAATAAGCATCTGCAATGACATGCAATAATAATAATAATAACAACAACAACAACCAATCTAGTTGTATTTAAGTACAATGACAATAAAGATTATACTTATACTTAATGCAATAATGTAAAGCAAATTTGGTACATTCATTTTCTATTCCTCTTATATCAATTATGTTGTGCTCTTGGTGCAAACATAATGTATTTGCATTGCATAACTATTAAGCTAGTTTTGATGACTTGAATTTTATGGGTATAGCCCACCAGGCTAGCTTATCTAGGTCATAAAATGAAACCATCACAAGAATACTGTCTCAAACCTATCAACCTCCTTATTGCATTTCATTGTTGTAGCAGATAACTATGATAGTTATATCAAGGAAAATAGACTTCCTTTCCATACTTGTCCCTCATTTATTCCTCACTTTTGAAAATAGTTTATGACAAAGCAGACAATACTGAAATGTTATTGTTTTATATAAAATCACACTCACTTTTCCTGGTCTTGGATTGCACTTAAGTATGTTCCTATCAACAGGACACTATAATCAGAAAAAAAGAAATAATTTTAATACTACAGTAAGCCAAGGAAAGATATTTTAAACAAGGTGTTATGAAGAAATCTTAGCATTTTTAAGTAAAGGTGTTTAAGTATGCTAACAAACCATTTCTGAAAACCTCAAAGACACAAGTTAAACTTGTAGAAAAATACATTTTGTGACTTCATTCAAAACTATCAGCAGAGTATTCTGAGTCAGTTCTTACAATTCCTATTAAAATATAAAAGGCTTTGTACAATACTACTTTTCTCATATTATTCATCAGAATAAGATATGGACTATTAGGTTTTAAGCAGATTTAGAAATGTGAGCATAAATGCTCATTTATCCAACATTATTGCAAGAAACAGATATCAGTCTGCCTGATATCAAAGTGATGGTGGCGCTTCAGCTAATAATGTTCACTCTTCTCACACTTATAACTCATTTATGAAATAACTTTTCCTCATATCCCACCTAAAATCCCAGGAGAAAAAAGGGTAAAAAGAAAAGTATTTTTCAATTCAAATTCTGCTAAAAAAAGCATGCTCTTTCATTTAATCTGCCTGGTATATTGTAGACTGTACAATATAGAGTATATATTGGATACAGTACATTGAAAGAGTACCATATTATGTACCAAATTCTCACAGTAAATTAAGCAGAATCAATAGATTCAGAATTTTGTTTATATGGATAATCTATCTCTATAATATATTTAGCTTAAAGATGTGTGTATAGAACAAATTGTACCCTATGACTATCATTAAGTGCTGTACCTTATGATTCTTGATGAATATATCTTGTCTTTTTGTGTACACAGAGAGCATATGCACCAAAGACAAATTCCTTGTGTGTCCAATCACACTTGGCCAATAAAGAAGTCTATTATCTATTACATAAATGAAATGTATAGATTAGGTTCCTACTGTGTATAAATTTAGTGAAAAGAATTACCTTTGGACAGGTTACCAATTGCAGCAGCTTTGTAGATTTAGATGGAAGATCAGCTGGCAATATCCTGCTTCCAAGCGTACTTCCTTTTTCAACTAAATAACTTAAGCCAGGTAGATTTTCAGAATATGTATCCTTTAAAAAAGGCTTCATGCTAGAGTCAGATTTTTGAATAAAATGAACTGGAAATGTTGAACTCAAAGATGAGGTCTCTTCTGAATGAAGTACTTCCTTAGAAATAAATTGTTTAGAAAAGTCTTTTGGGAATTCGGTATTTTTATTGTCTTGCCAAATATTGGAAATAGAGGTTTCTTTTTCTTCCTCTTGATTTTTTCCTTCATAAAGTTTGTCTTCTTGTTCATTTTCATTACACTGATTACTAGACTTCAACTTTTCAGATACTGATTGCAAAAGTGATAAGACAGATAAAGATTGGTTTTCTCTTGGTGATCCACTATAGCGATTTCTTGGTGAAATATCAGTAGAAGGCAAGTCCTCTTGGGAACCATCATCTTCATATATAGGAGACAAAGAAAAGGGGTAAATCCTATATCGCTTTGCTTCTACAGTCATGAAAGTTTCTGAACAAGTATCATCCAGCATCTCATCCAACTGCTTGCTTTCATCATAAGAAGGAAAGAGGTCCTCTTTGAATCTGGATGTTTCATACATCTTATGAGTGTCATCTAAGGATAAATCAGGATAAGATAAGGTATTCATTATTTCTTCTCCTGAAAAAGAATAATTTTCATCTTGAAGACTGTCTTCATACAAAATATTAAAGGAAGAATTGTGTTTCCAATGTTCTGGTGTAGGAAAGGCAAAACAATTTGGGGATTTGTTTTCATTTTCACTGTCAACATCCAGATAATATTCCTTAAGTACATTATCTGCTATTAAACATGGGTCCTTGTTTACTTCTTCTCCAAGGACAAAACCAATGTCTGATGAATTGTTCAACAGAGATGATTCAGATATACTAAAAAGGGCATTGAACTTAGTATCTTGTTGTAGTATATCTTCGTTTCCCATTTTGCTACTGCCCCATTCACTATTTATTTCATAATATTTTTCATGTGGTTCCTTTCCTTCAGCAGTAACAGCTTTGCTTTTTCTTATCACATTTTTGGGGAAATCATTCTCTACATTATGTCCAGGTGAACATAAATAAGTAAATTCATCTTGATATTTATCAGAAAAGCTACCGTCTGTATTAATGTTTGAGTTAAAGTTTCTTGTTAAAACTGAGCATGCTGACAATTGCTTATAGGTCATAACAGCCTCTCCTTTGACTAAATTACATTGATTCTCACATGTCCAGCTACTAGTGATATCACCAACAATTGCCCTATTTGTTGCACAATCATCATTTTTATTGTATTTGGCATTATTGATTTTGTCACGACAGGAATTTAGTTTAGTTATGTCATCATACCATTCTTCACAAACTGTTTGGCCTGAACACACATTATTTGGTATAATTTCTCCAGAAACCTCTTTACTCTCTTCTTTGAAGTTAAAAGGAACCGATACATTTGTTACATCCTCAACAGTTATCTTCTGCTTTTCAACTGGGGATACTGGATTTAGGCTTAACGGTATTTCAATTATTTCAGGAAGCTTAATTGATAATTCTGCATCAGTTATAGGTATCTCTGATGCTTCAGTGTAACACATATTTGTATTTTGGGAAAAATCCTTACATAAATGTTCCTCATATGGCACAACTGCTGGATTTTGTTTGGCTGTTTTAATAACATTGTCAGTTATTTCTTTTGGTTTTACTATTACTGAATTATGTAAATCAGTTTTATCAGTGATATTCAATGGTTCCTTTTCATTCTGAGTATCATCGTCAAATTTAAGTCCAGAGAACTTTGTGATATAATTCACATCACAGGGCTTTAATGAAGAGTTCCTTGACTGTATTTTTTTAGATTCTGACAGCATTTTTCTATTCGTATCATCTTTTTGAAAGCTGGGACTTTCATTATACTTAGTGTCATTATTTTGACAGATGGGAGCTGTTTGTTTTGATCTAATTTCTTCTATTGCTAAATGAAGAACTTCATCTACTATTTCATCAGCCTTTTTAAACAAAAGTGTTAAGTTTTGAGATTTAATTTGCAGTTGCTTTCCTGTTTCAACATTTCTCAATGGTTCCTTAAAAAACTGGTTGTTTGATTTAGGAAATAAAGCAGTAATTGCTTCTTTATCCATTCCAGTAGCAATTTTTGAAGGCGTAGCCACAAGGAAATTAGAATTCTGCCCTGAGGGAGTTGTATGAATGTCTTTGCTCTGCTGGGTATTAAGAGGCATTTCTGATGCTATCTTTGAAGGATCTATATTTTCCACATAATAGGTAACTGAGGCCATTAATGGAGGTGAATAAGTAATATCTGATATTGATTCAGAAGATACACTACTTAATGTATCCTTAGATGACAATTTTAAGGTATGTTTTTCAGAATTTATAGGAAGAGAATTGATTTTGTCAAAAACAACCTCTGTTGCTTCACAGGCAGGAGGAGGAAGGTCTGAGGTATCTTTAAAAGAACTTGTAGGAATAGCAGACTTGGACGCATGTACATTGCCAGATGTAAAATCAGGAAAGGTCTCTCTTATGAGAATGGATTCGGAATCCATTGAATAAGAACTAATCAAATATTTTGTTTCATTTGAATGTGGCAAAATCTTTTTTTCAGTGTTATCTCTGTCAATAGTATCACGGATAATATGGGATTTAAAGTTATTTCCAAATCCCGGGAAAAAATGTGACTTTAAGGCAGCTTTAGAATTTCCAGACACAGAATCAGAGTAGCATATTTCACTAATGTCTGCCTCTGCAGAATTTATTGCAGTGGTGACTCTTGCAGACTGCAACGCACGTTCCTGTTCATCAGGCAAAGAATATGAACCCTTCAAAAAATTCTGATCTTTGGAATGAGATGCAGACTTAGCCATAGTATCCAAATGAATGTTATCTTCAAAGATATTAGCATTATGGATCAAAGCAGGTAAGAGAGAACAAGAATTATCTGGTGCCGAGTTAATTTCTTCAGGTTTCGCAGGTAGAGGACTATGGGCCAAGCACTCATTTTCAGAAGAAATAATAGACAGACAAGCGAGTTCTTTATTTTCAGGAGGCCTGACATGATTTCTTATGCTACTGAGCATTGAATTGCTTTTCTCAGAAATAATTGGAGTTTTAATAGCATCATTTTTTATAGTTTTAAGAGATGACGTATCTACGTTCTTTACATGTCTTGTGTTTTCCAGTTCAAAGAGCTTATTTTGTTTCTCAAGAGGAGATGAACAAATATTTAAGCTGGTTAACGGTTGGATCAGAGTTTTATTCTCATCTCTTTTGGCAGGATGACATTCATTTTCAGCTTCAAGACTTTGAGGGACATTATCTGCATCTGTTTTGAAGGAGTCGACATGCGTATATTCAGTACCTAACAAAGAAATGTTGGCCTTATTTTCCTCTGTACTATTAGACATAACTGTGTCAAGTTCCACAACAGGTATTCCAACATTCTCCTCAATTACTTTACTAGCTCCAATATTAGCCATTATGGAGATCCTAGAATTATTTTGTGGATCTCTAAGTAATAAAGGCTCAGTGGTTTCTTTACTCCCTAGGCCACTCTTGCTGCATAAGTGCAACGCAGACCCATTTTCTGTAGAAAGGGCTGGCATTTCTGATTTGAAAACTAATGGCAATTCTTCTGTAACTGCTGGTTTATGGAGAAGCAATTGAGAATGATTTTCAGTTGTCATATCTGTATTTAAATCTTTATTACTGTTTGTTCCATTATTTACTTGATCACCACAGTTATAGTTATTCATGTACAATGATGGATTAACTGATTCTAATCTGAACTGATCCTCAGTCCAAGAATATTTATCTTCTAACAATTGACGATCATTATTAGTTGACTCTACTTTGGGGTAAGATGAAAATTCATTTTGTACTGCCTCTTTTGTTTCTGTGTTAGAAAAAAGACATAAATGTGTTTCTTTTTTAGAACAAACAGTGGTAGCATTGTTCGACTGTGGCTGCAAATGTATTTCTTCTAATGCTTTTCTCTTTTCATCTAATCTACTGTTTTCTGAATTGATTCTTGCAGAATCTGTATTTGGGTAGCTAGAACTGACCTGATTTGGCAGCAATGCTGGTGGGTCTAACAAAAGTTCCCTATTAACTTCTGTTTTGTCTGAAAGTGATACACATTTTACAGACTCAAGTTCTTCAATGCAGTTTTTGGTGGTTTCAATTTCTCTCAAAGAGGTAATTTTGTTCTTTACTTCATTGTGCTCACAATCACCCTGAACATCTCCCTTCTGATTCATTTCGGATAAAAGCATGTTTTCTTGTGAATTTTGTTTGTCATCTTTAGTTTCAGATTTTCCATTCTGCAGTAATGATTCTGGTTCTTTTGTCGTTTCTGAGCTTAAAGTATTTATGATTTCCTCTTTTTTGCTTTCCACAAGACAGTTGCTAATACTGGTTCTGGTTACTGTTTCTTGTTCCAAGTCTGCTTGTTTCTTAAGCAACTGCTTAATTCTTGCAGAACCTCGGTAGGTTGCATAAGTAATTGAATGTGCTGGGAGTTCACTTTCTGTTTTTCTGGAATAAAAACATTGTTAATATTAACAAATGTTTCCAGCCACATACAATTATAAATATACCTACTACTCAAATAGTTAACCTATCTTATATAGAGAGGGTATGATATTAAAAGTGTAAGTTGTGCAATACATTTAATAGTTATCTATATAATAGTTGCAGAATTACTGAAAAAGAACAATTTTCAGACTATTAAGGTCAAATCCCTGATCTAAGGAAGATTCCTCTTCCAATACATATATTTGTGTATTAGAAATCTTTGCTTTACACCCCAAAGGAGAAGTGACAAAATGCCACTTTAAAAGTGGGATAACTAAGATGATTTTTGGTTGTCTTGAGTGAATTCTGGATATGAGGCAAAAGCAATGTCATGGGAAAATGACTGAAAAATAAGGCATGTTTGTGCAATAGGTATGTGCAGATAAGGAAGAATCTTTGGAAAGGTTTCTCTCCCTGGGAATAAATGTGTTAGCACCGAAACGACATCATTATGCTAACATGAATTACAATAGCCAATGCTATGATTAGAATGATGGTAGTTATAGCAAAACATCTGGAAGGTATTACAGTTAGTCCTCAACTTATAAACATAATTGAACCCAAAATTTCCACTGCTAAGCAAGACAGTTGTTAAGTAAGTCATGCTCTTTTTTTACAACCTTTTTGCCACAGTTGTTAGCAAATTATTGCTTGCTGTTAAGTGAATCATGCAGTTGTTAAGCAAATCTGGCTTCTCCCATTAGCTTTGCTTACCAGACGTCAACTGGGAAGGTTGCAAATGGTGATTACATGACCCTGTATGAGTGCAAATGTCATACACACAGGACAGTTACCAAGCGTCTACATTTTGATCATGTGGCCAAGATGGTGCAACAGTCTTAAGTGTGAACAACTGCCATAAGTCACCTTTTTTGTTGTCACTATAACTTTGAACAATCACTAAAGAAATGGTTGTCTAGTAGACAAATGGACTACCTGTATAAAGGCTTTTTTACTTTACAAAACTATGTACAAAATCCTCACATGCACCATTTTTAAAAATATGGGAACAGAAAATGCAAAAGCTAAGTATCAATTACTTGATGTTGTGGTTTAAAACAACAGTTTATTATTAGACTTTAAAATAGTTTGAACATTTCTTTCTTTTGGAGCAGTAAGTAGGACTTGAACAACTATAAACCTACTTTCTGCTCATGTATTTTTGATTGAGTGATTTACTTTAAAAAATATGAAAGCTATATTGAAGGCTATGTGCCAATAAACTATTATGTGCAATTCAGTGAAGCTCGGTGCACATATGCATGGATAACTTTTAGCATGCTTTCTCTGTAACATAATGTTCTATGATTTAAACTGAATATATCTTTGCCTCCATTGAAAAGCATTGTTAAAGCAATATACAGTGTACCTATGGTATTTGATTTATAATACAGGCATTAGTAAGCATAAATGAGATGTAAGCACATGTTATATAAATGAAATTAAAGAAAGCTATTGACTGTAAAATCAGGTATGTAGGTCATGTATTCGGCTACTGTTGGGATGTACAATAAAATGCCTATGTCTCATTAAGAAAGATGTATGAGTCAGGTATTACAACCTATAAAAAGTGATATTCTGTTATGGATTATATATAATTGGTATAACCTCTGCCTTAAATGTATTTTATAGAACTACAAGTGAATAGAGACTAAATGAATCTAAAATAAATACAAATTATCTTGTACTTAACAGCCCGCATAATGCTAATGGAAGCTATAATAATGTTGCCAGGAGAGATTATTCTGATGCCATCCTTATTCTTTTTTTGGGGGGGGTGGGGGAGGGGAGGAGAGAAGCAGCTTATATATTTCAATAGTTCCATCTGGTATTTCAGAGCTCCCGAGATGTTTGATAAACACTTTAATCCTAACAGCTTTCACTGAAATAAAACATCTAACATTTGAGCGGAAAAAAGAAGATAATGCTATATAATATAGTATTGGCATGTTTGCTTTCATGTTTACAGAATCTAGTTCAAAGTCTATAAACCACTTTGTTTTAAGATATATTTTAAAAATTGAAATAGTAAATAGAGAAAATTTAGCTCAAACTAAGCTCTTTATTTCTGTTGTAATATAGAATATTTTTATGACAACTACACCTATCTGTTAACTAACCTTACAAAAATGCATAAAGAACTGTTGTCATAAAAAAATAAAAAAAGCAATAATATATTTCTAAGTCATATACTTTATTGAATACTGTTGAAAAATTGTGCCATTACTGCCCAAGATAAAAAGTCATTTGAACACCAGTAGTTCTTAGTTAATGACCATTTGTTCAGCAACTGTTTGAAGTTAAGGCAATGAATGACTGGTACTTATAACTGGTCCTCAAAGTTCCAGCCATCCGAGAATCCCTGCAGTCACATGATTCTGGTACTTGGCAACCAGGTCCCACTTACAATGTTTGGGTTATCCCGTAGTCACATGATCATCATTTGTGATCTTCCCTGCTGACTGAGGCCTAGCCCAAGAATGATATAGTGTACTTCCCTTCTGGCAGTGGCCATCCCAGCTTGGCCACACCCTCTCTTGTTTGGCAGTAGTCAACCCTAGCCAAATCACCCTTGTGCACACACTCCCTCACCTGGCAACCATCACTCATGGTTTAGCATGCTGATGCTGTGTCACAGGAGGCCTTTGTGCTTCTTCCTCCTCTAGAACTACCCTCGGCCTTGTTGCGCCCATGCTACAGCAATCACTTACCCACTCACTTGCTTACAAACTACCTGGACTTGCAACTTCCTACCGGCTTCCCCACTGAGTTTGCTTATTGGACTCTGGCAGGAAATTGTGAGAATGTCTTCATTTAATGACCTGTAATCTTTGTTTAATGACACCAGTGGCTAGGATTGCCATTCTAAATGATGTGGGCATGGGATGTCATGCTTTATGATGCCATTGCTGAGTGACAGACATTCCAATCCCAATTATTGTCATTAAGTGAGCACTACTTGAAAGCACAAAAGAGACAGATCTGAAAGATTTTCAAAACTGGTCATTCAAAACACTGTACTGCATTTTCTAAACTGTAATAAACTGTGAATCTATCTGCATAAAACAAGCCACTCACATTTCTCTACACATTTTCATTATGCAAAAGGCATACATGAAGAAAACAGATACTCCATGGAAAGCTATGCTCATATCCAGGGTCCATGTTTGTGAAACATAAAAGAGTGACCCTGGACATGATCAAATATAGGTTCCAATCTCTGTAGACTGATTTTCTAGTGAGTAGCCATTCTGTTTTCATGTACTTTCATCTTCCTGCTGTTACGAATATGCTTTTTTGTTTCCTGTAAATAGGAAACTCTGTTTTGCAATAGTGAGTGATGTTGCAGAAGTAGCTGCATTTGTGTAAACCTACCTATGAGACACAGTTTGCTCCAAAGATTAATATACTGGACTAAGATTGAGAAGATCTGAGTTTTAGTCTTGCCTTAGTTTAGCCCTGCCTAAATTTTAACAGCTGGCCTCAGCCAGTTATTTTTTCTTAGTTCTAAAGCGGCAAGGGCAAATCATTTCCAAAATTGTTCCCTAAAAACGGTTATGAATTTACTGATGTAGTATGCAAGAGTCAAGACTCACTAAAGGCATAAAGAAACAAATAGTTGTGTAGATATTAATTTCCAGCTTCAGGATAAAAATACCATCTTAGTCCAGCATTTTGCTTTTTACAGTGACTAAACCAGATAGTAGTATTTATCTCTGCAGAATTTATGTGATTCTCCTTCACTAAGGCTAGTTCTGCTATATGCTTACTTCATTTTTTTCTTGTATTACTGTTTCTACAATTTGTCTGATAATGTCATTAAAATGAGTGGCATATAATTTTTACAAATTAGCCATCTTTTTATCTTTTGATACCTCCTTCGTCATTAGATTCAACTGATAAAGAATATGTAAAATGTTTATAATCTCTCCCCATTCTTTGTTTTCAATTTTGTAAATTCAAACTTTTTATATATAAGACTATATCTTTTGCATGACTCTCCCACTGATGAATCTTTAAAAAATAGACCATACAGGATGAGAACTATTTTATGTACATTATGAATTGTTCAATATGAATAACACTGAAGAAAATTTGTATGATCCTATGAGCTCAAATTAAAAATATATTTAGATACTATATTTGAACTCACTTGGCTGTTTCAGCAGATTGATCCTGAGGTTTCTGTAAATGTTGTGGACTAGATTTAATTCTTAAATTACTGTCATCATCTTTGCTTGATATTTTCTGTTCAGTTCCAAAATTTGAAATGACAAGTATATTTGATTTGAGATGCTCAGTATGTCCTTTCTCTTGATGGCTACCTTGATCTGAAAAGCCTTTTTTAGTTTTGCAATGTCCATCTCCAAAATTAGAAGGTTCTTTTTCTTTGTATGATGATTTAGAAGAAATACCAAATAAACTCCCAAGATATTGCAAAAATCCTTCTTTAGACCGTTTATTATTATTGTTTGCTTTGCTTTCATGAATCAAACTAGGAAGACTTTTTGCTTTCTTTAATTCCTCTTGAGTGGTAGATCTATTCAAGCCTTCTGTACAGAAATCTGTATTTGTACAGACTGAAACCTACAAGAAAAGAAACAGATTCTTTTATCAATTGTTGAAGAGGAAGTAGATGTTACTGTCTATATAGGAGGAATTGTATTGCATTGTATCCTGTCTTTCCTATGAAAGTATAGGAAGCATAAGTAGCACATAGTCAGTTCTTTTCATTGTATTGTTCCTATAGGAGAATTAATAAGGCCATGCCAGTTTTTTAAGAGATGAAGATGAGGGTCTTCCCAATCTAAAGCCAGAGCTCTTTCTGCTTAAGCATACTGGCTCTCATTAAGTGTACTGGAATACATTAATGTACAATTTTAATGCCAGTGCTTTATTCCCGGCATACATAATATTATCTAAATCTACAGTACATTGAACATTGCTAAGTATGCATAACACTGATTCTATAAAGGCAGAAAACTAGCTCTTTTATTAAAAGCTCACATGAAAAAGAATCTCCACTATGAGATCTGCATTTTATTTTTTGAAATATATGTTCTTCGTATGTAATGGATGTAATAGCATTACATAAAAATAAACAGTTGCAGCATTAGCAGCTATTTTTAGTTAATAAATCTCCCCCCCCCCCCCCAGGAATGATTAATGTGGTATGTCTGCCAGGCTTCTTCCCCAAGAAAGCCTATTTTAAAAAAGCCAGTGTCCTTTTCTCTTTCTTCTTATCTATGGGCAGTATATCTGACTATTCCTTTTATAAGATGTGTCTATTTCACTAATTCCTCAGACCATTATTCTTTTATGCAGAATTTTTCCTTAGTGTCTCTCACATAGTGTCTTTCTTTTTCCCGTACTCCTTGTAGGGAATTTTGCCTTAGTTATATGTGGAGAGTTTTTTTTTAATCTTTACAAAATCCCAAATTTTGGGAACTGATGGGAGATGAAGCCAGAAAACACGTTTTTTCCATCATGACACTTGTATTATTAAATTATTAAACAAGTCCATCATGACACCTATATTATTCAGAGTCCAGAGTGGCCCTATGGTTATAGCTTTGCAGGAAGGCAGAGGACTGGAAATCATCTGAACCTGGATTTTTAAAATTAACATGTTATCTTATTTGTATTGTGTATTATTTACACATGAATCTGTTGATGTTCTGGTGGTTTTTATTGTGCTGTATATTAGAAGTCACCATGAGCATATTGTGATTCTGAGAAATTTAAATTCTATAAATAAATAATAATTCAAAAGGCATTTCACTTTCTAAGTAATTATCATTACAAGCATTACATTATATATAAGGTATAGGCAAGAAAGAGTACAGAAAAATCCTTTGTTTCATAGGTGCCACAATGCTCTACTGAAACATGCACACTGTATAGCCATGTGTATATTTTTCTTATCTCATTATAATATTTAGTTTTGAAAAGCTAGAATTGGAATTGCGGGCATAATATATATTAATTATGTTTATGCTTGAATTGTATCTATTTTCTTGCTTTTAACTTAACATTTCATGCCATTAAACTTTTGAAACAATTATTTAATTAAAAACTATCTACAACTAAAAGAAAACAAAGCCAGAGATCTTCAATTTGTCATAAAATGATAACTGTAATGACTGATAACGGATCTAATGTCATTATTTACAATTTCTACTTTCACAATCACATATAAATACACACACACGTATTTCAGGACAACATTTTCTGCATATAATGAAACAGACAACAATAGGAAAACCCATATAAAAATAAACTGATAGTTTTTAGGAAGAATAAGACATAACTCTGGTTCCTATTATAATAATAAATAGAAAGACCTTTAATAATTCTGGAAGAGGACTGCTTTCTTTTCTTGGACAAATCACATCTGTAGATTCATCTTCCTTAATTTCAAAACTGAAAAAGAGAGAAAGAGATGTAACCTATTTGAAAGTCCAAATTTATTTGAAGCATTTTTGAAAGAAAGTGGAGAAACTGAACACATTTATTTTGCCTGCTTGCTTTCTGTCATCTTGGCATTTCTTGTGTTTAGACAGCTTTTCTAAACCTGATCAAAGCATTTCCTTTATTGTCATAAACTTTCCAAGTTCATTTTTTAAACTCTAATATTTTTTTCTATCTATTTTTAACACAACGCTTCTGTAGTATATTTTCAAAACTAGTCAGTTAATTTGATTTTTAGCTTAAGGTTACCATCTGTTTAATCTAGAATTTTGTCCCTTATCCTTACATAATGGTAGCTATAATTGTAACTGCCTTGCAAAGATTTTTGCTTATTGATTAGATTTGAATGCTATCTAATATCCAATGATACTGGATGGCTGATATAGAATAAAATTATCAGTAAAAATAAATTTCCCAATAATTTAATCCTAAATTGGAAGAAATTGAATTTTTTGCATATATAAATCACATATTTACATTATACAAAATTTTAAATATCTCTTTATTTTAAATTTAAATTTATTTCAAATTTGGTATAATAAATATCATTTCTAAAAGTCTCTTGTTTTATAGTCATAGAGACAGACACGTGAGAAGTTTGTTCTTGCTCAGTTGAAATGATATTAGCTCAACTAATTTCTAATTTAAATGGTTAACAATTTAGAATTTAAATAATTAGTAAATAATGAGTTGAATTAAAAGACTTAATACAGTAGAAGACTCAGATAACATTTAAGTGTAAACATGGTTAAGTGTTGAATAAGCTGAATTAACAGCATCAACATCAGAGAAAATCAACACAAATTTGTCTACCTGGGAGTAACTCTGTGTTATATTTCCCAATATACAATTTACATTTCAGTAGGTTGGGACCAAAAAGTATTTTTGGAAACTAGACTGTATAAAATATGCAATATCAAATTAAGTGAAAACAAATTCTATACTGGATTTCAGTTAAGCTCCAAGTATTTCATTCAAATTTCCTCCAAAACAAAAACACATTAAAACCAAGATCTTCCGTAATAAAAGAAAAATACTAGAGTTATTACTTTTGTTTGTTTATTTAAGATACTTCTATAGCCATCCATTTTAAGAAACACAATTGTGGGTTCCACACAATAGCAGTACAAAACCAACACACACACACCGCCCCCAATGCAGTCAGACAATCTTTAACCTCACCCTATTCCAATACTTGGATGACAAGCTAGCTCTCTATAGCCTACTCAAAGAGAGGAGAGCCTATTTAATAGGCCCTATTAGGTCTCAAGGGGAAGATGTTCTACAGGACAGGGCCTGCTAAGGAAAAAGGTTGCTAGGTCCCACAACATTTAGGGGATCTGGAGTGTGTTTACTGATGGAATGGGAATATACTGTCAAGAGAAATAATTCCACAAATAACCTGGCCCCATGCTAAGATTATATGGAACAATGGAACAAAACTAGAAGCCCAAGGCCTCTCACACAACGAAAGTATAATGTTGGCAAACCTAGCGGTGCTAAACACTGTGAGAGCCACTGCATTCTGGATCAGTTGTAGTTTCTAGATGATCTTCAAAGGCAGTTCCACATAGACCATATTGTAGTAGTTGTCTACAACAATAGATGAATGGCTTTTTAAGAAGGAAGACATATATTCCACACAGACAACTTTCATACTACACATCCCACACTTAATACAAGCAGTAGCAAACATACAAACTTAGCCCGGAGTTCAAAATATGGCCAGAAAAAGAAAAACTATTTTAAATAATATTTATTTTATTAAAGACTGGCAATTATAACCAATTGTAAAAGTAAGGTTCTTCATTTCTAAAATAAATTGATCTTCCATTTGAATGCATGTACACACAACTCATTCTTTTGCATAAAATAATAAAAGCATATTAAGTTATATATACTGTGGATAAAGTGTCAAGGGACAACACAACACAAAGTACATTCCAACAGTAAAAACAACCTTGTAGATAGACATAAGGAGACCTAACTATATTAACTTCCATAAAATGCAATGTTTCTTACTCCTAGTAGGAAAATATACGTAGGCTACTGTCATAAAGGAGGTATCCCGGGGAAACTAAGGAAGGAACATGAAGTCCTGGACTGTTTTTATTCCTTTTCCTCTTGTTCTTTTCTGTGTGTAAAGGGCAATTATTTAAAATGGAGAACCTCCATTGTCCTATTTAGGTGTCACTACAGGATTAGTGGGGACTAGACAGCCGCTGATCTGTTGGGTCCTCACTTTAGCTGGCTCATCATGGGTCATCGTTTCAACTGGGTCATCATTTCAGAGATATTTATTTACCTAAATAGATAAGCAGACTGACCACATGCTAACAAAAAATCAGTGAGAGTAGGAAGAAGAAATTTCTGATTTCCTTCCTGTTTCTCCACTGACTTTACTTGTGGAAAGCTTGCAGGGAGAAAATTAATGGGGAAGCTGGGAGGGAAACTGTCAAGTTGCTCAGCTAAGCCTCTTCCATCCACACTAGTCCCTCTGTGCTCGCACTTCACTGGCCACTCACATACCCTTCCTGACCCTCACCATATCATGTACCCTCTCTGATTTGTGATGTATCTCTTGCACATTTCTGTACTCTTCTCAATGTTCATCTCACCTCTTGCATGCTCCTTTGCTCACACCCTAACTCAGTAGCAGTGACGTACATGTCTGCTGGCCTTCAACTTGTAACTCCTACCAGCTTCCTCACTGAATTTGGTTGTGGGAAGCTGGCAGGGAATGTCAGCAATCATCACTGAGTTTAGAATTTCTGCTAATTTCCCCAGACTTGTGGGACACTCTCAGGGAGCATTAGAAATGATTATCATGAGGCTGCAGCTGATCGTGGAAGTGCTGAAATGCCCACAACATTTCTAAATCTGAACCCTCAGAAGTAATGGGTCCTGGATTTTGGATGCATCCTGTAAGTTATCCCATTTCAAATACCTTGGTTGAAAAATTGTTGCCCTATGATGATCTATTCGGCCAATTGAAAGTTATAAACAGACACAATAGTTTTAGCATGCAGATAAGCCCTGTATTTCCTATCTCATTTTCAAAGGCCATAATACTTTCAACAGCTATGCTTACAGTCAAGTACTTTATTAGTTAGCATCTCCAATCCATTTCTTCTTTTCCAACAGCTTCTTCTATTTTAAAACACATAAACAATTGTTCCCATTTACAGATAATTTTTGGGAGGTCTTCCTGTTGCAAGTGAAACAATACTCTTTCAAGCCTTTTTGGATAGATGTATATTTGTGAAGATTTGGCACAACATTTTCAAAGTTTTTCCTCATCATGTAGATAAAGTTGAAGCCTTGAATAGTAGCCACTTTTCCCCTACTTTTCAAGTAACAGAATTGGACGCAACCTTATAGGCCTTCTAGTCCAATCCCTGCTTAAGCAGAAGACCCGATACCACCCTGGTTAAATGGCTATTTACTCTATTTTTTAAAATCTCCAGTGATTGAGCACTCACAACCTCAAGAGGCAAGCTATTCCATTGATTAATTGCTCTTGCTATCAGAAAATTTCTCCTTTCTTCTAGGTTGTAGCTCTTCGACAAGTTCTCACTTCAATTGTTGTCCTGCACTAAGTCAATCTCTTCTTTGTGACAACCTGTCAGGTACTGGAAGACAGTTTTAACCCTCCCCCTCCCCCCCGCAATCGTTCTCTTCAATTTATTTGGACATATCTAGAGCCAGGGGTGGGTTCCTGCCAGTTCTAACCTCTTCTATAGAAGAGGTTCCACAAATCTACAGTGCCGTTTAGAACCGTTTCCAGCTCCCTCCCCCCACCCAGCCGCACATCATCAAGACAAAGAGCGAGAAGAGGAATTCTAGGAGTTGAAGTTAAGTCTTAAAGCTGTCAAGCCTGGTTTTTTTTTCTAAAGGGTTAGGGGTTCAAGAGTCTTGTAGCGTGCTTCAAATGCCAGAGTTTCTGAGCCAACATTTTGGTTTCTAAGCAAGAGTGTTGTTGAGTTTCACCACATTTTACAAGTTGGCCACGCCCACCCAGTCACGACTGCCAAGCCAATCCCACTCGGTCACATGGCTGGCAAGCCACTCCTATCCGGTCACATGGCTGGCAAACCACTCCCATCCAGTCACATGGCCAGCAAGCCAAAGCAGGCCATAACTACAGAAGGGGTTCTAAAAATTTTGAAACCCACCACTGCCTAGATCCCTCAGATATTCACCATACAATTTAGCCTCCAGATTCTATCATTTGTTGCTATTCTCTGCATACTTTTCAGGTTCTCAATTTTCTTTTTTGGTATTGGGGTAGCCAGAACTGTACACAGTATTCCAGTACAGTGTAAAATGGTACAATCACTTCTTGTTGTCTTGAGTCTGTATTGGCCTTTTTGGCAGCTGCAACACACTGCTGGTTTATACTTATGTGATTGTCCACTAGGATGCCTAGATCTCTTTCAAATACTGTTGTTGACCTAGGTACCACTTATTCTATATCTGTGCACTTAAGTTTCTTGCCTAAGTGTAAGGCCTTACTTTTCTCACAATTGAACTGTATTTTATTGGATAGGGCCAAATGTTCAAGTCTGTCAAGATTCTTCTGGATCTTGAGTCTATTTTCTAAAGTGTTGGGCTACTAGCCCCAACTTATCAAATGTAAATTTGATAAGTTCCCTTCATCTAAATGTTTATAAATACATTGAAGAGTATAGGGCCTAAGAAATAACCATGTGCTACCCCACCACATGCTTCCCTCCATGTCAATGTAGTTCCATTAAACACCATTCCAATACACTGAGTGAGGTTGGTCAGCCAGTTACCAATCTGTCTGGTGGTGATGTGACTATTGCACATTTTTCCATCTTCCCAAAATGTAGGCTGTGGTCTACTTTATCAAATGTACTTTAGAAGACTACTTATTTTTAGGGAAAAAATAGAAATAAAAAAGAGAAGGTTGAAAGGCTACATGCTAAAATAAGAATATAGGTTTTAAGCAGTAAAAATTGTGCAACATTTGGTATAATTATACCAAGTTAGTAATTGATGCAAGAATAAAGATTCAAAAGAATAGGTCTAAAGATAATGTTTGGAACTTGGGTTCATCTACTGAAACAGAAAAGATGAGCTCAAAAAAGCTTTTGATGAAAATCTACATAATATAATTCTACTGCTGAGGGAAAGATTGCAGAGAAAAAGCAACAGATGAGAGTGAGTACTTAATCTTCTGCCATTTGCTAATTCTTTCTCTAGACATTTTTCCTAATAAACTCCAAAATAGGAAATAAATTGAGCCTCAAAATTATGACATGTCCTGATAATAAGACCATGCCATATTTTTCCTGTGGGCAAAAATATACACCCTCCCCCAATAATAAACCCTCTGGAAAAAACCCCCTCCAGCCAGCTAGAGCGCCACTCACCAACCTACTGATATCCCGAAGGCGCAAAGCTGCAGGAGCCGGGGGAGGGGGACAAAGGCGCTCACATTGCTTGACGCCTTTGGGATACCACTAGGTTGGTGGGTGGTGCTGTGCCCAGCTGGAGCAGGGGGTTGCCGGGCAGCTGCTCTCACGAGCAGCCGCCTGGCAATACCCCTTTCCAGCTGGGCAAAGTACCGCTCACCGACCTAGTAATATCCCAAAGGCGCTAGGCCACGTGGTGCTCTGCTTGGCTAGAAAGAGAGGTTGCGCGAGCAATTGTTCTGCTTCCAGCTCGCGTGCCTTACCATGCCCAGCTCTCCCTGCAGGGCTGGGCCAAGGCACCACCACCGCCCCGCTGCTGCCACTGCCACCATGCTCCGAGCATAACCGGCTTCCAAACTCCGGAGATCTGCTGCCGAGTCTTCTAGCAGCAGCCTCTCTGGGACTACACTCTATGGTTGTGGGCAGGCCAGCCCACAAACATAGAGCATAGTCCCAGAGCCGCCGCTGCCGGAAGACTCGGCAGCAGATCTCTCGAGTTTAGAAGCTGGTTATGCTCGGAGCATGGCGGTGGCAGCGAAGGCCGCGGTGGTGGCAGGGAAGCCATGGTGGTGGCAGGGGGCCCACGGTGGCGCCCTGGTCCAGCTCTGCAGGGAGAGTTGGGCATGGTGAGGCAGGGAGGCACGCGAGCTGGAGGCAGAACAAGTGTTCATGCAACCTCTCTTTACAGGCGGGTAGAGCGCCACGTGGCTTAGCCCCTTTGGGATATTACTGGGTCGGTGAGTGGCGCTCTGCCTGGCTGGAAAGGGGCATTGCTGGGCGGCTGCTCATGAATGTGGTCACCTCATGGTGGCTTTGTTGCGCTGCTATGACAGCGCAACACAGCCTTTTGCCCCTGAGGCTGTGCCCGATTCTTTGGCCGCCCGCTTGCAAGAGAGCAGCCACCCAGCAACCTCAAACCAATAAGCCCTCCCCTGATAATAAGGCCCAAGCAAAATTTGGGGGGGGGAGGGTCAAAAGAAAATAAGACCCTGTCTTATTTTCGAGGAAACACAGTATTAATACTTTACTTTAAAAAATGTGTATCACTGTTATGGAAATATATAATAGGAGTGCCATCCTGCTCAAACTGGTATGGCAAAAATAGAGAAAATACAGTATATATTAGTATACCTATCACACAATTCTCATAAAGTACAGACACCGTAGTGGCTACATCTAAATAAATGGCACGGAACAGATCTGACCAGACAGCAGCTGTTCTAGGCTGGCCTCTGCATGTCGCATTTTCAGTCAGTTCAAGGCAGCGGGGACTGGCACTGGCGGCGGTCCTCCTAGAACCACCATAAAATGCGTCGTGCAGAGGCCAAAAATGGGGTGTGCGGAGGCTGAAAACGTGATGCACAGAGGCCAAACATGTGATGCGTGGAGGTGGCGATTGGTGGCGATGTGCTCTGGCGATCCCCACAGCCTTGAATGGAAAACCCCGAAAATGCAAGGCACAGAGGCCAAAAACGTGAGGCATGGAGGCAGTGATGATCTGTGGCAATCCCTGCAGCCTGGAGCAGGTATAAAACATGATGCGCAGAGGCCAAAAATGGCCCAAGGATGGGGGCCAGTGGGTGGGTGGGGCTACATTCAGTGTATAAAATTTTCACCCTCTTTTAGGGGGTGGGAAGTGTGATGTATACTTTGAAAAATAGGGTACCTTAGACAGCAACATTTGCGACACTTTAGTTTTAATCCCACAATATGAAAACATTTTATTTCTCTGTAAAATCTATATATTAATATTAATATATTAATAAAATCTATATATGATCCAAGCATCATACCAAGTGCATTTTCCCACCTCTGTTCTTTATTTTAAAAAATCTTCTGGAAGTGTTAGGGAAAAAAACCTATCCTCCTTTAATAAACTACCCACCCACATTATGTATACAAAGTTTATTTGCAGCATTAGGACCAACACTTGGAAAACAAAAGGAAGCAGTACTGGCAGGAGAAAGTAAATATATTAGTTTTGGCAATAAAATTGGCTGAGTTTGGAGTCACACAGGAAAATAAGGGTTCTCAAAATAGGTTCCAACATTTTCAGGCTATATAAAGATATTGTCATTCCAAGACTGATATTGGATAGCAATATAGCTTTAATTTAAGCTTAAATAAAAATTACTGAGTATAGGGTAATTTTCAATATATTGTATATTAAAACTTTTAAACAAGAAGGTAAAAGCTAACACAAACTACTAGAAAGTAAGAAAGGAAAAAGAATAAAACCCTAAGAAACAAAAAGTGCAAGACAAGAATAAAGAATAGAAAAGGAAAAGTATAAAGAATTGGCTTCCAAAATTCCCCACAGCCATTACAAATACATTTTGAACTCAATTACATTATATTACTTTATTTGTATAATCTATTCTGTCTAATCATTAAAATGTAAGTGCCAAGCTATTTATTTTCATTTCTATGCAAAAAACAAAACAAAAACAACAACCCGTAAAGAGGCTTCCAGGCAGGAATAAATGTAGATAATATTTTTTTCTCTAATCAAAGAAGTCCAGTGCTGGGATAATTAGCAAGAAGAGTATTAATCTTTTTATTTACATTCATTGGAGAGGAAGGGATTAGAAGAGAATAAGCAGATACACAAAGTGGAATACGCACCAGAAGAATATGCTTGCACAGGATCCAGTGAGCTCCTTATGAGGGGAGCAAAAAAAAAAGCGTATAACTGATTAGGATCCTTCAGTGTCAGTTATAATACTGAACTAGTTGGAGGGTTCTAAGGCCACAGAGCTGAGTTTAACAACTTGCGATTACTACTGTTTAGGGACATTCTACAAAGAACCTCAGGAATAGATAGCTAGTTCAGGCAAAGTCTCCACTCTGTGGGATGGAGGAACAAAAATCCTGTCAGGCACAGACAATGCTTACTGAGTGTAATGGTGAACATGTGACTGAGAGAAAGTCGTGACAAAGGTTGTAAATGCGGGCACAGTCACAAAATTACTTTCCCCTTACTTTCATAACTGTGAACAGTCACTATTCAAAGGCAGTCCCTAAATGAAGACAACCTGCAAATCAAATACAAAATTCAAAAACATTTGAAGACTTAGGACTGACTGGCAGTGATGTGACAAATAAAGAGAGCAGCTACTTGCATACTATTGTCAATGTTTTGCTTTTTGTTTTGCCTTTTGGTTCAGGTCTTTAGCTCAGCTTCTACATATGAAAGTGGAGAGCCTGCCTCTAAAAAGCAAGAGGTTTCTTAAACATTTACACAATCTAAGATGGCCCTAGAATTTCTCATCCCACAATTCAAAATCATGTAAAAAATACTGTATTTCTATTGTTCTTTCTCTATTTTCCTTTATAAATTGGAACTTAACAGTTGTTATTTTAATGAGTGCTATCATCATCCTCAGAATTGTCCATCTTCCATATCCAGAGCTTGTTATATTATCTCTCAAGTTAACTATTCAGAAACTACCTTTTCTGAAACTTTCCCAACCCTACCTATTGAGTTCATGCTTTTGGATTATTGGGTTGGGTTTTTTTTTTTTGGTTTTGTTATGAAGTCTTTGGTAAAACTTTGCTTGTTTGAATGTGATGGTTCAGTAATTTGTATACTATTTTGAATTTCCATTATATGTTGTAGCATATACACCAGTCTTTCCAGTCCTTCAGCTTCAGTTTTGTTTCATATTTGTTGACCCAGCTTTTTAAATGGCTCTGCTCCTATTACTTTAAAGATTTCAATGGGTATTTAATTGGTGCCTGCTTTCTAATTTGACAATTTATTTACTGCTATCATACCTCATCTTATTTATTACAGGACTTATAGCCTTCAAAAGACTGGATAGTTCATAAGCATTAAAATATTCTAATAAAACAATAACAAAAACAAATACTTAATTAAAGGTATTTCACTGTCTTCATGAATACCACCAATATGGAGGCCACCTACACTATATTGCCAAAAGTATTCGCTCACCCATCCAAATAATCAGAATCAGGTGTTCCAATCACTTCCATGGCCACAGGTGTATAAAATCAAGTACCTAGGCATACAGACTGTTTTGACAAACATTTGTGAAAGAATGGGTCACTCTCAGGAGCTCAGTGAGTTCCAGGGTGGAACTATGATAGCATGCCACCTGTGCAACAAATCCAGTCGTGAAATTTCCTTGCTCCTAAATATTCCACAGTCAACTGTCAGCTGTATTATAAGAACATGGAAGTGTTTGGGAATGACAGCAACTCAGCCACGAAGTGGTAGGCCACGTAAACTCATCCAACATCAGTGTGTGACCTCATAAATGCGTTTCTGGAAGAATGGTCAAAAATTCCCATAAACACACTCCTAAACCTTGTGGGCAGCCTTCCCAGAAGAGTTGAAGCTGTTATAGCTGCAAAGGGTGGACCGACGTCATATTGGAGCCTATGCATTAGGAATGGGATGTCACTTACAATAAGTTCATGTGAGTAAAGGCAGGTGAGCGAATACTTTTGGCAATATAGTGTATCTCTGTATCTCTTGACAGGATGTACCTCAAGCTCCCCAAGCACCACCGGATTAGCCCTCCCAGGTAAATTAAACAGGAAACCCAACCATATGAGCTAATTCTACTTTATTGTATTGTAAAGTTACATTAACTGAATCTTGCAAAGTACAAACTTCCTGTTGCCTTTTTAAATTGCTTGATTAGGGCGGATTCTTCTTAAGAGTTCTTTGTTTGACCTTTACGCCTTTGGAGGATCCTCCCTCTTTTGTCTGATTGTTTCCTAGCCAGCATCTCTTCCCCTCTTCCAAGGTCTCACTCATTCACTCACACACACACACTTGTACGCACAGCTCAGTTTCTGCTTAGAAAAGATAATTCAGAAGATATCAAAGAACGAAAGCATGAATGGTTTTATAGATCAAAAACAGCATTTTAAATTGGCAGATTGTTTGTATGTACATATGTATGCATGTATGTATATATGTATGTCTTCAAGTCATTGTTGACTCCGGGTGACTGCCTGGAAAACTCTATGTAGTTGTCTTGGCAAGATTTTTCATAAGTGGTTTGACATTGTTTCTTTCCTAGGATTGAAAGTATATAAGTGGCCCAAGGTCACCAAGTTGGCTTTGTGCCTAAGGTGAAACTAGAACTCATACTCTCCCAGTTTCTAGTCCAGTGCTTTTACCACCACAGCAAATTGACTCTCACTTGGAAATATATTGGTAAGTAATGTGGTGCTTCTAATCCGGGTGTAATGTTGTTGAAGCAACTGCTGCATTTGATACCATTTAGTTTCTGAGTAGTCTTGAAAAGCAGTTCTAGATAGAGTGTGTTGCAGTAGTCCAATTTCAAGATAATGAGGGATGTGTGACTCTTGCCAATGTCTCATATTCCAAGTTTTCCCTTGCCACACCTAGCACATACAATAAATTTGGACAAAGGCTTAGTGATAGCTTCTTTCTGCTAATCAAGCAGAAGCCTTACATAGGTGAAGTGACCCCAATGTCTCTTCAGATAGAGTGCAACCTGGATCCAGACTTGGCACAGAACCCAATGAGGAGCCAAGGTGTTTTTTGAATGAACGAAACTTCCATCTTGTTGGGATTTAGGTTATTTTGTTCCATCCAATCCAATTAGCCACAGTAGAAATTAATAGCCAGATATCCATTCATTGCTGATACATCATCCAAAACTGATGGATGATCTCCTCCAGCAGTTTAATACTGATCTTAAAGAGGCCTCTGATAGATCTGAAAATATGGGTGAAGACCTCAAGTGCAAATCCTCCATTGCTACTGAATGGAATTATCTATTCAAAACAGAGAAAAAGGCACGCCACTCAACCCAATCTTTATAGGTGGTACAAGATAATACCATGTTGAGAGGTGTAATGGGATCAAGAGGGCTTCATGCTCTTTCTCCAAATTGCAATAATCCTCAAGACTTTCTGTCCCACATCCAGGCCTGAAGGAAAGAAGAGGCTAGATAGAAGTGATCAATACAGTTGGATCAAGAGATGGTTTCTTCAGACATGGCTACACTATTCTTTCCTTTAAGGTAGTTAGTACAAACAAATTAATAAAAAAGTATTTTTTGTACAGAAACCTTTTTGTATCTAGTGATATCCCTTTTGGCAACCCCAAAAAATCAAGTAGCAGATGATTCAGTCTGCATTTTGTAGAACTCAAATTGGAAAGAACGTGTCCATTTTCTCAGAATCCACAAACTAGGTCTTCACAAAACACTGTCCCAGTCACCTAATGAAATATGCTCAAGTTGAGTCTATGCTAAAGTGCATTGAAGCAATCGGATAGCAAAATGTCAAGGAAAAAATAGTCAGAATGGAATCACCATAAATGGCATCACTGACTGGTATTCCGCTGAAACAACCAGGGCAAAGAAGTGTTGAATGATGGTGAACCTTTTTGCCACCGAGTGCCCAAACCAGAATGCGCATGTGTGCATGCCATAGCCCCGGAAACCCGAAGACCAGCTGGCCAGTGCACATGAGTGCTCTGGCCGCTGTCCACCTGGTCTTTGGGTTTCTGATGCTCCAGCATATATGAAGATGAGCTGGCTGGAGCGCATGCATGCACCGGAAACCGGAAAAGCAGCTGGTAATGGCACACATGCCCACAGGAAGGGCTTTGTGTGCCACCTCTGGCACGCGTGCCATAGGTTCACCATCACGGTACTATAGAGTGGGTTCAGCCATGAACATGTGTTTGTGTTCTGTCAAGCTTACTCCTTGTTTACTACCATCATTACTGGGAATTATATGTTTTTGGCATTTTAGTGATGCTTTCTAATCAAATAATTTTCAGACTACTTTATTGAATAATCAGAAAAAATCCATAATACTGTTATATCTTAATTATTATTGCTTAAATAAAAACTAAAACAAAATGCCAAAACATGTATAATTCCCTGTAATGCCCAAACTGAAAATAAAAATATATCTCAATGAAGTAATTATACCTTTAATTTAAACAAAATTAGATTGCAATTATGGCTTATCTAGGAAACTGATCAGTTCCTTAAACAACCAACTTTAAGGCACACAATTTCTTATTTACCAAATTATACAACATGGAAATGCTTTAACCAAAACTGTGGTGCACTAAAATTTGAAATGAAAACCTATTTTTTTTAAAAAAATGGCTGTTTATTTTTACTATCTAGAGTTTATTACTATAATCACGAAAATAAAACATTATAAAGGCGCATAATAAAACACTACATAATTTTAACTTTTTGTTTTTGACATATATTATATGACCAAAAACCACTCTTACAATGGAATTTCCTCTCATTCTTTCCCTTTTCCATTTCAGGGTGTGCTGAAAGGAAAGGAATTGGGGTGGGGGGTGGGGAGAATGCATTATGTTGATAAGCACTGCTACTGGATTCAATCTTGTTTGTTAAGTTTTGGACCATTACATTTCATGTATTGTAAGATTGTCATTAAACAATTTGAACCAGGCGTGTGTAACATGTTTTGCACATGAAAGCAATTCAAAACAGATTGTTTGAACCTCACTGGATTTGTTCTGAAGCTCTTTTGACCAGGAGTGGGAGAAAAGACTTTAACTAACTTACAGAAACTTTAAGTAAGGCTATATTAAATCACCACAGCATTAGCTTAGATTACCACAGTATCTATTAACTTACTTTTAACTTGTATTTTATATAGTACCCATGTGAAATGTGCACAAACACACAGGGGCTGCCCATAATAAAATGTAGAATATAATATAAAATGTGAGAAATAGATGCACTGGCACTCTTCCTAGACCAGTTGCTTTTATTATCAGAGGCATCCCTGGGAGTTTCCATACCTTTGTAACCCCGAAGGGGTTTTGCCAAAAGGCTCTCCAAGGGCAAAGGCTATTACTCCCCAAAATGTAAAAAAGCTTGAAACTAATATTTGAACTTAAATGATCCAATTTTATTTACTAGCTAAATGCATGAACCGGAGGAAACAAAAGAGCTTAAAAGAGTAATCCCTATCTAGATCAGGAGTCACCAAACTTTGGGACCTCAGGGACCACTAAATTCATGATTTTAAAGCCAGCAGACCACTAATATGATTTTTTAAAAAAGATAAATCGTATTTAGTGCAATATAAAAATGCAAATAATTTTTCTGCGGACCACCATTTGGTGACCGCTGATCTAGAACCTGTCTTCCTTGAATGACAATAAACTGGTTCGAGACCCAGACTTGCGTACAGTTGACCTGCCTTGCCCCATGTGAAATTTGACTACTTATACTGAAGATGCTCTTAGCGTCTGAGGCTTAAAAAATTTTTTTTAAAAAAGTTTTTTGTTTAAACAGCCTAGCTTGCATCACAAAGGCTGCGTTCGCCTTAAGACAATTTATCCGGGTTTAACAAAAAAGTTTCCCCAAACCCTCCCATTTTGCGGGACATTTGCATACAACGCTCTCCAACCCCTCCACGGAACGACTCTGGCTGAGCTCGCGCCAAGGGCTAAACAGGCGTTGGGCAAGTTTGCGGCTCTGGGTTTTGGGGCGAATTCAGCCAAAACGAAGAAGGGATGGTGCCAAAGAAGTATTGAAGCGCGGGGCGGGGAGAAGGATGGCGAGGAGGTGAAGGGGGAGAGAGAGGGAGAGGGAGAGGGAGGGAGAGAGGGAGAGGGAGAGAGAGAAGGAGTGAAGGAGAGGTAGATCGATCGAGAGCCAACCTACTCCAGCCAGGAAGGAAGGGAGGGAGGGAGGGAGAGTCACCGCTCCTGCCTTCAAACTTTGCCCCGTCCCTACCTTCGTGTGCAGTGCAGTTCAGGGGCTACTTTGCTCTCGTCTTCCTGTTCCTTGGAAGAACTTCTCGTAAAAAGGCGAGATAAATTGCTGTGCCAGGGGGAACCAGTTCTCCTCCGGGTACTCCCTCCAGACATCTTCAACAACCAGGATAAGCAAGCAGGCTACTTTTTTCCCCCTTCTTAAGGCTGAAAACAACAACCAAGTGGCGAATCTCCGACGCTTGTCCTGGGGACGGAAGCTCTCCTTCTGACTCGCTTCCTAGTTCATTATTGTCCCAACGGGACCGAGCACAGCCAAGCCTGCCTCCCAGCCTTCCCTCTCTCTGTCTCTCTCTCTCTCTCTCCGCCGTGAAGGCAGAAATACTTGCACGGTTCCCTCAGCGGCCCGACCCAGGAGGCGGGCTTGGTCCCTGACCAGCACCGCCCCTTTCTCTTCAAGCACCGCCTTTTCTCCCCCACAGCGCAGGAGCTTCGTCCCCCCTCCACCCCCCGCGCGCGTGATCCGTGAGTTTTCGCTCGCCGGTGTCGCCTCCCCTGCTCCTCCCTTGCGCTCTGCGGCCGAGAAGTTCAGGTCGATCGAGTTTTTGCCTTTCCTCCGAAAACAAACAAGTCACCCCCCGAGAGGTGTGTTTATTTCTCGACCACAGCGTGAAAGCAATAACTGGAGTGACTGCCACGAACGCCTCTAATTTAACCTGCTGGGAACCTGTTTTCAAAATATTTTTTAAACGTTTTTTTAAAAATAACTTCGTGTCCCTCCCTTTGCCTAAGACCGAAAGCCCTCTTATCTGGGATAGCAAAAAGCAACAAAAACCAAACAAACAACAAACAAAACACAACTGTTAGATCTGGGCAACGAGAGACAGACTGCGGACACGAAGTGACTTAACAGCTCTTTATTAGTAATAGTAGTGATCAAGCTTGCTCTGTGGTCGGAGGGTTTCCCTTTTATAGGGATCGGGTACGCCCCTCGACCAATCAGAACGATACCTGTTTCCCGCTGTAGCAGCAGACCAGAGGGGAGACTTGCCACGATATATGCTAATATCTAACACCCCTCCCCTCCTAGACGGAACGTTGCGGTAGGTAACATAGTCTTTTAGGTATGTTGGGGGTTGTCTTACTCGGGAGGAACGTCGTGGCTCTGGTTGATCAGAAATGGTTTCCGGATCGGATGCTTTTCCCGTTCCACGTTCGGGAGGTTTCGTACCCTCGTTGCTAGGGCGTTCCGGAGTCTGCTCGGTTGCGTTGCCTGGGGGTTGCTCTGCTTCGTGCGTGCCTTCTTGTCCTGAGCTTGGTTCGCAGGTGTCGTAGTTTTCTATGATGAGGCTCTCGCGTGGCTGACTCTCTGTAGGCAGGAAAATCTCGTCTTCGTTTCGAAGGTCTGAGTGCGCTAGGCGACCCCGAAGTTGATCGATGTGCCTTTTCCAGTTCCGCCCATCTTCCAGTTCCAGCAGATACGATCGTGGACCCGTGATGCCAATGACCTTTGCCGGCATCCACAATGTTCCTCCTGTATAGTTGTGGGCGTATACTGAATCCCCTATGCTAAAAGACCGAATTTTGCTTGTGGAGTCTGGGGGAGCTGTGGCAGAGTAATTTGGGTGAAGATGGTCCAGGTGAGACCGTAGACGGCGGCCCATGAGTAGTTCAGCGGGGCTCCTACCCGTCGTTGCACTTGGGGTGATATGCTGAATTAAAAGGTAATGATCAATGCGTGTTTGCCAATCACCTGGACCCATCCTAGCGAGGGCCTCTTTTGCGAATCGTACCATTCTCTCCGCCTGTCCATTTGATGCCGGATGGAATGGCGCGACGAGGGCGTGCCGAATTCCCTGACCTGCTAGATATGTCTCAAATTGCATGGCCGTGAACTGGGGCGCCTTATCGGAGACCAGGAGGTCGGGCAGGCCATGGGTGGCGAAAAGTCGCCGTAGAACCTTAATGACTGCCTCTGCCGTGGTTGAAGTCATTAGGACTACATCTAGCCACTTTGAGTATGCATCCACAACTATAAGGAAAGTCTGACCTTGGAATGGCCCTGCGAAATCGATGTGTATTCGCGACCAGGGTGCTTTAGATTTCTCCCATTCTGTGGCGGGCGCTTCCGGGGGTGCTGGTCTCGATTCCTGGCATGGGTCGCAAGTGGCCACCCACTCCTCTATTTCTTTGTCCATGTTTGGCCACCAAACGTAACTTCTTGCTAACGCCTTCATTCTAACAATCCCCGGATGACCCACATGTAAAGCATCTAATACATTCCTTCGTAAAACATACGGAATAACAACTCGATCCCCCCACAATAAACAACCTTGTAACACTGAGAGTTCGTCCCGTTTTGACCAAAACATTTTGAATTCCAGGCCCACGTTGCCCTTCGGCCACCCCCTCCAAACCCAAGTTTGAACTTGCTTTATTACATTGTCTTTAGAGGAGAACCTTGCAACGTCGTATGAAGAAACCGGTCCAGAGTCCAAACAGTCAATGAGCAATACCGGTGCTTCTGGAGTGGGGTCTGGCAGAATGTCAGGTAATGGGCAACGGCTGAGTGCGTCTGCGTGTCCGAGAGTGGAGCCCGGTCGATGAATCAATTTGTATGAGTACGCAGCCAGGAAAACAGTCCACCTGGTCATGCGTGGAGAAAGGGAGACCGGAGTGGGGCGGTTTCCCGCCAAAAGTCCCAACAACGGTTTGTGATCTGTAATTAGTTCAAAATCGCGGCCGTAGAGGTATTCGTGGAAACGCTTTACTCCAGCTACAGCAGCCAGCGCTTCCCTGTCCATTTGGCTGTAATTCCTTTCGGCCGATGAAAGAGTTCTGGAGTAGAAGGCGATGGGTGCTTCTTTTCCGTCGGGCATCCTGTGGCTGAGGACTGCTCCAACTCCGAAGGGTGATGCGTCGCAGGTCAATACCAGCGGTAGGGTCTGGCTGTATTGGACAAGCAGTGAGTCAGTGGTGAGCAGGCGCTTTACCCCGGCGAAAGCTGCAGCTTCGGATCGTCCCCATTTCCATGGTGCGTTCCTCTGGAGTAGACGGTGTAGTGGCTCAGCAACGGTCGCCTTCTGCCTCAGAAAAACGCTGTAGAAGTTAAGTAGTCCGAGGAAAGCCTGCAACTCGGTCTGATTTCGTGGTGTGGGGGCGTCCTGGATCGCCTTAATTTTCTTTGAAGTGGGGTGTATTCCCTGACCATCGATTCTATAACCCAGGAATTCTACGCTAGGCACGTTAATTTGGCATTTTTCCTTTTTAAGGCGGAGACCCTTTTCTCTGATTCTGGCCAAAACAGTTCTGACTCTTTTATTTAATTGCTCCTCGTTTGCAGTGGACACCAAGATGTCGTCAAAATAGGGGACGACTCCCGGTATCCCTTGCAAAAGTCGTTCCATGACGCTCTGGAACAATCCTGGGGCAATACTCACACCGAATTGTAGCCGGTTGCATTTGAATGCTCCTCTATGCGTCACTATAGTTTGGGCCTCCGCTGTGGCGCTATCAACTGGCAGTTGCTGGTAAGCTTGTGCCATGTCTAACTTAGCAAATACCTTTCCTGGCCCCAACGAGTGCAATAAGTGCTGTACTACAGGCACAGGGTATGCGCTCTGTTGTAGCGCGACATTAATTGTGCATTTATAGTCCGCGCAGATGCGGACTGATCCGTCTGGTTTGACTGGGGTCACGATGGGTGTTTCCCAGCGCGCGTGATCTACCGGCTCAAGGATTCCTTGCTCCACTAACTTATCTATTTCCTTATCTATTTTTGGCCGGAGTGCAAAAGGCACTCGTCTCGGTTTAAGTCGGATTGGCGCCACTTTGGGGTCTAAATTGAATGATATTGGTTTACCCACATACTTACCAAGACCGGGGCTGAACACATCCTCGAACTCCTTAAAAATCTGTTCAGCGCTGCTGTTTCTCACGGCGTTGATTCCGGTGACTTCTAACCCCAGGGCTTCAAACCAATCAAGCCCCAGAAAGTTCTGTAATGGCGCGTTGGCGATGGTCACGGGCAGCTGGGCTTCGATGTCCTTGAAACGGATGTGGAATGTGCCTTGGCCCACGATGGGGACTTGGTTCCCCTGGTAGTCTCGTAGCAGGACGTCTGGAGTGCGTAGTTGGCTCTTTCTGAGGCTAGGGATAGCCTGTTTCATGGATGCCCATGAAATAATCGTCAGGGTCGATCCTGTGTCAACTTCTAGCTTGCAGGGTGAGCCCTCCAAGAGGACTGTGACTCTCAGCCTTTTTGGCCGCTTAGGGCGGACCTGATGTATTGTGGTGAGATACGTTCGCAACTCCTCTCTCTGGGTCAACTCTATCTCATCGTCTACATCCTGAAAATACTCTCGTTGAGCGTCTTGATAGAACGCTCTTTCAGCTCTTTGTGTGTATTCTCTCTGGGGATACGCTCGTTCAGCTCTTTGGAAATTTTCTCTCTGGGTAAACACTTGTGGATTTCTCTCTGGGCGCCCTTTTTGATTTCGCCAAGCCCCTGGGTTGGGCTTCTGTTGGCGGTACATGTGTGGCTGCCGTGAGGCAGGGACTCCGCTCCGGCACACTCGTGCGATGGGCCCAAGTTTGTTGCAGTGCGAACAAACAACGTTCCTGAACCTACAAGTAGACCTGGGGTGATTCCCTCCGCAGCTTGCGCAGGGCGGCAAACGGAATCCGGGTCTCCCCCCAGGCCTCCAGTGACTGCTCTGCATCAGGTGACTGTCCTCGAACTCGGGATTCTCGTAGTCGGGGCTTGTGTCCTCGTAGTGTACTCTGGTTTGTCTTGGTGCTGGCTGGTTTACGTTGGCCCCTCGTTGTATGGTCACCGATGATTTCTCCGCTGACTCTGACGCTCTTGCTTCGTTTAGCGCTATCTGTAGGGTTAAATTCGGGTTTGCCAACAGCTTCTTTTGTAGCGAAATGTCTCTTAACCCACAGATGAGCTGCGCTAAGATGTGCTCGTCCAGATCCCTGAACTCGCAGTGAGTTGCTGCTTTTTGTAGGGCTGCAACATATTGATTTATGGATTCTCCCGCCTTCTGGTTCCTCGTGTTGAATTCCTTGCGGCAGACATGGCGGGAAGGTTTTGGCGCGTAATGAGTTTGCAGAGCCTGTTGCAACGCCGTCCACGATACTGCCTGTATTGGAGTAGGCACGGTGAGGTCTCTGGCCGTATTGAAGACTTCCTTTCCGCAGTAGCCGAGGAAAATGTTTTTCTTCCTCGCGTCGGTGATCCCCGTGTATTCGTTCGCTTCGAGGAAACACTCGAAACGAATCATGAAGGCTTCCCATTCGTCGTTTGCTGGGTCGAAAGGAGCAGGGGGAGCATGCATCGCCATCTTCTCTGTTTGAATTTGCCGCGCTGCGGTGATCTGAGATGGCTGCCGGAATTTCTGCCGAATTCCTGGGCTGGATCAAATCAGGAGATTCTGGAGGTAGCGTTCTTCGTCCTATCTGCCTCTCGATCCCACCTTCGTCGCCAATGTTAGATCTGGGCAACGAGAGACAGACTGCGGACACGAAGTGACTTAACAGCTCTTTATTAGTAATAGTAGTGATCCAGCTTGCTCTGTGGTCGGAGGGTTCCCCTTTTATAGGGATCGGGTACGCCCCTCGACCAATCAGAACGATACCTGTTTCCCGCTGTAGCAGCGGACCAGAGGGGAGACTTGCCACGATATATGCTAATATCTAACAACAACACTAACAGCAAACAGCAAAGTATGTTCGTAAAGATCTGGAAGATAGATAAACTGTAGCATACATACTTCTGAGACTTAAGATCACTAAATATTGATGAAACTATGTCCCAGAATTTAATGCAGTCAAAAGTGCTTAGATAAGCCTTATTCCTAGGTAGGCATAAACTGATAGTCTTATTTTAGTGTAGGTGCTACAGGCATTCAATGTATATATATATATATATATTATATTCCTCATAAAAAGTACAACAATGGGGCTGGTTTTTTTATCAGTATTAAAAACTGGTATAGGACATACCAAAAGCCTGTCTTTCTACATAATCTTAACAGTATTTATTATTCTTCATCTATTTTCTCCAAGATACTTCCTTTTCCAGAACAAAAAAAAAATGCTCTAAGGCATGTACACAGAAGGAAGCTCTCTGAATAAATGAGTTTGGACTGGGGCCTAAAATAATTGCGTGTCATTGCATAAATCAGTTTTCTTTTAAAAGAACATTTCAATGTGTTATCTTCAAAATAAAAGGCCAAAATGTAAACAATTTGAAACTATTTTACATTTGAACTGCTTTGAATGTTGTGTGGACAGAAAAATATACAAATAAAAATTAAAGTAACAATGTATTACAACAATTATATAAATGCCAGTGAGAATGCTAAGTGAATAAGTACAAGAACACTTCTTTCATCCTGCAGAGTGAATCACACTATGTGGGTACAATATGATCTATTCCCACTTTCTGGTTACCAGTTGTGAGTCATATTCTTCCACCATAAAGGGAATTCTGCGAGAGTACAAGCAAATAGTAACACTCACATGCCAAGCAGATAGTAAGATGTTAATAAACAACAGGCTTTGTTCCAGACATCCACCTATTAGGAGTGCCAGAAACTTTCTGAATAACAACTTCAATCTGCTTCAGGCCTGGATGCAAGAATGATCCTCTACTGCTCCTCCAGAGTATCACAACATTCCCTGCTCTACAGCTGAAGCAAAAGGATTCAATCTGTCCCTTAAGGCCTGGTCTATCCTCAATAGGATTGGGACTCAAGATGGCAGATATGTTAGCCTACTCCTTAAATGGAAAAGCTCTCCTCTTTGGAATGTAGTGGCCAATGTGACATATTGTGGGACAATGACCTCTGAGCACATAAATTCAAGAGATCTTATGTATGCTACACCATCATGCATTTACTATATAATCTTACCTTTTAATTTGTAAATAGAATAAATATTTTCACATTTAAGCATATAATTGTGATGTGCTTTTTAATGTATTTGCCATACACTAAATAAATCCTGCAGAGTTCCATCCAACCTTGAGGAAGCGCCTGTTTCTAGATTCATGGCAAACATAAGGTAAAGGACTCCCTGTGGATTTTACTCCCTAGTCAATGCGGGTGCTGCTCATCTCCATTTGCACTGTCTGAAGACATTGTCATGGTCATGTGGCCGATATGACATCATGGAACGCTGTTGCCTTCCCACCAAAGTGGTACCAATTTATCTACTCGCATTTGCATGCTTTCAGACTGCTAGATTGACCAGAGGTGGGGTGAGGCAGGAGCTTACCCACTGCATGGCATTTAAGTCTCGAACCTGGGCTTTTGGCTTTCCAGCCGACAAACCCAGCATCTTAACTACTGAGTCATTGCGCTGCCCTTGGCAAAGGAACAAATGTCTATGTCACTCCAGGGTATGGGATGAAATTTAAAAACCCACTTCCTGAGTAGAGTATCCTAATTACCTTAGAACAGGGGTGTCAAAGTGGCGGCCCATGGGTCAGATGTGTCACATGCAGGCCACGCCCCCCAGCTCCGTGAAGAGAAAAAATGTTGTGATACGTCATGTGACAGCAACATGACACAGTGAGTTTGACATCCATGCTTAGAAAGTCTTTGGCAAATGCTATGCTCCAAACATAAACACTTAAAGCCAGTTATTTGATCAATGGTGGCAATCCCCAGCACAATTCCCTTGCTAGGATTAATTCTATATATTAATTTAACATTACATTTCAATTCTGAGATTAAAATGGTAAGTAGCAAGTAGTAGTTAACACCTGGGACTTTATATTTTATTCTGCCATTTTTTGTCAACTCAAGGAAGTCTACATACCAAATGTTCCTATCTCTTATATTCCCCATAGCAACAACCCTGAGGGATGGGTTGGGCTGAATTACTGGTCCAAAATCACCCAACTGGCTTTCATGCCTAAGGGAGGCCTAGAGCTCATAGTCTAAGCTACCACCTTAAGCACAACATCAAATAGACCCATCCCATTGATTAGGTGGATAGGTAGGTTTATAGAGGTATTGCCCCTCTTCACTTTCTGAGGCCTTGGCAGCTGTCCAAGGGACCTTATGCTTGAATAATTATAGCCTTTCTTACTAGCATGCAATAAAATAACCTACTTCTGTTTCTGGTAAGAAGGTTTGGATCATTTAGATGATAGCTCCCTATTAGTATACAGTAACATCAAACATTTACCCAAAGCATTGTGACAAAGGCAATACACACTTTGGGATTGGCCTTAAATTCTTATATTTCATATAAAAAATTATTTGTCATGTGGTAGGTGGCAAAAGCCTCTAGCCTCTGGCCCTAATTGCCAACTAAGAACCATGCAAATACATGCAAATTAAACAGTTAACAATGAGGCCCTAGTTACCATATAGAAACTACAAGGCTGGCAAAGCCTGTTTGTGAAACCATTTAAGGGCTAGAGATATATTTTATATTCTAAAGATTCTAACATGTTACTTAGCTTTGAAAAGCAACAGCTTACAATAAAAATCTCCAGCTATTTCGAATGTTTTATTCAGAATATATTGCTAAGAGCTAAATAAATCCCATTAAAATATATTCATTACTCAACTTGCTTCGCTGCCAATTACTAAAGTTTTATTTATGAACAAATTACATGTTGATTTTCTCTTTTGACTAATTTTGAAAAACAATTCATTTTATTCCCCTTTTAATTTATGGACAATACAATTCTATGTATGCTGCTTATTAGTAAATTCCACTGATTTTATACTTCTTAAAATTAGAGAAACTAAAAAAAGGCTCTAAAATACCCAATTAGATTTCTATATGTATTTACCTATCTGTTGCTCTTAAGCATACTATGTTTAGGTTGCAAAACTTTCCATGAACATGCAATGAGCATTCCTATTAGTTTTTATTTCTCTTTTTATACTTGAATTACAGAAATTTAATAATTAGCATCAGGTTATTTTCTAATCTAGTTTTTATATATTGCATGTATTGTATATTTTGTGGACATGATATATGTCCAAGCTAAAGCTGTAGATTGCATTGCTCATTTTCTTAGCAGTTCCTTATGTTCTTAATTGTTCAATAGTCTTTTACCATAGTAACAACAGAGAGGTATCTTGTACTACCTGCAGATGTATATCAATAGTTGGATATATCAAATAGAAATTGCTTCGGTCAAAGGTTCTATACTACAAAATAAAAATGATTGTTTTTAATTGGATGAATGTCATTTTCCATAAAGACAGCTGAAAAGTTCAATTATGTTTTTCAATATAAAATGTATCCTTAAAGCTGATTCATGCAGTTTCCATCACTTGTGACTGAGGTAGTCGTAGTGTCCCCTTTAGTTTAGCTTACTTTTGCTCCTCTGATGTTCACATTTTTAAGCTGCCCAGAATCACCAAGGATTTATGTAGCCCCAAAATTGGAAAATATAAAACAAATATGGTAATAAATTCCAATCATTCCCTTCTCTTGATGCAGCTCATAGATGTGGAAGTTTTGTCCTGCTAGCTTGCTTCACTCTCCAATGAAAGCCTGTTCCCTTCAACTTTTAACTAGGAAAAATATTAGTCCAAGTAACTGATAATATCTTGAAGCAATTCTTACAGAGTGCTTTGCCTGCTTTGCATTTTCCCCAAGTGTAGCATGGTCTCTGAAAAATGCTCCCTACAATATTTCAATCTATTTCATTTCATGAATGCAACATTTGTCATCTTAAAAGATACAGAATCCATTATGTCAGTTATGTACTTTATTTATCAAAATATTTTTAAGCTGTTACAGAAATCAATATAATTTAGCACATAAATAGCACATCATAAACATCCAAATAGCTTGTAAATTCACAATTCACATCTAACTAAAATATTGTATGGCATAGCTGTTTTCTGTGCAAGTGAAAAATTATACCAAATGTCTATTGCAGTGGATTGTTTGACATGATAAACATGGCCTACAAAGACATGAAAGATGCCTATGAGTGTTATGGGAGTACAAGTATGCAAAATAGAAGAGTTTGTTTTAGAAATGTTCAATCTCACTACTCAAAGGGGTTGATTCAAATGATTTGTGCCCTTTCAGAAGTGTATCATCTAGAATACCATACTTTGAGATGTTACAGTTCCGGACATGTGAAAACCTCACTGCAATGTGTGGATCATCCTATTCCAGAAGAAAAAAAATTCCAGAGAAAACTGAATATTTTGCAAAATAATAATAATAAAAAAACCCACTCGTTTTGCTTAGAGCAAAACAGTCTAGCTTGGTGCTTGTACATATGACATCTTCTATTACCTGTCTGGAAAAATAACTTTAGTTGCATTTTTTCTTAACCCTTATTTATTTTCTTTCTCAATACTTTGTTATACTTTGTTATATAAAACAGGTTTATAAACTCAAATTTCAAACTATGGTTTGAAGTTATTTTGTACATAGGATAAACCATGATCTATGGGCTAGACAATACAACATGATGAAAAAAAATAATGTGTGGGGACGAAAAGGGATAAAAGTAGTCTTCCCAGCTGCAGGAAAAAGAGTTTAAAAGAACAAGAAGTATACTAGTTTAAGTTTCACAGCATTTTTCTTTCTTTCTTATGACTATTAAATTGAAACCTCATTTTAGTTCAGGAAGAGACATGGCCAGTGTGAAGTTCTGAATGTAAGACACTATGCAAAGCTTTTCAGAAATCATTTTTGTTAAGATATCATATGTTCTAACTAAATATCAAACAAAAATATACCAAAGGGTTTTGAATAGTATACAATTACTTCATCATTTTATTTGACCACAGCTAAATCTCTGGTCACATTATGGCCATTATAAACTATTAGCAAAAATACTATTTTATTTTAAAGGCTTTTATAAAAACCAACACAAGAAAACACACAGGCCTAAAGTTTTTGTCTCCGAGGCCTTCAGTATCTATAAATTATATTTAATATTTCCATTAGCATATTAGCTTTTCATGTCTTCATTATTTGGATCTGATCTAGATAAAAACAAACACAAATTCACATTAAAATGCAGTTTTCATATAGGATACCATCAAAAAATTTCCATCGTTACCATTCAGAAACATTTTAAGCTTCTAAGGAGTAATGTACAAATATGTTTATAGATTTTCTGGTTCATGAACAGAAATGTCCAGCAGCCTAGTTTTTGATGGACAGTTCTGAGATACTATTTCAAAATTCTAAATATTTAAAGTTTTCAATTTCCATATAGTATATATTGTAGTTAGTTACAAGGTTTCTCTGCATCTCAATCTTCAATCTTTGCTGACATCTAGTGGTGTTTTTTTTTAACATAAGATTCTTGACTGGAAAGTTTTAGAATAAAGTGTTAACCAACTATATGAAACTGTTAGTTGCTGTCTAATTGTTCTTTTTCAAAAAGTGTACATTTTTATTGTCAAAACCAAAGCTTATTTTAATATCTTATTCTGTCAAATCTTTTAACAGTGATATAAAGGAGGATAATGATCTTTTAAATGTAGATTTGTTTGCTATATTCTGCTTGCTGTAGGAAAATAACTTGAGGTCCAGCGTCTCTTCCTATGTGTGAGAAAAATGCCTCTAGCAGCTGAAGCAACACTGTACAATATCAGGTAATATTAAAGCAAGCAAACTTTAGGTAAGACAGGAGTAGCAAAATCATCTTCTCTGAATTGCTTAAGTAAATGTCTTATGAGGACTAATGGAATGACTAGTCTTATTTATAAGTGATGTTACATGAAATAATTCACATACAGCATATTTGTAATGCGAGTATGAACAATCATCTTAGCATTAAGTTCTATAAATGGCTTCTGTTCAGTATTTATTGTTCCCTTCTCTTTTAACTGCTTTTGGTTTATATATATATATATATATATTTAAATGATTTTGATTTTTATATTGTTTTTTTAATGTGTTGCAATTTGCAACCCATTTTAAGATGTTTTACAGAGGAAACAGTAAAAGTACATCTTAAAAATTGAGATAATAGCAAGAACCTTGTTTGTGTATATATACACACACATAAAGATATAATTTCAGCTGCTTTAAACAAAAGCGATCATTTGGATCAAATAAACTTCGACCAGAAATTAGAACTGTTTTTCTTCTTTTTATTGTATTATTTACAATGAATTTTAAAAAGGAAATGAATATTTTTATAATATTATTTTGACTTTAATCACAGGAATAAAAATATTGCTGATACAGTAATCAAAACTGAAATTTTAAAATGTTTGAATGAGTGTCTAATTGAAAGAAGCATCCAAATAATTGTAAGGATACTTACTGTGTAATTTGATCTGACAGCAGAAATAGGCAGGAAAAAACAAAATGAAATGATGGAAAAATATTTTTTTTTAAAAAAGGAGGGCTTGTGGAAAAAAAAAAAACCAAGGAAGGCAAAATTAAGACATACCTTGTAGCCAGTCCACGCCTTCTTGCAATCCTTCTCCTTTAAGAGCATCACTGGCACTGAAAGAACACATTCTTGTAAGTAATACAAACAATTGAAGAAATATTTTAAAAATTAATCAGCTTCAGGTGAGTCACACACGTACACAACCGTCTTTAGTTATAATATCTAGTATCAAATATAGATGGTATCAATTGTGAAGTTACTTCCTGCTTCCTGATCTGCTGAAGAAGTTAACATACTGGATTTTCTCTACATGCCCACGCTGGTTCATGCCAAGTTATCTGCCCTACTGTGCTTTACATCTTAACACCACTTTTTAAAAAAAGTCCAAGAAATTGGCATCAAAGAGCCAGCTGCCAGTCTCCTCTTTTATTTCCAAGAATGCTTCTAGGCCCCAAACAAATTCCCTAAATTTGGGGGCAGTTGTAACCCAGTGCTTTGTAACTGTGTACATCTTCCCAGAAAAATGGCAATGATAAAGCAGAGGATTAAAAGTATTTATAGTTTTCAGTATTCATGCTGCTTCTTGCTGGGAAATCTTTGTGAGGTCCAGCAGCTAGAATGTGTATTTAGCTGTGACAAAGTCACGCTGCCCAGGTGCACGAGGAGGCTAATCTACATTGCAACTTAGGACGCTGCTGCCTAATGTTTAAACAATCCAGATATCCAGCCATAAGTTTAGTAATCCCAGTAACCGTTCATAAGTTAATTTTATTCATAATTTTATTATTTGTGCGGTGTGTTTTTAAAATGCTGTGATGCTTTGTATTTTAATATACATTTTACCTGTTGTTTTTGTGAATTTTTATGCATTAATGCTGCATTCTGTTATGTCACATGAAATAAATAAATAAAATTCTATAGTTAAATGTAAGCCACAATGAAACTATTTGAATTTGGAGACATACAAATTAAACCTAAAAATGTAACTATATGGTTCTCTCCCCCCCCTCTGCCCCTGTACATATAATATGTATTTAAAAATACATATACTCATGCATGCATACATATATACATTGAGTATTTGGTCATGTATGCATGGAAGAAACCAACTCGCTTCCTCATTTTGCACAAAATCTTATATTCAGTGAAATTTTGCATATTCATCATTAGTGAAAGTAACACTTTCCAAACAAGAATTATGGAGAGTAAAAAGATTTATTGGATAGCAAATTATTAACTAGTATGCACAAGAAAACTAAAGAACAATGGAATAAAACATTCAAAATCCAAATACAAAATATAATGTAATTCACATTAAATATTTTTTGTTATAAAATCAGAATTTTACCAGATCTGCCATGGCTTGTCTTTGATGTTCTCTAATGTCAGTAAATGAGAGACTTTAACAGAGGATACAGCATCTCTAAGATCCATCTTGTTTGCAAAGAACAAAATTGGTATTCGGCGGTGTTTAAGATCTAGAACATAATCATTTGTTAAATTGTCATCATATATATGAAAACTGTTTTACATAGAAATGGGAAACATACATTGTTCACTAGTCAATATCTTCCTTAAAGATTATAACCCTCAAGATGAAAGCTCTAGGAAAGTTTATTTCTGAAGAAATATCTAAATAATCTTCCATACATGTTTAAGCACCAAAAACTGTTGCAAATGAAAACACATTTCTAAATGCACCAATGTATCCTATGTCAAGTAAAACATTTTAAAACTTTTTTCAAAACAAAACACCAAAATATGTGAAATTAGTGTAATTTTTCCTAAATAACAAAAAAGCAGCACACATAAACCAGAATAAATTTATTAGAGAATGTGGGAAAAGCAATGATTAATTGCTTAAAAAAAGAAATGTTAAATCAGGCTGGGAGGATATGAACTGTGTGGCTTGTTCACATTATGATTTATGTTGTTTTTAATAAACAATTTTTATTTATTTTTGAACAAAGACAAACATAAAAATAAAAAAAGCCATCTTCCATTACAAATTGTAGAAAGTGTGTCAGTTGGTTACAGTATTTCCATGCATCTCTTCCATAGTCATCACTTGCTTTTCATATCAAATCGCATATTTTAAATTCACATATCTTATTTAACAAAAATATTTATTCAATGTTTTAAAAAATTAATTTCAGTAGTTTTAATTTTGAATTAAATACATTTCATAGTTATAATAATGAAAAATATACCAACAATATACTTATTTTAATCACTAAAGGAAAGTAAATAAATAAAATGTAATGTAGAATTATTTCAAAAGCGATTGATTTATTGTGAAAAAGATTCCTTACCTGGATGAGACAAGAGAGTGTCAAGTTCTTCCTTGGCCACAACCATTCTTAGTACGTCACTGCTATCAATGACAAAAATAATGGCCTGACAATCTCTGCATAGTACAAAAACAAAAGACACGAATTACATGTGTGAAAAATCTGAATAGTAAAAGTGTTAAGAAGCCATGAGGCAAAAAAGTGTTGTAGGTTATGCTTCAGAATTACACAGAAAAGCAGCATACTGGTATGTGCTCTTCAACTGCCCTTATTTGGATTCTTCTGCTAATAAGAACAGCTAAATAAAACAAGACACCTCTGCAAATTGTTTAGGATCATCAGCAACCTTGGTTTATTATTTTCTTTAAAGACCAGAACCAAAGGCCATGATTTATTCTTACTTTTTGATTCTGGCTTATTAGGAAAGAACAAGTCAGAATTCCTAGTTTTCATGTAATTCTCAAAAAGGATTGTTTAGTTGTTCCTTCTACCAGTAGAAGCCAGATGGGAATGGTGGGCAGTGTGCATTAGCAAGCATTTTGTTCCAAGGAATACAGTAATCCAAATACAGTTAAGGATTTGGAAGGGAAAAAAAACCCTATTACATTGAAATCCAGGTTTTTGTAAACAACAATGATAATAATCAATCTATATTAATACAAGTGGATTTTTAAAAGAATGTTTAACTAAATGACTCTATTTGGCAAATTTGTTCCACTATATCTCTTTGTCATCCATTCATGCACCTGGCTGCATTAAACAATTCATGCAACAATTGTAAAAAAGTGGGAAATGTAGTAAGTCTGAGAAAGCTCAGTTGAAAGTGCTCTAGTGCAATAGACATTAAAAAACTCAAAAACTAGCTTGAATGCAAAATTGCAATATATACTGTAATACAGCAGTTGTAGAATAGCATTTTTACATTCCCACTCCACAGCAACCCTCTCTGCCCTCAAAGCAGTAGGAGACAGTCATGTTCATGGGATGTACTGCAAAAAACGTAAGAGGAACTATTTGTAAAAATGAGATAGGCATTATCTCACTGAAATTCTATTTACAGTAATTTAAATCCAAGCTATTAGAGCCTTTAAAAGGTAATATGGTAATTTGCTAAATCAGAATGCTTAACTACTAAAAAGCAAGTTTAAAAGACAATCCTGTACTTACATACATCTATAGAGCTCAGTGTGGTTTACTCTCAGTAAGTATGCAAGTATAGCCTCAATATACTTTCAAAACAAAAATAGCAACTTTGTTTGAAGTTGCAAAGTGGTGAGGCATTAAATTTTCTCTATTTGGATTCTTCCAAAACAAACAAACAAACAAACAAATAAACAAAGTGTAATAGAAGCTTAGCAATGTGGCAAGGCTTTAAAATTGCTATATTTGGAAAATAATAAGTAGATAAATAAATAAATAAATAGTGAGTAATAGAAGCTTAGATGCTTATGTAGCAGCCTTTAATCTAATTTTTGCACAATTAATTAAGCAGTAAACTCTAATGTTTTCAAGATATAAAATGTTTAAATACTGGAGAAAGGAGACATAACTCAATCCATATAAAGTCATAATCCATAAATCATTTTATATTATTTCATGTAACTATTCAAGGAAAGAATTTTAATTCATGTTATATAAAAATAATCCCATAGGCACTCAGACATTCTTTATATAAGGAGGACCAATATTTTGTAAATTAATTTGTCCATTAATTTGTTATATATATTCAACAATTAAGCAGCTGTAAATGTATTAAGTATAAGATCCAAGGTGTGCAATCTATAGCCTACCATAAGTTAATGGGTTGCAATTTCTGTAAGTTGCTTTACAGTAGCCCTTGTCTTATAATAACAATTGGGTTTAGAATTTTGGTTGCTATGTGATGTGGTCATAAAGCATGACAGCATCACTTAGCGATGGCAATCCCTGCAGTCCAATTGCCATGGTTAAGTGAATCCCAAAGTCAGTGAAGAAGCCAGGAGAAATTTACAAGTTCCAGGCCAGCAGGCAGGTAAATGGTTGCTGCCAGTCTGGAAAGAAATAAGTGGATGCATGGGGCTGGATTGGGGAGGGTGTGGGGGGATGCATGAGAGGAAGGAGGACACAGTGTGTGCGAAAAGCATCGCACAGGTTGGGAAGAGTGCACACACTGCACAGGAATGAATGAAGGGTGCCATGCGGGTTGGGGAGGATGCATGGAGGTGTGGCATAAGTCAGGAAAGGTGTGCAAGAGTGCATTAACTTTCTGGGAAAACCAGGAGGGAAGATTGCAAATGGCAATCACATGATTGCAGGGTGTTTGGCAGCCAGTTGTTAGGGTGAATGAGTTACCAAATGCCCAGATCGTGATCATCTATCCATGGGGGCATTGCAACGGCCATAATTTTGGGGATTAGTCATGAGTTATTTTGTTCAGTATTGTAATTGAGGAATGAATGGTTATAAATCAAGGACTACTTGTACTAGCCAAGACTGCTAGAAAATAGGAATTTAATTTGGTCATTTTACAAGATGACTTTAAAAGGTAATAAAACTATCTAAAAGTTAGTATTTGCTGCTATAGCAATAATTTTCACAGGAATAGATAATTAACTTCCTTTCATATACCGTATTTCCTAATTATTCCCAGATTTGAGGTTTTTATATAGATTATATATATTTATATTATTCCAATTCATCATTCCTTCCCTTTCGTTCATGCTTGAGAATACTGCGGACAAGTCTAAGAGAAACGTAATTATAATTTTACTCTGCAAACTATTTTAACTAAATATTTTCATAAATTTAATAGAGGCATGAATAACTAAGTCTTACTGTTAAAAATAGACTTACCTATAATAATGTTCCCAGAGATTTCTGTATCTACCTTGACCTGACATATCAAACACAGTAAATGATAAACTGTAAAGAAACAATAAAACAGAGCATTAGATCTGTGACACATTCTGGATTGCAATCTTGTATAAATTATATAATGCCAATTCAGTGTAAGAACAACTTTTTGACTAGTACTCATGTTTTGACATTTAATTTAATATGATCCGTGAGTTTTATTGACAAGTGTCAAACTAAATTAAAAATATAGTTTTATACAAAGGAACAATCCATATTAAACAAAGAACTTAATTGGATCTTCACATTGTTGTCTTACTCTGTGCTGTGCACTTCTAAATATAAAGAAAACTACTTCCCATAATTCTTGTTTATTCCACTTCATATTCCTAAAATTTTCCCTGAAGAATATCTTCCTCTGTAATCTTGTTAAACTGCAGTCCAATATATGGTTACTATAAATAGTATAATATATACTTTAATATAGCGTTACTTCTAATCTGAATTGTATAGCATCTATTTCCAGATTTCTGAGCTGTCGGAATATAATTCATCTTAAAAAAAAAGACATGTTCCCAGGTGATCATTTTATACAACACCTTAACTATTGAAAGCTATCAGTAGCTTTAACAGTCAATCATCATATGGTCAGGAAGATGAGCCCAGCTGTAATGTATTTTTCGGATTTACTGTTCATGTTTGTAACGTGAGAGATGGGCGTGTTTTCCTTGCAAGAAAGTTAGCCTTCATTTATCCAACATCTCCTATTAAACTATTAGAATAGTGCTAAAAATGGAACTAACAAGATGGGTCTGCTAAGAACATTTGATTCTAAACAAAATAACCACATGGTTTCTCTCCAACTAGTTTCTCTAAAGTGTCTCAACATGTCTTGAATGCAAGATGGTATTCAAGAGGCAAGTAACTAGTTTAGGTAGATACTGTAGCTGTGCTGATTTTATCAGAAAATGTGTATACAAGATTGTCTTCCATAGAGACTTGGGTTCATTAAAAAGAAAGTTTCTCATTAAAACTTTCTTCACGTATGAGATGCACAATTCAGACTTACCTTATGTGTTTCAGGACCTGACATTTTCAGAATGAAAATAAGACACTTTAAATGTTACATCTGAAATATTTTCTTTAATGATTTAATGCATAACTATATATAAAGCTATAAAATATTGGAATAAAAGCATACTACCTCGATGTTTTGAATTTCTCTATACTGAATCCTATTGTAGGAACAATATCTTGAGCTTGAGCCTGTGCAAAAGAAAATCTGAGTTAAAAACAGTTATTTTAATATTTAAAATCAGTAATATATATTCTCTCTTAATTGAAATAATAGTGTATTGAAGCAATAATAAAATATTATTGAAATGTATAACAAGCAATTATACTAACACTTATAAAAGAATACATGTGCTTTCGAATAAAAAAACTATTATTTATCTTTTACGTTTGCCCCTAATTTTTGCCCTGTATAATAGCTCTGCAGACTTTTTAAATTTGATTTTATTCAGTCCAATAGTATATAAACTACCTTATATTTAATTTTACTTCATTTATTAGTACACAACAATGTGATGTAGTTATTCCTGTTATCTTTTAATGTGAATTGTTCAGGTGCTATATTAATTGTTGGCTATGTTTTGTATATGTCTCTCTGTGCTGTTTGTTCCCATCTTTTTTCATTAGTGTATATTGCTTTTTTATCGTGTTTTATTATGAGCTGTCAACAATTGCTCTGAAGTTAGGAAATCAAATAAATAAATACATTTATTGCAAGCATAAATATTTGCCTATAATGTCTGTAGCAGGTATTCATCAGGATTGACACTGTTGTTTATCTTATGATAATTCAATTACAACATTCACTTTTGAAAAAAAAATAAGTATGTAGTTGAGCAAAGAAGGAAAGAATATAAGCACTGGATTTGTCTCACCCAGTTATCAAAATATTAGTAATCAACATTGTGGATGTGGATCCAATATTAGAATAGAATAGAATTCTTTATTGGCCAAGTGTGATTGGACACACAAGGAATTTGTCTTTGGTGCATATGCTCTCAATATACGTAAAATAAAAGATACATGCATCATGAATCATAATGCACAAATGATAGTCATAGGGTACAAATAAGCAATCAAATCATACTAGGAAACAATCAGTATAAATCGTAAGGATACAAGCAACAAAGTTTCAGTCATGCAGTCATAAATGGGAGGAGATGGGTGATAGGAACAATGAGAAAATTAATAGTAATGCAGACTTAGTAAATAGTTTGAAGTGTTGAGAGAATTATTTGTTTAGCAAAGTGATGGCGTTCGGGAAAAAAACTGTGTTTAGTTGTTCTGGTATACAGTGCTCTATAGTGTCATTTTGAGCGTAGGAGTTGAAACAATTTATGTCCCGGATGCGAGGAATCTGTAAATATTTCCACAGTTATCTTTTAGTATACAAGTCCTCAATGGCAGGCAGGTTGGTCTAATTATCCTCTGAAGCCTCTGTCTGTCTTGTTGGGTTGCAGAACCAAACCAAAAACTATAGGGATTAGTGTCTGTTCATGCAATCTAAGTATATTGAATTTCCTAACTTTTGAGAAAGACATAGAGAATGAGTTATGCTCCAATTAAGAAAGATAAAAATATTTATAATTTGTCAAGCATAAGTATTTCATCTTCTTAACTAGAAGATGATTTATGGGTAAGAAACGATGAGATATTTAGGAACCAGAGTAAATCTCAACTTTTTTTGCATTTTGCATTTAAACATATACTTTATGTTTTTGCTAAAATTGCTTCTTTAACAAATCAATCATTATTTATAATGATATTAATCATCTGAATGCTTTCATGACTTAAATATTGTTTTACAGAGATATAATCAAACAAATCATTGCCCATTTAAATCCAAAAAATATTATAGAGGTGACTTATTTATTGTATTTTAAGCTACATAAAAATAAAATGCTCTGGATTAATTACATAGAAGACTAAAAGCATAAAATTCCACAGCAATCAGTATGTGAAACTAAATATAAATTGTACAAATATAGTCAGTTTAACCCAGAGCATTACAATTCTTTAAAAAATATAGAAATCCTAGATTGTCTTAGAAAATAAAACAATCTTGGAATGAAGTAAAATAAGATATTAATGTGGTATTAAATGTCCCTAAAAAGGATATCCATAATGGGATACCAAGGCAAAAAAAGCTTACCAGCACTTATTATTACATTACATTACATATATACGTATGTACTCAATTTTCATTGGGATTTCATTCTACCCTATAATTATGGATAATAAAACTACAGATAATGAGACCTGGAGTCCATAGGGATTAGGGAAGACCAGTGACTGATTGGAGGTTTGGAGGGTATATTGTGAAAAAAACCAGGGATGAATGCCCTGGTGGGAAAGAAAAAAGCACTGCAAAGACTGGCAACTGTGCATGGGAAGAAAAGGTGGGAGCGCTGATGAGGGGTGAGAAGCAAGTACTGAAAAGATTAGGAAAATATAGACTGAGCAGATTGGTAAGACAGGCAGCAGATTGCTGGGAAAATGTATTTGAGGACAAATGAATATACAAAATGGCAGACAGATAATCACATCTCCAAACACACAAATATGCCAAAATCTTTACTATAATTAGTTCTGGTCCATATATATCAATTGCAAATACACAAAAATGCCTATACGTGGTCCTCAATTTACAACAGTTCATTTAGTGTCTGTTCAAAGTTACAATGGCATTGAAAAAATAATCATTGCAGCATCCCCATGGTTGCAGATTTATATTCAGATGCTTGACAACTGGTTCATATTTATGACGTTTGCAGGGGTCATGTAATTATCTTTTGTGAGTTTCTGACAAGCAAATTCAATGGGGAAGCCAGATTCACTTAACAACTGTGTTACTAATTTAACAACTCTAGTGATTTTCTTAACAAATGTGGCAAGAAAAATCGTAAAATGGGCAAACCCATTTAACAAATTTCTTACCTAGGAACATAAATTCTGGGCACAATTGTGGTTGTTAAGTCAATGACCAACTGTATAATTAGGGCTCCTATGTATATGCAGTAAACAGCATTAACTTGGTTTATTATGTAACCCTAGTTTAAAAGTCATAAAACTGCCAATGGTACTCAGCATATTTGACATACTATGTTAGTTCTTAATTGATTCATTGTTAATATTGGTTATTTCTTTCTTAGAAGGTAAATTAAAGAAATAGCCATTATTAACACTGAATAAATGAGTTCATAGCAATTTACTTTCATATTGTTCCTTTTTTGAATTCTACTGCATACTTTATTCATTAGATGATTAAAGTTTACAGTCCAAAAATATTTATTTTTTAAGTTCAATGTTACAAATGTAAACATAATTCCTATTAGCATTTATTTTTTTGAAATATAAACTGTACAAACATTCAATGTTTACTTACAATTTACTCCTTCTCAAAGATATCTATCTATCATCTATCTATCATCTATCATCTATCTATCATCTATCTATCTATCTATCTATCTATCTATCTATCTATCTATCTATCTATCTATCATCTATCTATCTATCATCTATCTATCTATCTATCATCTATCTATCTATCTATCATCTATCTATCTATCTATCTATCTATCTATCTATCTATCTATCTATCTATCTATCATCTATCTATCTACACACAGATACATTTTGTCTTGAAATTAAATATTGCAATGTATTAAACATTCCATGTTTCCACAAATATCTCTAGTGATATATATCAGCTTTTCAACAATATAAAGTGAATTGGTAATAAACTAAAAATGTCTACTTACATTATATGGTTTTAACTTGTTGATAATTGTTGTTTTACCACTGTTGTCTAATCCAAGGCATAGAACATGAACTTCTTTCTTTTTCAGACCAAGCCAACTTGCCAATTTATCAAATAATCCCATAATTTTGATTGAATGGCACAGACAATTTGTGTATTTCTAAAGGTTGGAGATAGATAGGTAGATTTAAAAATTGAAATTACTATAGATGTACATGAAGGCAAAGGTTCCAAGACAATTAAATCAGAAGCATCCTGGAGAAGAAATAGTTGCAAATCATGTCACAGAAGGTTGGTTAGCCTAAGGAACAAGTAGATAAGCTGCTTATTTGGAAAGTCTTCTGGTCAAAACAGGCTAGGTACTTATCTTCCTGTTAAAGCACAATATCTTTCTGTCAATGGATAAATGTGATTTTACAATTCATAAAGCAGCGTGCAATGAGGCTAAGTTTTTATTTGTAAAAAAATAGAAGTAGATCCATATTTCTCATTTTATAGTTTAACCAAAATCAGAACCTTCTGTACAGTGCACTATTAAAAATATTCAAGAATCAAGATGGGAAACCAGTAATTATACCCACAAATAAGAGTTCCATGCCTTATTTAAAAGGATTTAAGGTCTACTTTATAACATCAGTAATTTAGCTTTATAAAACCTTTCCATCTTTCAATATAGTGGGACTATAAGGGTCTTTGGGTGCAACCAGATAATATTTTCAGTTAGATGTGGCAAACATGAAAAAAATCACATTTATAACACTACCCAAAGAAAATACACTTAAGTCTGTTGCTTCTGAGTAGGCAAATATATTTCCAAATAAAACATTAAGCTGAAACCAATGAGATTTTCTCTCTCAGCGTTCCTCTAAAAAGGTCTAGTCGCATCACTGGAAAGGTAGGTTATACCTGAATTTAGTCTCTGTGCTGATTTGCCATTTCTGCTTTTAAATGAAATCTACAACTAATCAGGCAAGCCAGGCATTTTAAAGAATGTAGCATCTTTCCCCCGAGCTGTGAATAAACTTTCTGCATTTCTGGTTCCACCCAGACATCAGAATTGTTTTAAGGGCAATCCAGAGCACTATTTCCCACGCTGGTGTTTGTCGAATATATGGACCCCAAACCCAGAATCCTTTCCTAGCATGGCCTGAGAACGAGTCGCCTTTAAATCCTACGCATCCAGGGAGCCGCTTTAAAGAACGGCACGGTTCACTAGGTGAAAACCGGATTTAAAACCCTGGCTCTGCCATGAAGTCGATCCCGCTCTTTCGTATGGCTAACCTAATCCTCTCTCAGGATTCGTACCAATAAAGGAGGGGTGGGGTGGGGGAGGCTGTGGGAAGCCAGGTGACCTCACCTTGCAGAGAAAGGCATACATAACTTTAAATTAAAAGTACAAGAGAAGCACTCAAGCTCTGCCTCCCCCCCACCCCCCTTTTTTTAAAGGAGCAGGAATCCGCGCCTCTACTATACTCACCAAAGCAAACGCGACCAACAGCAGCTGTCCGTCGGGCCTTGAAAGAGCAAGAACCCCCCCCTCTCCCCCTCCCCACTTCCCCGACGCCTACGTCGTTACCTCGGAAACAGAACCGTTCTCTAAGCCACGCCCTCCTCGAGGCGGAGCATCATTTTCAGTCCAGGGTTGGCGGTGAATTTTGGATGGTTCTTTGCGGGCTGAAGAGTCGCCATTGCCTGGATAGAAAAGCGGGGGCGATCCGCCATGGAAGCCCTCGCCTTCCGCCTTGAATCTTTCCGTGACAGGACGAGTACAGAAGTATCAAGAGACGGATGCAGGGTTTGAATATAACGGTGACGAAGAAGTGCCGTGGGGAAGGACGAATAATCCCGATAATCTGCTCTCCGCCCTCCACATTTGGCGTTCGGTCAATGCCTTCTTTAAACGAAACGTTTAAAAGCTCAGTAATATGTCTGCCTAGGAGCGAGGAGTGAGGGTTGGATTTTGATGGGGTGTGCGTGTGTGCCAGAGATGTGGCTTGGAAAGACGGCTGCCTGCCTGTTAATACGTACAACACAAATTAACCTCATCCATCCTATTAACTCCCAAGTATTTTCCTAGCAAATTATATTGCGCGCCTACTTACAGCCCCTCCCGCTTCCTGCTGTATGTTAAGAGTTGTCAATTGTGTTGTCGGCTGGCTGAGTTAAAATGTTTTAAGGCAACAAAAATCCACATCTGAATTTAAATGAACGTTTATTTTATAATCCTGTTCTCCGTTTCTGATTCGGTGTGCATAGGGACCCTGCCCCAAATCATTCCTGAATGGTTCTATTAATCTTTGAGTATGATTTTTTCCGTGTAGTTGTACCTGGATTAATACGTGATTGTATTTCTTGGCCATATCTGCTATTTGCTAATGCATTTCTGAATATATATATATGTGTGTGTGTGTGTGTGTGTATGTGTGTGTATACATATGTATATGTGTATGTATGTGTGTGTGTATATATATATATGTGTGTTGTATTTGTGCTGATAAAACACAAACACACATATATGTATGTATGTATGTACGTACGTACATATATATCCCAGTAAGGGTATGGCTAGCTGATGAGAGTTAAATAGCTCGAAATAGATCTATACTAGTCTCCCTTTATTTATCAGCACAAATGCAACACACACACACATACATATATTTTAGACTTAACAGCCTGGTTTCCTTGTTCTTAACCTTTGCAATTACCCTTTATTACTCTTTTTGCAGACTCTGATGCTGATCTGCACGATAGTTCAGGGACATTTACCTTCTGTAATGAAAACGGAGCATATTTTACTGGGAAAGAAGAAAGGAAGTATAGCATTGCATTATTGCTTTATAGGATATTGCTGAATTTTATTTCCTTGCTGAAATTGAGGATTGACTAATGGTAAACTATAATGAATTGTACTGGCAGAGTCTGGAAGAACCTTGGCCAAACAGTACTTAGAAATTCTATAGGAAATATACCAGTGTTTTCTAGCTTTTGTACTTCCACTCCAGGTAATAATGGGCAACTTGCTGACAGTTTGCAAGTTACAGATTATAAAATGTTTGAATTATTTTGTGCCTAGAAAATGTTTTTTTCCTCTTAGTTTTCTTTAGTAACCAGGATGCAGACTGTTTCTGTTAACATGCTGCTTTAAAGCCAGTTGCTCTTGAATTGTCTTATGGCAACTGTTCCACCAATTCAATTTTATTGGAACGTTTACTAGTAGAAGAGTAAAGCTCTGGTCAGTTTAATCGTGGTATATTTCTAGAGGTAATACCAACATTTTAGATTGTGCTAGATTTGTAACAACTATTTCTATAAAAGAACTAGAGAAAAGTCAAGTTCTTATCTCTATTGCCCAAGTTAATAGTAGCAAGGAAGGATTAGACTCCCACAGCCAATCTATACTTTACTTATTTGCCTTTAAATCTGTAGTTCAAGATCAGGAAGCAGTGAAGGCTATTGACTACTTAATTCACATTTTCTGACTTGTTACGTGAAACAGTACAGGGAACAATGACTCTTAGCTTTGCTTAGTATCCGCATATGTTATTAATTTTTTAAAATTTAAAGCCATTTGCATTATCTTGTTCCAAAAATTCTGAGTTTATTTTCTGTAATGTGTGCATGAATAAAAAATAGCTGGTTTCTCTAATCTGTAGGATTTTTAAAAATTACACAATTTAGGTGAACAAACACACAGAAATAACCACGAGTACTATGCTTTTATTTGCTAATAAATATCTTAGTAAACAGGCTTATTCCATTTGTAAGACTTGATAATGCCTCTTAGGAAACCATAGAAAAATAAAACACAATAATAATCAGTAACTTGTACTTTGTACAAATATCTTATTATGTTGCTCAGCATGTAGCTTTGCCAAACCCCATACTCTTTCTGCAAATAGATGGCATAGGAATGCAATTCACCTTAAAATGCCCTCGTTATGAGAGCTGAGCATTTTATTACATTGCTAACTTAATAGGCAAGCTAGCACATGAAAATTCACATGAAACGTATTATCAAAGTAGATTTCACATAAGGAGAATAATTCAACTCAAGTGAAGTTGTTAATTTTTAATTAAAAATGGGAATCAGGGTGAAATTGGATATATATATATATATATATATATATATATATATATACAATTTATCGTAGATTTTCATGGGTGTAGGTATGCTGGTCTTGTATTTGGGTCTTTTCCTGTGTAAGATTGAAATGGTCTTGGCAACGTTTCGGCGAGGTCTCACTCGCCATCCTCAGCCAAAAACACCAGCCTGAGGATGGTGAGTGAGACCTCGCCGAAACGTTGCCAAGGCAATCTCAATCTTACACGGGAAAAGACCCGATATGCTAATAAAATGTGAATGTGATTTTAATTAATGGAGCAGCCTCAAAAAGGTTACCAAGCCCTTTTCTTCAAACACAGTAGCTTTAATTTGCAATTGTTAGTAAGACACAAAATATTAAAAATGAGTAAAAGGCATAATTTTAATGCAATGAGCTTAGGCATCCAAATTATTCTATATGCATAGAGATATTGGAGTGAAATGGGAAATATTGTCAGATATATGAATCTATGAAATGAGTTTGAAACTCAAACTCAAGTTTGTATATTAAAGGATAACGAATTATTTTTAGCCATTACAACTTGGAGCTAATACAAAAAAAATCTTTATTATTTTTTGCTTCTTTTAAAATAAAGCAAGGAGTAATTTTTTAAAAGTTGATTGTTTTCAAACGATGGCTTGAAAGTCTTTAAATTTAGGTTGCTATCTATGCTTCAGGGTATAATCCTAGAAACTTTAAAAGTGTTTTGCATTTCCATATTCATCAGTGGAGCTGATCCACTGGAATAGGTGTCCTCATTCCTCTTGACAGGAGTCTCCACAGCCATTTCTTCTCTGCTATTGGTCTTTTCAGCAAGGTCTACAGTATGTGTTCATGGGTATGGATTGTGGTCGATCTTGAATTTATAAGGTATGCCGCACTTAAGACACAGTGTTAGATTATGTTAGCAACATAGTATGTGTATTTATCCCATTCTACTGTTAACAAATCTCCAAACATCTTTCCTGATTGATGTGATTCCTGTAAAATTTAGGAATAATAATTTACCCACTAAAATTTCTTTGCCTGTGAGGATTCTTCTTGTTACTATTTTAGATACTGAGTCAAATATATGCCTGTGCCAGCAATGCAAACATAGCAATCATATAAAAAGGGGGGGGGGAGTACAATTCTCTTAATCTATCAGCATTTATTACTGTGTTGTATTAGTTAAAAAGGAAAACAATAGAAATAGGTCTTCTGTGTTGCTGTATTTTTCATTAAAATAGTTGTTTGGATCAGGAAAATGAGATTTGACAATTTCTAAAAACTTGTTTTTAAAGACAGAAATAGTATAGAGACCCTGTAGATTTGTTAAAAAGAATGTTACACATTTTCTGTAGTTAATCATACCTAACAGTAAAGTAGGGGATAAATACTCGAGTTTCTGCCAGTAGCATAATCCTGTATCCTGAGTGGTTCATATCTTATGAATCCAAGTATAAATATAAATGTTATTTCAACTTGATATTATTTGATCGTTCTGTATTATTAAAACAATTTTATTTTATTTTGTTCTATGTAGGAATGAACCTGATCAGCAATGTAGATTTATTTGTCCCACCAGTATTTATAATATACAACTGGGATCAAGTCCTGGTTTTATTTTAGGCTTATATTACATTACACTATAGCAGCAGTTTTCTATTTCCAAAAAAAAAGATGTTTTTTGCAGAATATACCGGTAGTAATAGCACCTATCCGTCACTTCTGGAAGTTAATTTTTGTATTTTGATGGACACTATACATAAAGCAAACAGGAAGCCCTTCTAGGTCTATTACTTTAGGTTTACAAAGGTTCTATCAAGTAGAAGTACATTACATTTTAGCCAAGTATTGATTTATTGTTGGTCAAAAATTATTTTGTATGAAAATTTAGAACTTTAAAAATATTACATGAAAGCTTATGGGATTGTAATGATGAATACACAATAATAAAACAATTGAATTATATTCAGTATTTATCTTATTTTGTCACAAGTTTTAAGAGTACTGTAAATAGTCTACAATAATATGAACTAATAAATAAATATATTTGAAATTCCTGATTAACTTTTGCTTAATAGTATCAAATCTTTCAGTATTAACGTCAGGCTCTTGGAAAAATCCTCTGTTCGAATTAATGCATTTTATTTTAAGCTACACGTACATATCAATTATAAGAATTTTCCACACTGGGATGAGCGGCAGCAGCAGCAGAAATTGACTATTTTTCAAGAAGCATATTTAATATTAAAGGATTTTTTTGTGTTTTTAATATTGCAATCTGTTTTAAAACATGCCTATAATATTGAATTGTTTCTGATAATATACTTTCTAAAGCACAAAAGGCAAGTTAAGTTGCTTATAAACCTACATCTTGGGGTATAAAAAATCCTACTTTTATTGCCATGTTTATCATTACATAGTTTCTTATTTGACTAAATTCACATACTAATGATTCAGTAATAAAATGGCAGCACTTGTAAATAAATTACCTAAATGACATTATGATGTAAATATTCCAGTTTACTTTTTGTTTCAATCAATATCTAAAAAGAAAAAAGAAAAACCAACTTCATGTGCCAGGCCAATATCAATTCTTGTTTAAACATAAAACTTGAGCTTTGATTTTAAAATAACAAGGCAGAACATTCTTGTTAATCAAAATAATATACTATGTCATCTTGAAGCTTTATTGAAATAATTAGGTTTACGGTATATTAGAGCTTCTACAGAGTTAACATTTTGTATAATTGACTTAAATACATAAACCAACTAGTTAAAAGCTTCATTAACTAGTAGATGCACAATTCACCCTGATCCAGCAAGGTTTTCATCGACTGGTCATCCTTTGCCCTCTTCTTATGTTCACAAAAAGGTGTTACGAAATGTAGCAAAGAGACTATTCCAAATTCTGTCAAGCCAGAAACAATCAACTTTTTCAAGCTAAAGACTGCATTTGACATTGAGTGATATGCCAGTCTACTTCATCAATAAAGTAGGGACAATTGCTAAAAATTGATTTAATTTGTACACAAACTGAATTGACATTAAATTAATTGAATACAATTAATATGATTATTTCCATTATTTTTTAAAAAAAACATTTTTTATGCCACATAGATAATTTCATTGATGGGCATTTCCCAAAGAGCTATGGGACTCATTCAGACCAGAGAACTTAGAGTTCTGTCTTCCATGTTAAGAAAGGAGAAGTCTGCATTCAGCCTGAACCATTTTTCTTTGTTTATAGGGTAGAATGAATAAGCAATTCTAGTAGAAATAAAAGTTAAAGTATTCTGTAGTCTTCAGAAATCGGTACTGATTTAGTGTTAATCAAATTCAATCCCTATTTAGACCCATAGGATAGCTTCTCTGTATAATTTTCAAATGTGGACTGCTTTATTCTTTTTGTCTCCATGGGAAACCTAAAATACTACATGATACAAGCTACATTGGGGGTTGGGTTGAAAATGAACTATACCACTTCTGTGATAATCTTCCCCAATCGGTAAGAAATTCTAGATGTTTTTCTGCTTCATCTGGAGCACGCAACAATGCTGTGCTAAGTGAAAATAATTGTATGCTCATTAAAGGTTATGTTGCAAATGGCCTTAAACAGAACTTTAAAAGCAGCTTTGGAGAGAAAATGGGACATGATAATGTTCACCATATTTTCATCAGTACTCTGAAGAGTCAGTAATTATAGGAGCTGTGTTATGGCAGAACTATTTATAATTTTAACTGAGTTTTACCTACTTTATCAGTAATGACTCGCCAAGATCTTGGGAGATTTATTTATACCACCTGTTACTTTTTAACGGAAGACTCCAGGGATTGAACATAGCAGTGCATTGCTATCTGTCACTGATGTGTGGCTCCTCTCCTAATAGACTCAATCCTTCTTAAGCCTAATGAAATCAGTGGGCTAAAGAACACAACAGTATTGGCATTGTCTTTCTCTGTACAGTTGCAATGATATGTGTGGAATTGTCTTCGCAACAGAGAATAAACAAAATGTAGCTTCTAAAACATGGAAATTATACAATCATTAAAGGGTAGGGGGAAATATAGAGTAAAACAAAATGTAGCACAGAGAACAAATCCATAGACAGAATTCAAATGAACATTTAAGATTTTTAACTAATACATTGCTAAAAGAATGTATTCCTTTACTCTTTCTTTAGTTGCTTATTATAAAAATATATTAAATGCACATCTACAATATTTTTCTCCTGTTCCTTTCTGTTGAAAATATATATTCCCACTGAGTGATAAAACAGGAAATAACTACTTTTTATACTGTAGCTATATTAATGAATGTGTTTCATTTCAGCCATCTGAATGGAAAGGTATAGATCTACCTGTGTGAAGAAGAGCTGTACTGACAGTGATTTTAAAATTTGAGTGATTACATATAAACAGAGCTAGTCCCATATCAATGTGTGTGGTGTAAGTGTGCGTGCACACACACACACACACACACACACACACACACATCTTCCACACAGTTAAAAGTAAGGAAACTTAAGGATCCTTAAGTTATGAACATTTATTCAGTGACTGTTCAATGTTATGGCAGCACTGAACGAAGGGAGATATCACTGGTCCTCCAAGTTACAGCTGTTGCAGCCAGTGGTGGGTTCCTACCGGTTTGGACCGGTTTGGTGGTTTGGTGGCCTGGGTTGCTGGAACTGGCAGTGATCCAGGCCTGCCATGCCCCCGAACCAAACCACTACCGGTTCCCTGGTCGGCACTGTTAGTGCTGCCATCTTGTTTTTCAGTTCTGCACATGTGCAGAACAATTTTAATTGCACTGCGCATGCGTACTCAGCATGTGCAGCGTGCATCAAACACGCACGCGAAGCGCACACACGAGTGAACCGGCAGTAATACCGGCCGGAACCCATTCCTGGTTGCAGCACTCCTGCAGTTATATGATCAAAATTTGGCACCTGGCAGCTTGCCAGCACTTATGACTGCAGGCTTGCTTCAATTCTCATCTCCCCCTGCCTACCTGTCCCCCTTTATGCCTTTTTGGCTCCCTGCCATCTATGCCACATGCCCCCCCCCCCAGATAACCTTTGCTGTCTTGCTTCCACGCTGACCACACATGCCCAGCCTGGCCCTTCAGAAAGCAGCTGCTGGCTGCATGAGGCTTTCTTTTCCAGGTCATACACTGCAGTTTCCTCGCAAGACCTGAAGAAGATGGACTTGTGGCAGCAGCTGCTTCATGAAGGACCAGGATGGATCTGCCTCATCAGCGACAGCCAAAATAAACGGGAAAAAATCAGCTAGGGCTGTGGAGTGACAGGGGCTTCAAAGTACAGGGCAACTGTGGCTGGGACTGGGCTGAGGTACCCCAGGATGGCTGTGGCTTGTATCACACTATTGCTAGTGTGATTTCCCAGGGCAGAGTGGCTTTGCATTGTACTCTTGGGATGACCGAGGCTTCCAGAGGCAGCTCAACTTTGTACTATGCTGCAGATGAGGGGCTTTTTGCTGACCCAGAGTTGCAGTACACCAAGAAGCCCTTGAGTGCAGCGTGGGAAGCCGTTCTGGAGCTGTTAAGTTCTGGGTTTTTTTGCTGCCCTGGAAGGCGGAGTGCAGGGCTAAAAGGGCAGTGATAGGGATAGTCCCTTACTTTACTGAGATTTAGGGCTGGGATGGACCAAACAGAATGGCTTAGGTTGTGGTCCCAGACTATCAACCAGTGGAATTCAGTCAAAGATAGCAATGGGACTGCAATTATTGATTGCTGTCAATTAGTGATCTGGTCACTCAATGTCATGCTTTATGGTTACATTGCTTAAGCAATGGAACTTCTGATACCATTTGTGATAATAAATCAAGGACTACCTGTATTAATGATTTGGTCATTCCTATACCACCCCTCCTGCATAGCATTCTGAATCTTGCTGGTACTTGTTATGATCAAGGAAGAAATTGCCCAGAAGGAATTATTGGGAATTTGAAAATGAATATGCATTTAGTGTTGGATTGGGGGGGGGGGGGGGTTGTCATCTCATTTCAGATGAATTCAACATTCAAGTATAAGAGAGAGGGAGAGGGACTGACTGTATTTTAAGAGTAGCCATTATGTTCAAACAACAATTCAAATAGCTATAAAATGTTATCACTGCAGGGCAGGGAGTTATCTTTTCCTTTGTTTAGTGAAGGGATTGCTGCTTCTGCCAGTGGCTTTTCCTGGCAGTTGGCTTTTGGCACATCACTATTGTTCAAATAGACTTTTCTAAAGACATAGCTCCTTGATTGCTAACTTAAAGCTAGTCATATGGAGACTGCTTATCTAGCTAGCCAGTATTTCATGTACTGCATGCTTCATAGCTTCAACCATAAGAAGAGCTATGACAAGATGCTGTCTTTGTGGGATTAGCAGCTGCTCAGGCAGAGTTTATGTTTTTTTAGGAGATTGCTTGTTTGCGTAAACTAGTCTGTAATCCATATATGTTAACAAAATATAATACAATAAGGTTGCCAACAAAACAAAAAACAATCCTATTAGAAAAGTTTAGGAATGAAACTAAACTTGGCAGGCAAATTGAAAAGCCAAAGAAAAAGGAAATATTTTTTTCTATACATGAGGCTGTATTTTTAAATATAAAATGTAATTTATATGGCTTTTCCCTTAATAGATAAAGAGCAAATCCACCACAATCATTACAATGATCATTTTTCATCAACAGTGTTAAAATGCATAAAATAACATGTTACTTCCAAGCCAGCAAACCTGATGTACCTGTATGGTAATCATAGTGCATGTATAACAGTACCTGAAAGATGTTAAAATCAGACTATTAGCATCTATTAAATTCATGGACAATGAAAGAAATATTGTTATTGATTCCATTTCATGTCTTTAAAAATAGTTTTTGTTTGCATTTTAAGGGCTTCAGTTTAAGAAATGCCCTAGTCTAATTTACAAATAAGTTATATGTGAAAAACAAAGAAAAAAATATTTGCATGGGAAGCCAAGTAGAAGTGTTTACTGAAATTAGACAAAAAGACTAGTCAAGATCATTTTCCTGTTTCTTTTCTCTAATGCAAGATACCCTTTTAAGCATTTCTATTTTTGAATGGAACCAAGAACCAATTTAGTATAGTGGTTAGAGGCACCAGGAGATAGCGAGTTCCAGTTCTCCTCTGGGCACAAAGTGGCAAGGTGACCTTGAGCCAGTCACACTGTCAACCCTATAAAAAGGAGATGGCAAAACCCTTCTGAAATTGCCAATAAAACTGCAAGAGCATATGTAGTTGCCAGAAGTAAGACTGACTCAAAGGCATATGCCCCCAAACCCACTGAATTAGTTCCTTTATATGGCTAGGCCATCTTAAGTCTTCCTTGTATAGACTAGTCATATCCATTCTTCAATTATAAATGAGAAATTCTCTATAAATGTTTTTAAACTATTACTTATATGAAATTTGCGTGAGGCTATTAGAGCACACAGATGTACTCTTTTGTTTTTATTGGAACAGAACTTATTCCATGCAAAGATGAATGATGTAGCCAAATTAGATCTATGTACTTTTTTAAGAGATACAGACAACAGCATTTTATTTCAGAAATAGGACATGGCTACTAAGGTTTATAGCTCAAACATCTGGCTTATGAAAGGTATCTGTTGAAGTGGCTATTTATGAGCACCAATTCCTATATGGCCTCATTTACTACTCAAATATATAGCATCCTTGATGCTATTTCTTTTTTGATTTTGAAGCAGTTCTTTTCCCCATTGGCCACAAGGGCAGGATGATGTTTCCTGAAAGTAACGTAGTAATTAGAATATTCTTCCATTTGTACTCATTGGAAAACTTGAAAACATTTCCATGATCAAAAAGTATGAGAATTAAACTGATATTTTTCATGACCATTTCAAGAAAAATGTAATTTTTCTGGGTTAAAAAAATGTCTAACCTAGAGAAGTTAAATATGTCACAATGAATGACTTAAAGACATTTTTTTTTCTTATGTGTAAAAAGCAATTTCTTATGTTTTCTCATGTTAAATATATATTTAGAACGTTACATAACTGCATTGTGTAAAATCACTGGTACCTATAATGGATTTTATTTTGCTTAAAATGTATTTTGGGACTTTGCTCAGTATTGTGGAAGCATATAGAAACTTAGACATGAATAATAATGAAACTAGCCAATGGTTAGATTTGTTTATACTCTATGTACTCTAAACTTTCTAAGATAGAGAAATCTGGTGTTCAAACATACATTTAAACACTTGGCATCATTAAAAACATGGTGATGATCTTTGTCAATAATTCACTTTATGTGTTTATACACAAATTCTGTAAACATCTGTTTACATAAAATTTCACTATAAACTTTTAATTGTTCATTTTGGCCAATATTTTTTATGCTTCCATTCCAGTTGTCATAAACTAAATGTAATAATTACAAAATAAATGTAGTAATAAAACCCTACATTTGGGATTTGGTAAGCAATAAAATAAATACATGTGTCAAGTTCTTTTCTTGATTGCACATTTTATATTGGAAGCTAAAATGTCACAAAACATGAAAATAAATGTCTATCATCATTATTGTTTTAGTATTATTATTTAGTAATTTACCATCAAATTCTAATTACAACAAGAAGGTAGCAATTCCAAGCCAAGAAAGCCTTCACTTCAAAAAAGTTGATGAAAGTTTTCTGAATACTTTACTGTTATATAAAGTTATACATCCATGCCAAGCTATTCAACATCATATAGCAACAGTCTTTTATTAGGGGCCAGGATGTTACCATCAGTTCATTGAGGATGGAACTATGTAATTAAGTAAAAATTCCAAGCTGGAAGAATTAACATAAATATTTGTGTTTATAGTATGAAGAAGTTTCAGTTTTTGAAGCTGGGAAGAAAGGAGCAGTGAGAGTATTTTCCATTTTAGAAATGCTGAGGCACAAAACACAGTTGCTTCTAGAATTTTCATACATGAAATCCTTTGTCCTGTATGTGCATCATGTGTAATCGTAAAGTCTGTAAACTGCTCACTATTCGTCTCTGATGTCCAATAAGAACAACTCCAATTCTTCTAATGTCACTGCAAGATAAAGGTAATGTTGGGAAATATTGGGTGAAGTACAGAAAATACAAAAACAAATTGTTCCAAGATGTTTTTAAACCTGAAATATTCAATATATTAAACCTGAAATATTGAATATAATTCAAATATAATTTATTTTGTTCTTCAGCCTGAAAACTATTAGAAAATGGATACTGGATATTATACATGTTGACTAATTGGATTTGAAATATAGTGAACATTTTCATTTTTAACTCTGGTAAGACTAAATGCAAATTTTTATTACATTTCAAACCAGTTACTATTTTTTTTATGGGGAATAAATATTTGTTGATTTAACCTATGCCTGCCATTTTGTGATGTATTCTTGCACTTTCTAAAATTCCAATCTTACCCACTGTCCTATAAAACTTAGAGATCCTAATAAATAATGTACTTACTCAATACTCATTCTTGAAACAAGATCCATAGATGTGTACCCTGCTGCCATGAAATTAGCTTTGTATTGGCCCATTTTTATTGAGTCCAGCCAATCACTGACTGATACAAAGAAGGGATATTCTGGAATTTCACCAGGTGAATCTGGCATTCTGTGAAACGAAGAATATATTATTGATTTAGTTGTATGATACCTTTTTAGTACATTAGGCTGACAATTAAACATTACATAAGCTATGAAATCATTATATCTTTTCCTCTGGAGATTCTCAGCCATCCAGCTCATACTGTAGTTGTCTCAAATGAGGTTTTTCAAGGCAACTGGACTTTTTTTCCCTTTGAGGAAAAAGAAGAAAACAAAATAAAATTCCTGTCAGAACCTATCCTTCCATTCGCCACCACCCAGTCACAACTATCAGTGCCTATCCTTCCATCCCTCTCCCCTCCACATCGGATCTGATGAAGCTTCTTGGATGAGAAGTGAAATATTTTCTTCTTCTTTAAGGAAAACAGAAACACAGTCTAGTTACCTTTTGAAAAAGCCCCTTTGAGATCTTTTCCTGTAAGAATATTTCTTGTAATTAGAGAATATCTCTAGCCCTAGGGTATAAATATTCCATATTATCATTCATTAAAATAATTATTAGTGTTGTGTTTATTTCAGGGTTTCACAGTCTAGTTCCAATCTTCTCTGAATCACAAGAGCCAACCTATTTGGATAAGGGGATTTTGGATTAGGTGCCCAGTTAGGGGTTTTGATGGTCACACGTTATGCTGCGCTTGAAAGAGGTTCTTCCTGAAACTGAAGAAGATAAGATAACTTGAACATTGGGCACTATCTAATAAAATGAAATTCAATGGTGAAAAGAGTAAGGTTCTACATTTAGGCAACAAAAACGGAATGCACAGTATAGATGATACCTTGCTCAATAGTAGTAATTGTGAAAGGGATCTTGGAGTCCTAGTGGACAACCATTTAAATATGAGCCAGCAGTGTGCAGCAGCTGCCAAAAAAGCCAACACAGTTCTAGGCTGCATAAATAGAGGGATAGAATCAAGATCATGTGAAGTGTTAATACGACTTTATAATGCCTTGGTAAGGCCACACTTGGAATACTGCATTCAGTTCTGGTCGCCACGATGTAAAAAAGATGTGGAGACTCTAGAAAGAGTGCAGAGAAGAGCAACAAAGATGATTAGGGGACTGGAGACTAAAACGTATGAAGAACGGTTGCAGGAACTGGGTATGTTTAGCTTAAGAGAAAGAAGGATTAGGGGAGACATGATGGCAGTGTTCCAATATCTCAGGGGTTGCCACAAAGAAGAGGGAGTCAAACTATTCTCCAAGGCACCTGAAGGTAGAACAAGAAGCAATGGGTGGAAACTAATCAAGGAGAGAAGCAACTTAGAACTGAGGAGAAATTTCCTGACAGTTAGAACAATTAATCAGTGGAACAGCTTGCTTCCAGAAGTTGTGAATGCCCCAACACTGGAAGTCTTTAAGAAGATGTTGGATAGCCATCTGTCTGAAATGGTATAGGGTTTCCTGCCTAGGCAGGGGGTTGGATTAGAAGACCTCCAAGGTCCCTTCCAACTCTACTATTGTATTGTATTGTATTGTATTAAGACTTCAACATTTGGCTGCTACATGTTTGGCCTTGACTGAAAATAGTGGAGGATTATACTATATCATGCAGATATAACTCTGTAGGATAGTTAGTAAGGGATCTTTGAACCAATAGTAATGTATATATAAATGTGCATTCACGCTTTTGTGACTTTATTAATTTACCCCCAAACAGATGCAGTACAAGGAATTTCCTTATGAAGTTTTCCGTAGACTTTGAATGAATGTGAGAAGTTACAGGAACTACAGACCACTAGAGATATGATACATGATACTGACATGATAGAGAAAACAATAAGAAATGATCATTATATATTAAGTAATTAACATGGCAATTTGAAGGGTGACAGTCATGCATGCACATACAAAAAGCATACTGAAATGGTTCTTACATTAGTACATCCTCCACTAAAGTATGGAGAGAGCTGGGGTTTCGTATCAATTTGTCTAAGAAGCTGACAATGTCTGTGAACTTTGGCCGATGGCTTCTTTCCTTTTGCCAGCAATGAAGCATTAGCTGATGGAGGGCAGCCGGGCAGCCCATGGGAGCTGGAAGCCTATATCCTTCTTCAATGGACAAAATGACCTATGTAGAAAGTGAGAGAGGATATTTATTAATTCAATTATTTATCAACATTGTATTCTGCCCATCTCACCAAAGGTAGCATAGGGACATTGAATGAAATGCACTATAAAACATTAAAACAATAAATAAAGATCTTAATTTAAAATTCACTTCAAATAAAACCAAGCAGGATAGAGAAGGAGGGAGCAAAGAGCATCCAGGGAGGATTTCTATCCCATTATTCACCTCCAAAGTGCCACACCCGCATTGGGGCCATAGACTAGCACAGGGGTGTCAAACTTAATTTCACAGACGGCCACATCAGGATTGACCTTGGGGGCTGAGTGGGTGTGGCTAGGGTGGGGGTGGTCAGCTCAATATCACTCATGTTGGGGGCACCTATGGTGGTCCAGGCAGGGCTGGGGGGACCAGGGAGAGTGCCAAACCATTGTCCTCCAGAGCAGCCTTGCTGTCCCTCTCAGGCCACACAGAGGAATCCTGGAAGGTGGCACAGACTGTCCAGAGCCCTAGGCAGTGGAAGACAAGCGCTCAGCCCAGCCCTCGAGCTCCCAGGGCACTGGGACCCCCCAGCCCAGCCCAGCCCCGCTTCCTAGAGGGAGTGCCCAGCTTTGCTTATCTCCGCCTCATGGCTGCTGCTGCTGTGCTCGCTGTCCTTGGCTAGGTTGCTCTTTTTGTGTGTGGGAGGACAAAGTGTGTGGGTGAAAGGGAGGCCCACTCTCTCCTCATGCAAGGAGACCCAGCTTTGTAACCAAAGCATCCTCAGCAATAGGATGGGAGACCACCAGGAGAGGTCAGGAGGAAGGAACAAGGGGATAGTAAAAGGGCAGCAGGACTGCCGGTGGCCAAGTGTTAAGGCCCTTCCCTTCTTTTTCCTTTCCTCTTCATTCTCCTTTCTTCTTCCTTCCCCTCTTTCCTTCTTTTTCCTTCCTTGGTCTCTTCCCATCTTCCCTTCTTTTTCTTTCTTCTTTCCCTTTCTCCTTTCCTTTTTAGATGCTCAAATCCAAAAGGGAAGCATTTCTCCTTTTGTTTTGCTTTGCTTTTAGTTTTGCTAGTCCTCTGCCAACAAAAGTGGAACTCAAGGGGGATGCTCGCACCCCCAGCCCTAATTTTGGCCTGGATGGCCTCCTGCACAGGCTCCGTTTTCACTGGCAGAAGGAAACAGTCCTTCACTGTTTCCAGGAAGGCCTCACAGGCCAGATTGAAGCACCCAGTGGGTTGGATTCAGCCCATGGGCCTTGAGTTTTACATCCCTGAGTTAGTACAACAATATCTTCAAGGCCTTTCAAAAGCAGGCCCCATGTGAGTAGATCTGACTTTGAGGAGCAAGAGGCTTCAGAGGGTGGAAGCCATAGCAGTAAAGGCTCTTTTTCTAGATCCCACTAGGTGAAGTGATATTGTTTTTGTTTGTTTTGATATTTGAATTTGTTTTTTTCAAATGAAAGCTAGTCAAGTATGTAAAGCCACAAGTTCTATAGAACTTCTGAGTTCTATAAAGTACAATTTATTAAATGTTGTATGATAGATTCTTGTATCACATATCATACTAAATTATGCTTCACGGAATAAACAACAACCTGCTAGATTCATACTAATTAAGTATAATACATTTATGGCCCACCTTTATTTTGTGCAATTCAAGATGGCATACATCATGGTCCTACTTCTAGTTTCCCCTTAACTGTAATGCTATAAAGTCATCCGGCCAGCTTTCCTGCCTTACTTTTGTTAAACCAAAACAAACTACACCAGAGTTTTTGGCAAGGGTTCTCAAACTTTAGGTCATCTATGGCTTAATAATATTTTAAAACTTGATCGAGCTTGCTCAGACAAAGTGAGAGAGCTGTCAAAATTCTGAAATTCTGAGATTTGCTCCTCATCTGCAGTTGATACTTGTCATGCCAGAATATTGGAGAAACGTGAAATATAGAGTAACATTTAGTTATTAAAAATAAGTGGTATATTTCTTTCTTGCCCTCAATTTTGTTTATGGTGTGTGAGAAACAAATTCATTTATCATTTAGGACTGCTACAATGTTCGAGAACCATTTGCTTATGGCTAGGCACAAAAAGGAAACTCTGCTGGTGCATATTATATGCTATGGGTAGTCCTTGGGTTAGCACCATTCATTCAGTCACTTTTAAAGTTGTAATGGTGCTGAACTACAGGTACTTATGACAGGTCCTTGTAGTTCTGGTCCTCACAGCATCCCCATAGTCAAGTAATGTTCCCATAAGCAAACTCAATTGGGGAGCCAATAGGAAATTGAAAGTTTTAGTTGCATGGGGTTCTCGCCTATCAGTGGGAAGTGGAAGTGCTGGAACTGCAGTTGTTAAATGATGCAGTCTCATGGTATTGTGTTTTACAATCCCCACATGCTAAATAATCATACTAAAAGAGATTGCATTAGAAATGGGCAATGAACAAGAGTTTCACGTCTATCATGAAATTTTTGCTTGGCTTCAATTATTTTTCTCCCCAGGTATTAATCTTTGATGTCCACTCTAAGAATACTAATTAATTTGCTTATAGAAATATAATTTCAATGGGACTTGTTCCATGGCAATTTTAGTTGCAGTTAATAGTGATCAATGGGGAATCAATTTTTATTTTCCACTTTCTAACAGTATATTGTAATAACAATGATTCCGATGTGTGTTTATTCTGAAGCCAAGTATCATGGCCCCAGTGGAGCTCAAGTCTGAGAAGGAGAAGGAGAAGGAGGAGATCGAGCTGGGGCCGGCGCAGACGCATGGTACAGTCCCTATGGCTCAGGAGGAATGACCTGAGAATGAGGATGAGGCAGTCCCAGGTCCATTGGGCCTCGGAAGAGTAGGCAGGGAGGAAGAGAAGACTCAAGCTGGTCAAGGAATGGGGGGAGGAGATGGAAAGGGCAGACAGTGGAGTAGAGGAATGGCGGAGCTCTGGAGATGAGCAAATACCTCCCCCGTTCAATCCCAGAGTGTGAAGAGTGGAGAGAGCGCAGGATGATCCAACTACTCGGAGGAGGGGTTTTTGCCAGGAACAAGTGTTTGTTTTCGGATTGCACTCTCTTGGCTGTGACTCAGACTATTTTGTTTTGAAGATTATTTTTGCCTTGTTTTGAGGACTGTTCTTGGCTTGCCCTAGCCCTGAAGATTCTCCTTTCAGACCTGCCTTGCCTTGGACCCCGTGTTGTTTTAAGAAGTGCTCTTGGCTTTTTGGTTTGAACTGTGCCCTTGTTTATGAACTGTGTTTGTCTGTTGTTTCACTGCGCCCCTTTGGAAAAACTGCCCCTTGTCTTGGATCTTTGTCTTGCTCTGAGCTCTGCCCTTTCTGTCTGGCCTTTTGCTTTGTGGACTGGTTGGGTAATTTATGGGCTTTTGTTTGAGGAACTGAGGGTGGAGCCTGACCTGTCAGTGGAGGGTTAATTGTTTAACCCTTTCCATGAGAAATAAAAGACTCAGGAGGTCTGCCTAGCCTTGCCCACCTGGGTCATAACATCAAGTCTTATTCAGTAGGATTTATTACTAGATGTGCTCCTGATGATTGTAGTTTCTTTTCTTTTCTTTTCACTATGCAATGGAATAAATGCATTCTGAAAACAATAATCTGTAATAACTGGTTAAAACTTACATCCTGATTAGACATCTCCCAATACGGTCTTTCTCCATATGACATTACTTCCCACATGACAATTCCATAACTCCATGCATCGCTTGCAGAAGAAAATTTCCTGTAGGCTATGGCTTCAGGAGCAGTCCATCTTATTGGTATTTTTCCACCCTGAAAATATATATTGAAAAATTCTCAGTATTTAAAGTTAACAAAAAATACTCCCAACTGAATAATCCTACAAACATATTAAAATAAATGAAATTCATAACTGCTGACAGAAACATAAATATTCTGTTATACGATAATTCATGTATTAACATATTGCTTATATAATGTATGATAATTGAAAACTAAATGCATTTTAGTTTTTTAAGGCACTTAATATTATTAACCATATTCAGACTGAGTAGATGGCAAATTATTGTCTTCACTTTGATCATGAATTAAAGTGCCATCATTATGGTTTTCTTTGAAAGTTTATATTCAAAGTATGATGCAGAATAAATTCTTCTGAAATAAAGTTTGTTCTCAAATACTATGTATTCATCTAAAATGTATTGTGGCCCATCTGTACTTTGTAGTTATTATTTTCATAACACATTTGTCTTCTACGCACGTTGGTTAAATTCAAGTCTAAACCATTTCTGCTTATAAATCATGTTTGCTAAATGAAGATCGCAAAAGTTATTAACACAATATAATACACTATCTTTCATGTAATTGGTTGTAAAATATGCCAATGGTATATTACATTAGATAATTTGTTTAACAGTAATAGCAATAACATTTTTGTTATCTTAAATATTAATGTATTTATAAAAAGAATAAGTTTTGAATCCAAATCCAGATAGCTGTCTAAATGCCCTCTGGTCTATTAAAGTTTGTAATGTAATATATTTGCTGATCACAATTCTGTTAAGTAAATGAATGTTCTGTGATTTTTCTCTTTCAATTCATTTTTAAAAATGTTTTTGAATTTATTCCATTAATGTTCATAATTCTTCCAGTGCAGCAGAACAAAAAAAGAGGCTAGTCATATGGTCTCACAAGAACATTTGCACAGTTTAAATATCTATGATAGATATAACAGAAAATAGCTAAAACTGGGAGACGACTTCCGGCAGCTGAAGGTGACGGACGCGCGCACCTGCCTTTTCGCTGCTCCGGTGGGCTCCCCTGAAGTCTAGGGGGAGCACAGGGTGCCTTGGAGTGGCGCCCTGGCATAGGGGCGGCTTGCTGGGACCCCCTGGAATGGCGGCGGCCACGGGGGGTCTCCAGCTTTGCCCCAGGAGCCGGGGAGCATAGTGAGCATGCGGAATGCCACCGCGCGCTTCGCCAAACGCAGCCTGGAAGGAAACAATTAATTGGAACGAAACAGCTGAAGAGCGGTGAGGCGAGGGGTCTCCCCAGGTCTTTTACTATCCTTAATCTTTTGACTGTTCTGCAGTTTTCCTTTTGGGACTTTGTTTCAACTTCTGGAGGAGTTTAGATTGGAGGGGGGAGAAATTCCACCCCCCCTTGGAAAAGCGGCACTTGAAAAATCTCTCCCTTTTATGGGGGAGAGAGAAAGTTTGAAATCTTCTTTCACTTCCCTTAAATAATGGGGGAATTTTTTTTTTCTTGACTACAATTGCGAAAAAAAGGATGGCTGAACTGATTCTTCTCTAAACTATCTATGGGAACTTTGACTTTGTTGTTTCCTGACCACCTGTACTGGCTGAGCCAATATGGCCAACTTCCTCCTTTTTCTTTGTCTTCATGAATGAGACTCCTCCCTTGGAAAACTTTATGGCTTTCAACTAATTTCCACCCCAGAAATCTCCAGGAGCCTCTTCAAGTATGTTATTCCCCTGGATTTGGAATATTCTGACCCACCTATTTGCTCTAGTTCTGTACTAGAAGACTTATTCTCCTTTGGACTTGTTTGTTTGGTGATCCCTACTGGCTGTGCTCTCCCACAGATGCCATCTCTTTGTACAGAACAATAACTATCTCTGAGCCTCATGATGGGTCCAAAGAAATTACCGCCTGGTAAGGCCTCATCAGCTTAAACTAATTCAAAATCCTAATAAGCAATTTACTTTTTCTTTCTTTTTATTGCATTTCTCTAAATTGTTATCTGTTTTATTGAACACTAAATGATATTCTTGTAGCGTAAAATAACAGAAATGAAAATTACAAACATTCATTTAGAGAATTCCATAAAGATACATCTATATATGGCACATCCAAGCACTGTAGTGTAGGATAATCGCCTATTATACGCATAATGGCTAAACTTTTATTTTTAGTATTTCATAGAGGATGGTTTCTTTTGTAAACCCATAAGATGAACAGGAATGGAAAATTTCATTACTCAATTACTTTTTCTAAAGTATATTTTTAATGCAAAAAAACCCCTGATACTATTTTTATACATACATATGCTAAGTACAAACATGAAACTAAGTAATATCTATTCATGAATAATAGAAGGATGTATTTGTTTTTGCACAGTTAAAATAATATTTGTAGTGTTTGATGAAACTAGTAAAACAACTTCAGCCCTTCTGTGCTTCTCTTTCTGATAATATTGCTATAAATAACATTATATTTATTAAATTTTGTTGTTTACAGGTGCTCTATCATCAAATAAATATGCCTTTTTACTAATACAAAACTTATATATCAGGTCTTCCAAAAAGATCACTTTCTCCATAAGCTGATTATCTAAGGCAAAGCAGTTTTTCTCATCTTCAACCATGTTGCAGCTGAACATAATTTCTTAAATGAGTTTGGGAAATGTTAATTCCAGTTTTTTGTATAACATAGTAATTATACTAGAATAGCTATAGCACTAGAAACCATGTTTTCATCTGCTGTTTCCTAGGTTTTTCTTGATTTTTCAACTAGAAAGATAATGAGGCTGCCACAATGATTCAATTCACAATGAATCAGGCATCACTCCAACCAGTGGTGAGTTCCGGATCCCGTTCCAACTGGTACAGTTGGAATGGGCCTGGTGTTGTCCACATGGACGGACGCAGTGTGTGCATGCATCGTACTGTCCAGCGACACCTCAGTGAGCCTCCGCAATGCTCCAGCTGCTCAGCGTAGCGTCACGCAGGCGCTGTATGCGCTGTACACATGCGCGGAAGCACCAAAGACTTTAAAGACAGGTAAGGAGGGAGGGCGGGTGGATGGGCCCTCTGGAGCACCGTACCGGAATGGAACCGGGTGCTCTGGGCAGGCTCTGGTATGCCCGTACCGGGGTGTACCTCCTGCAACCCACCACTGACTCCAACCCAAAATGTGATATTTGGGTTTGGGTTCACATGTACAAATTGAGTCAATTTAGAACTCAAAGTCTGGCCATTTATTTATTCCACAACTACTACAAAAGCAGACTATGTATTGTTGTGAGCAATAAACTCCATTGTTCAGTTGGATCATATATGTAAATGAAAATTTTGAGATATACTTACAGGCCTTATGAGTTGGAAACTGAACATATTGCCCTAAGGATAAGTGTAGAAATAAGCCAAAGAAAAATGGAACACTGTGCAGCAAACCGTAGGACTTTGTTTAGGAGAGAATGTAAAAGACATTATACAAATAATTACCAAATTAAAGCTTGGAACAGAAGGAAGAAGTTCACAAACATAAGATTAACAAGTGACATGGGGTTGGATAAAAAGCCACTCACCCTTGAAGGAAGCTTTCAAGTTCTTAATCTCTAAAAAAGCAATAATTCTTATAACTATTTTGTTATAATGTTGCCTATATAAAACAGTTTGCTAACAACTACAGAATCTTTAATACTATTATTTAAGTATATGATACTGCCTCCTTATTTAAGCTTTTTGGGTGTCATCTATCCAATTTAGGAAAAGACTACAATTTATAATGCTTTGTGTCTATGTTTGCCCAATATAGTAAGGAAAAGAAAGAGTTAATGAGATTGTATCTTTGAATCAGTGTGTGTGTACATCCGAAGATTTACCATTGTCTTTTGCTAGTTGCTTGTGACCTGTTAATCAGAGCCTGAGCTTTGACATGGTATTCAAAGCCAAGAAAACTATTTTCTTTTAGAAAATAGAAAGCTATTTTAGTTTTGGGAAATCAGAAGAAGAAATAAAAGTCCGTTTGGTATAGTGATTAAAGCACTGGACTAGAAACTGGAAAACTGTGAATTTTAGTTATGCCGTTTGTATGATCATAAGTTGTCATTCCTTCCCAGCCCTAGGAAGAAAGCAATGGCAAATCTTGCCAAGACAACTGCATAGAGTTGCCTAGGAGGCAGTTGCCAAGACTGACTTGAAGGCATGTGGAAAGAAGAAAGAAAGAAAGAAAGAAAGAAAGAAAGAAAGAAAGAAAGAAAGAAAGAAAGAGAAAGGGAAACTTATAAATTATTCTCTTTTTTGCCTTATCCTCTCTTGGAGAATTTACAAATCAACAAAAACTCCCAGACTTATAATTGCTTTGAAAGTTAGAAATGCAGGTTAGAATATTGTATGCAGTTCTGCTCACCATGATACAAAAAAAAAAAAAAAGAAAAAAAAGAAAAAAGAAAAAGAAAAAAAAAGAAAAAGAAAAAAAGAGAAAGGTTGAGAAGAGCAACAAAGATGATAAAATGTCTAAATTGTATGACAAATGGTTGAGGGACCTAGGTATGACTAGCCTATTGAAAAGAAGAACCAGAGGAAATGTTATAACTGTTTTCCAGTACTTGACAGGTTGTCACAAAGAAGAGACACCAGTTCGTAGAACAAGAAGTGATAGGTAGAAGCTTGTCAAAAAAAAAATCATCCTAGAAGTAAGGATACTTTTTCTGACAGTAAGAGCAATTAATCAGTAGAATAGCTTGCCTCCTGTGGTTGTGGGTGCTCCATCGTTGGAGGTTTTCAAAAATAGACTGGACAACCATTTGACCAAGATGGTGTAAGGTATCCTGCCTTGAGCAGGAGGTTGGACTAAAAAACCTCCAAGGTCCATTCCAGCCCTATGATTCTAAGAACATTTGTCTATTGTGAAAATAATCAACTTCATTAGAGCCCCTGCTCTTAATGTCTCTTCAAGAGGTCCGCCCCCCCCCCGCAAATATGGTATATGAACTTATTCTTACTATATGGAAGTTTATTGGCTTCCCAGAGGACAAATCTTGAAGTATTTGACTGAAATTTTGGGTAGAAGTTTCACTTTTAAAAAGAGAAGCTTCACTTTTTTTGAGAGAAAAGGAAAGCCCATTCTTACATAACAAAAGGAGTTCATTTATGACTTGTTTTCTTGACACATATTTTTCACCATATGAATGAGATAAATTGTTTTAAGTCCCTGGGGTCACATTATGGTTATTGCTGAAAAACTACCAGCTCTTTTGGCCAAGTTATCAGTCTGCAAAAGGAGATTGAAAGATGATAAATTACAAACTTTTCAGTGTTAGTAGAAGTGTTTCTACAAGATAGATTCAGGAGTGACAATACTTTTTTCTTCGGGCAGAAATCTGCAAACACTTTTGAAATCTTATGAAGGTTATATCTGGGTTTCAGATGTTCATCTGGTGCAAGAAACAAACAAACAAAAAGGACCACCTATAGAAAATTATCTATTAGTCATACAATTTTTTGTAGCTCAGATATAGTGGCCCTAGGAAAGGGAGAAAAGATCAGGTGCAAGTCTCTTCTTATTCTTCTGTCCGATGCTTTACATTATCTTAATTACAATATTAATATTCCATGTCTAACATGGACAGAAATAAGGTGAACACGTGAAACTCTTTTAATAAGTCTAAATACATAGCAATTGTTTGGTGCAAAAGAAAACAAATTTAGGGTTAAAATTCAAACTGGTTAGGCTATTGTTGAATTTGTAATAGTTTTTATTTCCTTTTTTGGCATTATTTATGTAGATTAGGGGATGAAGATCAATTATTTAGAAATATAAGTGATACAATATTTTTATAAACAAAATTCATGCTCACATTCATGAAGTAAACTTCTTTTGGAACTCCAAACTTCTGGATAATTTTATATGCAAATTGAAAATGGGCAAGAAGCTGGTAATCATCAGTATCTCTTCTTTTGATCTGAGAAGCACAGCATCTGCTATGTTAGCCAGGCTACACTGTATATAATGTTAACATCTGTTCATTTATAAAAGTGACGTTATTAATACTAACCAGATTTTTCTCAAGAGGAACCTAGTTTGACTAGTCTGAGATAGTTTTGGGTTTTTTTTTGTCCTACATAGTTGTCTACCTAATGAATTAGAGATAAGAAATCTACATAATAATACATTTCTGAAGTAGTTTCTTAGAATGATGGCCCCTTGAGTCTTAAAGCTTGGAGGTCTTAAGATTATCTTTAAAAAGCATTTCTTTTTACAGGAGTCTGTCCTTTCTTTATGCTTAATAAATTTAATTATTTATCTATATCCCTTTGTCTTCATAGGTTGGCTGGTATCTGAAAAAAGCACTGTAAATCCTTTCCATTAGTCTTTTTGTTGATAAACTATCACTTTCATTTTAAGTTCTGTAAACTTTTTAAAGTTGCTGCTAGGGAATAGCTTTAACTGCCATTTTAACTACCTGTTCTGTTTTTTTTAAAAAAATAATTATTTCATTGCAACATGCTCTTAGAATAAGTTATAAATTTCAGAATCTTCTGCTTAGCAGAAATGTTATAAATATGGTAAATCAATATACCACTAAAATGTCATTTCTGTTTGGTTATTTGTAACCTTAAATTGGGGGAAACTGTGCATCATACTACAACAATTTTTGAATATATTTCAAAAGAGCTAAATTACAGGGATTGAAATTTGGAAAATATGTGGCTGCTTCAGTGTTGTCATGTGATCATCTCTTGCTCCCAATGCTTTTTTGCTTGCCTGTAGTTATTGTGTTTTTCTGTTTAGGTAAAGAAATATCTTTGAAATGTTCACCCAAAGTGTCATGGTTTATCTAATAACAGGATACAAATTCAGGAGCTCGACAGATCCATTTAAAGAGTTTTATGCCTCTCCAGTAGCTTTAAGAACACAATTAAACAAAGCTATATACTTTCAGTAGTATAGTTCCCATGCATAATAACAGAACTTTTTCTGCAGCTAGGGATAGTATGTCAGGGGACATGGCAATAATTATGACTTGTGTTTCTGCAGATTTATCTAGCTATTGTTCAACTATCCTTGATGATTGTTATTCAGATACACACACTGCTAGGGCTGGACCAACATATGTGAATTGAGGATCCAATGGCCAGGAGATGCCTAATTCAGTACAACAAATGTCTTTAAATCTCCAGCAATTCTATTCCTCGCATACCCTTCCCTCCAAATTCTATCTAAAAGATAAAGTAGTCTGTCTGTATTTTTTCAAAGTTAATTTAAAGAGAGAGGCCAATGTAATTGCTTAGTAAGGAGGGGAGAGAAAAAAGAGATTGAGAAAGAAGAAGGAGGGGTTGATCCAAGAGGAAGAAATTAAGGGATGGAGTACCCAATAGTATATGTGGACCTTGAGAGTCATTACATTCAGTGATTGCAAGCATAAACATGATTGAAATGCATACCTTAGTCAATAACCCAGGTAATGAATCTTAAATGGGGTCATTGTAAACAACCACTGCATAGCAAAAGAAAAGAAAATCAAATACAACTTTGCAATCTTGCACTTCTGAATATCTCTTATGTCATAAATCATTCAAAGCTTTAAACTGGATGTAATATTTCTGGGAATTTACTGAAGCTGAAGATAGTCTTGACAGATTAGAATAGCCAGAAATACAGACATAAGACTTACAGTCAACAGAGTTTTAAAGAGCTATGAATTGCACTTATCTTCTTGATATTTTTAAATTACTTTATGTAGCTATGATTAATATTTTTATGCCATGTTCTTTGCCAAGGGCTATCAAAACGAGAAAAAATAAAGCAATAAAACATACAATCTACCTGTATGAAGTATGTTGAAATTATAAAACCATACACAATATAAAATTAAAAAGCTGTCACTTGACAGTTTTTTCCTTAAAAAATCTGCAAAGAATGAGCCCATTTTGATTCTAGAAGGACTTTATTCTCCATCAATTAATGATCTTTTCTCATCAATGGGACCCTTCAAAAGGCCTTCATTGAAGTTTTACTTGCTCACAAGACAAGCATTTTCTTAGGATAAACCAGGGGTATGATTCAGCTGGTTCGGACCGGATGTTAATTTTAATATGGTTTGCCAAACTGGTAGTTACAAGGACCGGCTGACTCTGTTCACCCTCACCACCCTGGCCGGTTCATCATGCCAGTAAGTGCCCACACTGAAGCTCTGGGAGTGCGAAAAATGGGCCTACCAGAAGTATCCGAAGTCTGGAAACGGGACTGTTTCTGGTCTCTGGAGGGCCTCCGGAGCCTGGGGAAGACTGTTTTCACCGTCCCAGAGGCTTGAGAAAAGCCTCCAGAGCCTTGGGAGGGTGAAAATGCCCCCTGCCGCTATGGTGCAGAAAGCTGACTAGGCCATTTCCCCATGGCCATGCCTACCCAGCAACTGGACAGAGAACTGGTTGCTAAAATTTTTCAATCCCACCTCTGGAGGAAACCCTAATCAGAGTTAATCCTAAACTTTAGAAGTTTCACCTTTAGATGAACTCAGAAAATAAATGTTAACTAGTGTCAGTTTTTCAGTATTCATATCATTTTTACTCAGTAAATTAGTTAAGAGACCTAGTCCTGAATTATATTCTATAAAATTTCTGGATGTTCTTCCATGATAGTCTTTCATGGAGCTGCAATATAAACATGATGTAAATAGGGCATGGATGGCCGGTATCACATCAGTGGTGGTTGCTAACCCGTTTACTACCAGTTCGCTTGTGCTTGCATGCGCGCGTGTATGCGCAACCCTTCTAAGCATGTGCAGAAGCATAAGGGCGGGTGGGTGGAACCTCCTGCTGCCGCCACTACTGGTTCGGCCGAACTGGGCCAAACCGGGAGCAACCCACCTCTGTGTCACATGTGGAAATCTAGAAAGGCTACAATGATTTAATAATTGTGTAATCTACTACTTTTATTCATTTGCATCCCTCTCATTTTAATTTTAAGATCTACTTAATATTCATACAATGTGAAATCAGAATGTCTAAAGCAGACAAAGCAGGTTTATGTTTTAATCTTTTGTCTAAATAGTGCCACGATTACATAAAACTGTACAGAGAACAGTGAAATACTTTCATTTCATCACAAGAACAAAAGCATTTGTGACATAGCTATATTTACATCTTGTTTTAACAAATTGTCACCAATTATCAAAAAGAAAAAATACAAAAACACTTTAGAGTGCCAAATTAATTTCTCTAATTAAAGCCCTTGGCATTTTTAATATTCAGTGTCTTTATAAAACTTTTACTAATTATTCTGCACAGATTCTGGATATCTTCATTCATTTCTTGTTAAAATATGCGTAGATCTCTTGCCAGTTTTAATTCAATTTTTCCTTAGAATGAAATGTTGGATGTTTGTCTGTCCAGATAACTAGCTATCATCTGTCTAGCTAATTGCACAATAGTATCTGTACATGTATTTTCATACATTGATCATCTGGCTCCAGAATTTGTTTCCTGAAGTAGGTTATAAAAGGACAATTTTATGGTAGTATCATAAAATAGATGGATTCTAGATTGCAACCTTCTGGTTTAAGTTTATATTTAAAGGAATTAGTGTACAAAATTACAATATGAACAGGCTTATGTTTAATGGTTAGACTAATGGTTTGTCTACTCCAGTCTTATATATGGTAACTTGCATAGACTGTCAGGGTTTTGAAAAAAGGTCTTGCCAGTGCTGAAACCACAAGACTGAATCAACTGCAAGCAGTATGTTTATGTAAGTGAATGGTGTATTTTCTATATATGCATATGTATTCATGTATACACACAAACAACATGTACAAATAGTGAAGATAGAAGCGGAGAAAGAAATGGAAATAATAGAAGCCTCCTCTTTAGAGAAGAACTGAATGTGCTACTGTTTTGAACTGATTCAATCTGTATTTAGGAGAAAATTGGAAACCTGCTGGCATCTGTTTCCATGCTATTTTGGATTATCAATAAGAGAGCAATCTTCTGCCATTATTTCATTCAGGTATTCCAAAGCTCCTTGGCCCCAACTGATTCAACAGGTCATCATAACAGAAGCAGTGCAAGAGCCAGTTGTAATTTCCTTGTGTCTGCTAGTGTGTAATGGATTGCTCTACTCATATGAACAAGTGAACCGATGCAGATCACCTGAGATTTAGACAGTGAATCTATTTCTGATTCCAATCAAAGCTGCACAGGGTTGATGGATTGATGTGCAATAGGCACAGCCAAGCCTTCTTTACAATCTAACCTAAAGGTTATTATTCCTTTGGATAATACTTTATTTATTGTTATTCATATCTGAAAAAAAATTCATATATGAAATTTCCAATATCACTGTTTGTATGTCCATAACTTTTTGAACCCAGTAGCCATATATGGGCATATTTCAAATATTTATGTGACGACATAAATAGGAAAAGTACATGACATGCATGCAAGTCTCATGCTAGCTTAATCATGCTAGGAAAATCCGAAAAAGGATTTCTATTCATATGTGCTACAAAAAGAAGTTTGTTGGATATATAGAGACATCTACATTTTTTTTACTCCGTTAGTTCTAAAATGACTAAAGCAGGGCTGTCAAATCGAGGGTTGGATGTGTCACAGGCCGGCCACACCCATGTCTAGTTTAGCGAAAGGGAAAAAAGTCCCAATATGTCACATGACACCACCATGACAAAATAAGTTTGACAGCCCTGGACTAAAGGAAGAGACTGTATGCTTGTGCTTTAGCTAATTTCTAAAATATCTTCAGTCTATAACTAATCTTCCCACTAACCTTCCAAATGTGTATTTTATTCAGTATTACTGACAAGCCTGTTGTTGGTTTAGTCTTGATGCTCATGGCAGGTGCTAATATAACACACCTTAAATCCCTAACCATTTTTCAGTGTTCCTGATATCCCCTCCCCTCTCAGTTTTCAACCTCTTCTTCTGCCTTCTGTCAATCTTATTATTAAATTATTTATCCCTTTCCATTTCTCAGAAGCTCAGAGCAACACTGCAAAACTGTGGCCCTCATCCCATAATTCCTCCCTTGATCTTTTAGGAAGACTTTCTCAGTTATATATTTAATTACTATTTTATTTGTTTATAAAACTTAACGTTCTGCAAAATTCTGAATTTGTCCCCGTGAGTTTCTGAGCACATTGAAAGGACATTCTTCTACTCAGACTTATCAAAAGATTGCCTACATTTACACCGTGATTGGCATGTTCATTTTAGCCAGCTCTATCTGACTGACACTGTTACATTAGGAAAGTGTTATAGCATTTTATAGTGTCTGCACTAAAAGTGAAGCATAATTGGAACTAGAGCTAAAAGACTTAAATGCAAGAATGCATTACCAACTGTGTTTTTATTAGTGGAAAATTGGTAATAAAATGCAATAGAAAAATTATTTTCAACCCATCTTTTGTTTCTTTCTGCTGCCTGGAAATTCACCTGCTGCATACTGTTACTTTCCAAATTTCTTCCATGAGTGCATTCATAACCTTAAAAAATGGAAAAATTGCCTTTTTATTTCATAAACTGTGGGCACAAGTGTTGAATGAAGCCTTCCTGCCTCACTAGAAACTCATCTGTTTGTTACCATGCATTGTTCAATAGTTAAGCTTGCAGCTGCATTTATTTTTACTCCATCAAATTTGTTTCTCTATTGAATGGTCACGGTTTCAGAGTTATAATTCTAAAAAGTAGGAGTAATTTCAGTTCTTTTCTACTTATCTAGCACAGTAATGTTCCTGCAATGCTGGGTAATAATAAATACAAAAAATAGTAACAGAACTGGTAATAATTTATGAAAACACTTTCTTAGTGAAAATAATAGTAAAATAAATTCAGGAAACCAAATGAAGGTATGTGTTGACATTCTGATAATAATTCTGTGGCAACAAACCCATAATATCTTTCAGAAGTGGAAATAATATGCTAGAAACATTCCTCCAGCCACCCTGTTCTCACAATTAAGAAATCTTTTCAATGCTTGGCATATAATCAGCATAGCAATCACGATCACAATGCCTTAAGGCAATTCTTGGGTTTATACCAATCATTTTCTATAGCTTAGTTTCTTTTTATAAAAATTACAGATCTGTAACAGAGCCATTTGCATTGCACAGGTGAAAGGCAAAGCTTATTCTTTTAAGCAGTATAAAATAATACTAATAATTATATGTAATAATTGTCTTAAAATGGCAGAGAAAAATTGGCTTCAGCAAAAAGAATTGTTATTAAAAATGCCACTTCAAAACAGCTTGATATTTCTGCTCATCCGAAGACCAAAACCAGATGTGACACAGAGCTGCATTTTTTTTCAAATTTCAGAAAACCGTAGCTTTGAATGGGGCCAGGAACCAGAATTTTTATTCCAACATTTTACCCATGTTAAATAATCTCTTATCACAAGTTTTTCTCTGTCTGAAAAGATGAAGATAGATCTGTTATTTGTCTAAAACAGTTATTAAATAAAAAGTGCAGCTTATATGTTCTGTAGAAACAGCATAGCTTCAGTAATTACTGAATAGTTTCAGTAATTGAAAAGACCAGGAAGGTAGGAGAATAAGAAAATAATTTATCTCATGCTTCAGAAACTCATGAAATTAGACTATATTAACATTATGCTGTACTGTAATGCATAGCATGTAAAACCTTAACACCCCCCCCCCCCCAAGTTTTTCCACACTATGATAGATTTACAATTCTAGTTCCCTGTGGTCACAATACTCATTGGTCTTTGAGGCCAACTTTATCTTGAGAAGGATGCAATCCAGGTAGAAGAATAAGAGCAGCAGGTTCCCCAATTATTTAATCAAGATACATTATATGCAATGATTGGGGAAACTATGATGACTCTGAAAGGCCAAAGAACATAAGAACAGTGTTAGATCTGGGCAACGAGAGACAGACTGCGGACACGAAGTGACTTAACAGCTCTTTATTAGTAGTAGTAGTGATCCAGCTTGCTCTGTGGTCGGAGGGTTCCCCTTTTATAGGAATCGGGTACGCCCCTCGACCAATCAGAACGATACCTGTTTCCCGCTGTAGCAGTGGACCAGAGGGGAGACTTACTACGATGTATGCTAATATCTAACACCCCTCCCCTCCTAGATGGAACGTTGCGGTAGGTAACATAGTCCTTTAGGTATGTGGGTGTTTGTCTTGCTCGGGAGGAGCGTCGTAGTTCGGGTTGGTTAGAAGTGGTTGCAGGATCGGGTGTTTTTCCTGTTTCACGTTCAGTGGTTTTTGTGCCTTCGTTGCTCGGGCGTTCTGGAGTCTGCTCGGTTGCGTTGTCTGGGGTTTGCTCTGCTTCGTGCGTGTTTTCTTGTTCCAAGCTTGGTTCGCAGGTGTCGTAGTTTTCTATGATGGGGCTCTCGCGAGGTTGACTTTCTGTAGGCAGGGAACTCTCTTCTTCGTTTCGAAGGTCTGAGTGTGCGAGGCAACCCCGAAGTTGATCGATGTGCCTTTTCCAGTTCCGCCCATCTTCTAGTTCTAGCAAATACGATCGTGGACCCGTGATGCCAATGACCTTTGCCGGCATCCACAATGTTCCCCCTGCATAGTTGTGGGCGTATACTGAATCCCCTACGCTGAAAGACCGAATTTTACTTGTGGAGTCTGGGGGAGCTGTGGCAGAGTAATTTGGGTGAAGACGGTCCAGGTGAGACCGTAGACGGCGGCCCATGAGTAGTTCAGCAGGACTCCTACCCGTCGTTGCGCTTGGGGTGATATGCTGAATTAGGAGGTAATGGTCAATGCGTGTTTGCCAATCACCTGGACCCATCCTAGCGAGGGCCTCTTTTGCGAATCGCACCATTCTTTCTGCCTGTCCGTTTGATGCCGGATGGAATGGCGCGACGAGGGCATGCCGAATTCCCTGACCTGCTAAAAACGTTTCGAAATGCATGGCCGTGAATTGGGGCCCGTTATCGGAGACTAGGAGGTCGGGCAGGCCATGAGTGGCGAAAAGTCGCCGTAGAACCTTAATGACTGCCTCTGCCGTGGTTGAAGTCATTAGGACTACATCTAGCCATTTAGAGTATGCATCCACAACTATAAGGAAAGTCTGACCTTGGAATGGCCCTGCGAAATCGATGTGTATTCGCGACCAGGGTGCTTTAGGTTTCTCCCATTCTGTTGCGGGCGCTTCCGGGGGTGCTGGTCTCGATTCCTGGCATGGATCGCAAGTGGCCACCCACTCTTCTATTTCTTTGTCCATGTTTGGCCACCAAACGTAACTTCTTGCTAACGCCTTCATTCTAACAATCCCCGGATGACCCACATGTAAAGCCTCTAATACATTTCTACGTAAAACATACGGAATAACAACTCGATCCCCCCACAATAAACAACCTTGTAACTGTCCCGTTTTGACCAAAACATTTTGAATTCCGGGCCCACATTTCCTTTTGGCCACCCCCTCCAAACCCAAGTTTGAACTTGTTTTATTACATTGTCTTTCGAGGAGAATCTTGCAACGTCGTATGAAGAAACCGGTCCCGAGTCCAAACAGTCAATGAGTAATACCGGTACTTCTGGAGTGGGGTCTGGCAGAATGTCAGGTAATGGGCAACGGCTGAGTGCGTCTGCGTGTCCTAGAGTGGAGCCCGGTCGATGAATCAATTTGTATGAATACGCAGCCAGGAAAACAGTCCACCTGGTCATGCGTGGAGAAAGGGAGATCGGGGTGGGGCGGTTTCCCGCCAAAAGTCCCAACAACGGTTTGTGATCTGTAATTAGTTCAAAATCGCGGCCGTAGAGGTATTCGTGGAAACGCTTTACTCCAGCGACAGCAGCCAGCGCTTCCCGGTCCATTTGGCTGTAATTCCTTTCGGCCGATGAAAGAGTTCTGGAGTAGAAGGCGATGGGTGCTTCTTTTCCGTCGGGCATCCTGTGGCTGAGGACTGCTCCAACTCCGAAGGGTGATGCGTCGCAGGTCAATACCAGCGGTAGGGTCTGGCTGTATTGGACAAGCAGTGAGTCAGTGGTGAGCAGGCGCTTTACCCCGGCAAAAGCTGCAGCTTCGGCTCGTCCCCATTTCCATGGTGCGTTCCTCTGGAGTAGACGGTGTAGTGGCTCAGCAACGGTCGCCTTCTGCCTCAGAAAAACGCTGTAGAAATTAAGTAATCTGAGGAAGGCCTGCAACTCGGTCTGATTTCGTGGTGTGGGGGCGTCCTGGATCGCCTTAATTTTCTTTGAAGTGGGGTGTATTCCCTGACCATCGATTCTATAACCCAGGAATTCTACGCTAGGCACGTTAATTTGGCATTTTTCCTTTTTGAGGCGGACACCCTTTTCTCTGATTCTGGCCAAAACAGTTCTGACTCTTTTATTTAATTGCTCCTCGTTTGCAGCAGACACCAAGATGTCGTCAAAATAGGGGACGACTCCCGGTATCCCTTGCAAAAGTCGTTCCATGACGCTCTGGAACAATCCTGGGGCAATACTCACACCGAATTGTAGCCGGTTGCATTTGAATGCTCCTCTATGCGTCACTATAGTCTGGGCCTCCGCTGTGGCGCTATCAACTGGCAGTTGCTGGTAAGCTTGTGCCATGTCTAACTTAGCAAATACCTTTCCTGGTCCCAACGAGTGCAATAAGTGCTGTACTACAGGCACAGGATATGCGCTCTGTTGTAGCGCGACATTAATTGTGCATTTATAGTCCGCGCAGATGCGGACTGATCCGTCTGGCTTGACTGGGGTTACGATGGGTGTTTCCCAGCGCGCGTGATCTACCGGCTCAAGGATTCCTTGCTCCACTAACTTATCTATTTCCTTATCTATTTTTGGGCGGAGTGCAAAAGGCACTCGTCTCGGCTTAAGTCGGATTGGCGCCACCTTGGGGTCTAAATTGAATGATATTGGTTTACCCACATACTTACCCAGACCGGGGCTGAACACATCCTCGAACTCCTTAAAAATCTGTTCAGCGCTGCTGTTTCTCACGGCGTTGATTCCGGTGACTTCTAACCCCAGGGCTTCAAACCAATCGAGCCCCAGAAGGTTCTGCAAAGGCGCGCTGGCGATGGTCACGGGCAGCTGGGCTTCGATGTCCTTGAATCGGATTTGGAATGTGCCTTGGCCCACAATGGGGACTTGGTTCCCCTGGTAGTCTCGTAGCAGGACGTCTGGAGCGCGTAGTTGGCTCTTTCTGAGGCTAGGGATAGCCTGTTTCATGGATGCCCATGAAATAATCGTCAGGGTTGATCCAGTGTCAACTTCTAGCTCGCAGGGTGAGCCCTCCAAGAGGACTGTGACTCTCAGCCTTTTTGGTCGCTTAGGGCGGACCTGATGTATCGTGGTGAGATACGTTCACAACTCCTCTCTCTGGGTCAACTCTATCTCATCGTCTACATCCTGAAAATACTCTCGTTGAGCGTCTTGATAGAACGCTCTTTCAGCTCTTTGTGTATATTCTCTCTGGGGATACGCTCGCTCAGCTCCTTGTGAGTAATCTCTCTGGGGATACGCTCGCTCAGCTCTTTGGGAATTTTCTCTCTGGGTATACACTTGTGGATTTCTCTCTGGGCGCCCTTTCTGATTCCGCCAAGCCCCTGGGTTGGGCTTCTGTTGGTGGTACATAGGCGGCTGCCATGGGGCAGGGACTCCGCTCCGGCACACTCGTGCGATGTGCCCAAGTTTGTTGCAGTGCGAACAAACAACGTTCCTGAACCTACAAGTAGACCTGGGGTGATTCCCTCCGCAACTTGCGCAGGGCGGCAAGCGGGATCCGGGTCTCCCCCCAGGCCTCATGTGACTGCTCCGCATCATGTGACTGTCCTCGAACTCGGGATTCTCGTAGTCGGGGCTTGTGTCCTCGTAGTATACTCTGGTTTGCCTCGGTGCTGGCTGGTTTACGTTGGCCCCTCGTTGTATGGTCACCGATGAGTTCTCTGCTGACTCTGACGCTCTTGCTTCGTTCAGCGCTATCTGTAGGGTTAAATTCGGGTTTGCCAACAGCTTCTTTTGTAGAGAAATGTCTCTTAACCCACAGATGAGCTGCGCTAAAATGTGCTCGTCCAGATCCCTGTACTCGCAGTGAGTTGCTGCCTTTCGTAGGGCTGCAACGTATTGATTGATGGATTCTCCCGCCTTCTGGTTCCTCATGTTGAATTCCTTGCGGCAGACATGGCGGGAAGGTTTTGGCGCGTAATGAGTTTGCAGGGCCTGTTGCAACGCCGTCCACGATACTGCCTGTATTGGAGTAGGCGCGGTGAGGTCTCTGGCCGTATTGAAAACTTCCTTTCCACAGTAGCCGAGGAAGATGTTTTTCTTCCTCGCGTCGGTGATCCCCGTGTATTCGTTCGCTTCGAGGAAACACTCGAAACGAATCATGAAGGCTTCCCATTCGTCGTTTGCTGGGTCGAAAGGAGCGGGGGGAGCATGCATCGCCATCTTCTCTGTTTGAAATTGCCGCGCTGCGGTGATCTGAGATGGCTGCCGGAATTTCTGCCGAATTCCTGGGCTGGATCAAATCTGGAGATTCTGGAGGTAGCGTTCTTCGTCCTATCTGCCCCTCGATCCCACCTTCGTCGCCAATGTTAGATCTGGGCAACGAGAGACAGACTGCGGACACGAAGTGACTTAACAGCTCTTTATTAGTAGTAGTAGTGATCCAGCTTGCTCTGTGGTCGGAGGGTTCCCCTTTTATAGGAATCGGGTACGCCCCTCGACCAATCAGAACGATACCTGTTTCCCGCTGTAGCAGTGGACCAGAGGGGAGACTTACTACGATGTATGCTAATATCTAACAAACAGTGAGTTGTAAGTTCATCATAACATAAAACTGATGTTTAATGTAAAGGAAACATAAAGCGATTCTTAGGTTCAAACTGCAAAGAAGCAAAAATTAGAAGCAGCAGCAATGGGAGAAAAAATTTAAAAAGATATTTAGTACTTAACTGTGGAGAAATTTCATATAATGGAATATCAAGTACTGGAAATGTAATGAATGATAAGATACCTTTTATCATCTTGGTGGACACGTAAGGTTGCCAAGAAATATTGGAATCAGGTATGTTGTAATGATTAAAAATGGATGTAAAATTGAAACCAAAAGCTTTTCTTTTAGGTATTATGAATAAGCAAATTGAAAGAAAATGTGGATTTTATTTCTTTGTATGACAACAGTGGCAAGGACTTTTATATTCACAGAGGTGGAAAGATACACAGATTCCCACAACTGAAGAGTTAATAGTGAAATTAATGAAACTGGCATATATGTCAGAAGTGACTACTTTGATGAGACACAAAAGTCTATCTTGTTTGTTTTTTCTTGGAGACCATTTTTCAATTTCTTGCTTGACAAAGATAAAAATGAAGTTTTGATTTTATGATTTGTTGACTAAATGTACTATAATCACAATAATATAGAAGTTTACAGAAATATAGAAAATTGTATAATTTTCATTCTTACTATGAGACATTATATTTTTGCTTGTGTTTAAATGTAGAATGAGGCAATTTTGTTATATAATTTTAATGTTGATTGTCTAATTTGTATATTTTTATAAGTTTTTAGAGCAAGAGGTTACTTTGTATTCGTATCTATACTAGAGAAAGTTGGAAGTCAATTTTTTTTCTTGTCACTTTTTAACATTTCCTTTTTGGTCCCCTTCCCAATTTTCCCTTGTCTGTTATGTTGTATTTTATCTCTCTTTGAAACTTAATAAAGTTGATTAAAAATAGCAAAAAATCAGGTGGTAAGGAGAACAGCTGCTTCCTGTTAATGAGTAGTAAATAAAGGAGATGCAGTATGTTCTGAGAAGGAACAAGACATTCTATAGTGCTTAAGTTTTAAATAAAAATGGAGGTTCTGATTGAGGGCACAATGGAAAGGCTATTAACAATAAATCCAATTTGTTCTCTTTATTGTGAATGTCTGCTTCTTCCATTTGTAAGTGTATATGGCAACATCACACCTTCAAGGGAGTCAACAGCAGAGATTCAAAATGCAGCTAGGGTGGTTGTTAGTATGATGGCCAGTGGTTCATTGTTTGGCTTTGATGACCCGATGTTTAAAACTAAAAATGGGGTGGTGGTGGTGGTGTTCCTATTTGGACAGAAGAAAGGCACATTGGGGATTCTTCAGTTTTAGAGGCTGAAGAGTTTGCTGAGTCTGAGTCTCAATCTGACCCATAGAAATTGAGGTGAATGTCCACAGAAGAAGCAATGGAGGAGAAAGAGCCTGAATCAACTTCATAGAACCTAAGTTAGATAACATCCCAAGCCTAGCAACACAGAAATTACAAAAGAAAGAGCAAAAAACAAACAAACCAACCAATTATCTGTTTGAGAGGAAGAAATGTAGCTCAACAAATTAGGCAAACTGGTTGTTAGGGCTATATAAAAAAAGATAACTTTTATGACTAGGTTTTTGTGCCAAACTGTTTTGCTGTGTTGAATTACCTGGAATTTTGTATTGGAGTAGAACATAGAATAAAAGAGTTGGAAGATACTTTGCAAGTCTTCTAGTCCAATCCCCTGTTCGAGGAGGAGATCCTATGCCATTTCAGACAAATGGCTGTCCAGTCTCTTTTTGAAAGCTTCCAGTGATGGAGCACCCACAACTTCTGAAACAAAGCCATTCCATTGGTTGATTTCTCTCACTGTTAGGACATTTCTTCTTAGTTCTAGGTTGCTTCTGTCTTTCGTTAGTTCCATCCATTGTTTCTTGTCTTGCCTTCTGGTGCTTTGGAAAACAGTTTGACCACCTCGTCTTTGTAAGAGCCCCTCAAATATTGGAACACTGCTATCACCTAGTCCTTTACAGTAGACTAGACTTACCTAATTCCTTAATAATATATAAAATAATAAGTAATCTTGGGTCTTCATGAATTTATCATTTTTCTCTCTAGATTCTGTTGCTAGATTCTGTTTTACTATTTTGTGAAATATTTTCAGGCCTGTTTTCTATTCAGAAAGCTTTGAATATGAGGTGCGCTTTGAGTTATTTTGGTGAAAGATGTATTGACTAGAATAAATCGTATTATTTATCCAAAACTGGCTATGTGTGTATAACTGATAGCACAGAACAAGGAATTAAATAAAATTGGAGTTATTGTTGCATCGACTTTATTAACATTTTAAAAAGGTGATATTAGCATTTTAGATGGCATCCATGCCTTGTTTTGAAGTTTAGGAAACCATATTCTTCCCTTGATGTGCAAAAACTAGTCCTTTCAGAAATCTCAACCAAACAATAGGCTGGTCTCTGAAGTCCTTGAATGTTGCAATGTGTTAAAGAAACAACTTCAGGTAGGAAAAGGAGAAGCAACATGTTTTAAGGATGTCTGCCTTTTTTATGTATTGTATTTTTTGTTGCTTCCTGATACATCACATATATCAAATGAATATATCATTTCTCCATGTTTCTGCATCTTATATAAAGAACCCCCTCCCTTTAATAAAATAATGTTTGGTTTGCCTGATTTGTATTGTCAGGGAGTGAAAAATACACTTGGGCAAAAGTATTAAGTGTTTGTTTGTGAAATTCAAAGACCAGACTTAAATTTTATGGGCAACATTGAGAGCTGGGCAAAGGAGGCATATGATGGACCCAATCACAGAAGCAGCAAAGGGTACTTTGCAAGTGCCAGAATCTATGCTATAAATGGGACAAACAGTATTAATCCTTTGGGATTAATGTGCAGACTCTGAAAGATTCAATTTAACCACTAACAGTTATGTATTTTATTGCCAATATATACTTCTGAAATAGTAGATCAATACACATCTATTTTGCAATGCATCCATAATTGCTTGTTTCCTTAAATAGAAGCATAGAATATGAAGAGAGCAGTTTAAAAATTGCTCTGCCTTTTCTCTGACCATGCAATTCTATATTCACAGTGAGAGACACATACACCACCCAGATGCTACAGCTCTTATGCACAAACAGCTGTTTTGGGAAAGAGGGAGGTATGGTATGCTGCTTTGTCTAGCATCATCACACTATTCAAATGGAAGGTTTGTGATATAATTATATTATTGAAAGACATATTAATCAACATGAATGAGAAAGCATTATCATTCTGAAATGCTAGGCTGGTAACTACCCATTGGAATTTTTTTAGCCCCCCACTCCCCAAAAAACCCAGGAACAATGAAAGTCTGTATTTCTCAATCTAGTATCCCTTAGTTGTTGTAACTATACTTTCTAGAAGTCCCAACTACCGTGTTTCCCTGAAAATAAGACAGGGTCTTATTTTCTTTTGCCCCACGAAATATGACCTTGGGCTTATTATAGGGGAGGGCTTATTATTTCTGGGGCAGGTGAGAAGCAAGGCGCACCTTTTACCTTTCCAGCTCCATCGTGTTCCTCGCCATTGTGCTCAAAGAAGCGGCTGGTAAAAAAAAACCTTGTGATTTCAAAATGTTTGATTGAACTCGCGAGAAGTTTTTTTTTTCACCAGCCGCTTCCCTGAGCACAATGGCGAGGAATGCGAGGAAGGGAACCAGCAGGCTGCCTTTGCCATTGGGGTGGGCGGTGTTTTTTTGCACGAGAAGGAACAGGCGGGAGGGGGTGATCACATTGCTGGCCTGCTGCTGTTTTTGCGGAGAGCCCTCTTTTTGCCCTGGAAGCTGTACCGGTAGGTGGTACAGTGTTAATGGCAGGAACCGGTTGCGCATGCGCTTAAATATTTGGGGGTGGGCTTATTTTCAGGGGAGGGCTTATTATGGCGCATGCTCTGAAAAGCCCGCTTGGGCTTATTAGCAGGGCATGTCTTATTTTCGGGGAAACATGGTAGTTGAAATTATTTTCTGGATTTTAGAATAATATCACTCTAAATAATGCATAAACGCATATGATAGGCAAGATGCATTTCATGGGATCATTTTAAAAAAGATGTCTGGAATTGCCATTATATAATCATAGTGGCTCTCATAAACCTCCTGGTTGTTTTTCATTGCACGAGAATATAGTATGTTAAGTTTTTAATCCCTCAAATAAGAATGGAATAGAGCTGGAAGGGACCTTGGTGGTCTTCTAGACTAGCCCCCTGCTCAAGCAGGAGACTCTATACCATTTAAGACAAGTGAGTGAAATTATCGAAGTGTACAATCATGAGGACACTTATATGTTTTTTAAAAAGATGTAATTAATGAATTAACAATTGATTTCAAATATTTATCTAAAGTAGCAATTAGAAAATTCTCTAAATACTTTATGAGAAGGTATCTTCCTTGATCCATAGCTTTTAATAGTACCCATTTAGCAAAATCTTTAAAACGCTTTACATGCACCATGTACATTTTTAATTTAATAATTTATGATAAATATACAAATAAGCTTCCATTTTCTCTATTAAGTCATTTAGTTTTGGCATCAGTATTATATAATACAGCATTTTATACTTTTTAAAAAAGCCATCAACTTTACAAAAACCTTCTCATTTGCATTCAGTATAGTGATTCATTCTTAATCTGACAACACATACATCCATAAATTGATATTTATCAGACTAAGAATGTATTGCCATCACTAACTGAAAGCAAATGAGAAGGTTTTTGTAATGCTATTTCTAAGCTACCTAATGGCTCAGCGGTTAAAGACTCTGAGCTTGTCAGCTGAAAGCTGACAGTCCAGGTTCGAGATCTGAGCATTGCATTATGGGGTGAGCTTCTGTTACTGGCCCCAGCTCCTGCCTACCCAGCAGTTAGAAAACATACAAATGTGAATAGATAAATAGTTACTACTTGGTGGGAAGGTAACAGCATCCTGTGTGCCTCAGTGTATAGTCATGCTGGCCACATGACCACAGAAATATCTTTGGACAATGGACTCCCTCAGCTAAGAAACGGAGATGGAGATCCATCTTGTAGAACTGGACATGCCTGGATAGGGGAAACCTTTAAACTACCTAATAGTTGTGCATTCTGGATTGTTTACACAAAGCAAGTTACAAGCAAAAAACACAAAAATACAAGGACTTGGACTTTTCTGTTGACTGAAAATGGGTAGTATGAAATTAAAGATTTAGAAAGGTTGGCATTTAATTAATTAAACATATTTCTATGCTGCTGCAATCAAAATAGATTCTCAGCAGCTTGCTTTTCTTTATCACCTTCCCTTTTCTAATTAAAAAAATCTCACACAAACTGTTATCAAGCTAGTTGAAATATGGTAATATGGAAGAAAATTGGAAATACCTAACATTCTTTCCGCTTCTAACATTTATCTTTTGTATTTTTTTGGATTGACATTTCCTGTGCTTGGAAAGAAGTAGCTTGTGGATAACTGGATAACCTTGCTATATTCATAATGCTGAGTTCTGAGTAGGAAATCTATCAGTATGATGGTCTTTGGGGTATTTTTCAAAAGCTTGAAGCATGTATGCATGCATACCAGAGGTGGGTTGCTCCCGGTTCGGTCTGGATCGGCTGGATCAGCTGAACCAGTAGTAGCGATAGCGGGAAGCTCTCCCCACCCGCCTGGATGCTTCTACATATACGCAGAAGTGTTGCACATATGCACGAGTGCCCATGGGAGCACACTTGAACTGGTAGTAAACAAATTGGCAACCCAACACTGATACATTCAAACACAAATAAACATACACAATTCAGATTCTCCAGTTTTGAGTATTGTCACCAGCTGCAAAAGTATTGTCTGAGCAGAAAACATTTCTAAACAATGAAAGACCAGAAGAGAAAACTTGGTAGATTCATGGTTTTGCCAAATATAGATAATACCAAAAAAAAAGGGGCAACATTGCTACCCTGTTTTCAAGTGATCTGTGATTACAAAAAATATATATCTGTGAATTTAAAAGCGAATTGTGAAGTCACTCACACAGTTCTATTGAAGAGTACCATCAGAATGAAATAATGTCACGAAGTGTTTTTGATAAATAACTGAGCTATGAGACCATTTGGCTATGTAATCTATACGTTATTGTATAATGTATACAATAAGAAGCAATCCTGAACTGAAATTTATAGTACATTTTCAGGAGAATTCTGAATTGCCTGATGGGAAACTTATTATAAAGCATGGAGTAATTATAATGCACCCACAACATCCTCAAGATCAGAGAAGAGTAATAAATTAAATTTCTTACCTGCCATGACAGAAGGCTATGTTTGATACAGAGATATAAATATTATATTTTAATTAAACCAGGACATGCTTTGCTGATTATCATACTGAGATCAATTAATCAGACTAGTTTCTGGTGACTGAACAAACTAGTAATCTTTCAACATCAGTATTTCAGCTTTTTGTGAAATTTATGTTCATGATTGTCTCTGTGCAGGTTATTTAAAAATTCAAATTTGCACGAAATGAATACCTTTATTTCAAATCATATAAATAAAGGATTTGGCTAATTTGCAATAAAGGTGTTCATTAAATTTATCTTTCCATAATAAGAGCAAATATTTGTGTCTGCTAATCCCAAATTGATTAGAAATACTATGTTTTTCTGGAAAAAGGTGCAATTCCAGTTCAGCCACTGTGGGGCAGTCAAAGGCAACAAATAATATTTATCTTGTAATAACTTGACAATACAAAACTTTCCTAACAAATATTAAACTCAATGCATTTAGTTTTCTGCTAAAACTAATCTTAATTTTATTTTAATTTGATAACAAAAAGGCGTGTCTGTGGGCAGATTTGCCTGACTGAGGCAATCGAAAAAATAAATAGCCACAGTTAAATCCATTGTTTCCGATTCTGTATTGGACTATAGCCATAATTTTTAGTCACCCTTAGGCTAGATTCAGAATAAATCACTTAACACCTAAGCACATTGAAATATGAAAGAATGAAATGAGACAGCTGTAACTTTTCAGAATGATTTTAGTGGGCTCTAGCTGTGACAAACAGCCTGGATCCAGCTCACTGTGTCTCCAGCTTAGCTGTATTTCATTATGTAAAAACAAATCAGAGTAACACACGCATCTTTAGCATGAATTACAACCATACATCATTTATCAGTACTAATTAATAAAATCTTATTTTAATGGATTACTGGAAGAATCATAAATAATTTGTACAGGCATCTTGAAGTTGACACAATGGAAATAATATACGTAATTGTTTATTACCCAGCTACCTGCATCCTGTTAGCCTAATGAAAAACACAAAAAGAAGATTAATATGTTCTTATTTAAAAAAAAATGTAAGATAGGCTTTCAGGGTGACATCTATGTTACTTTTATACTACTATTATCATATTTGGTTACACTAATTTTAATTTGATACGTTGATTCCCTTGGAGTAATATATAATCTTTTACAGCTGCTCTTATTGTAGATTTCAGTCAGATGAAAATGTTCCTTGCTACTAAGAATGAACTGATACAAACAGTCAATGCATAAATTCTTTTAGGCAGGGTCAGTCTGAGTAATGGTGCTTTTTGCTAAGTGATAATAAACATTAGGTTAAAACCAATGGTGGAATTAAAACTAGGGAGAGCTGGCACTTGAAAGTGCTCCAAGTGAAGCATGATATCTGCTTCAGATTCATGCAGGATTTATTAGCTTTCCAGGTAGGACCAGGAACATGTGATAGCAGTCTGCTTCATCTTGTGGATTATTATTCTCTGAGATGAATTGGCTTTCTTACCCTGACATTATTTAAACTACTAGAATATGGAGTTTACAAAATCTAGCCTTGTATTATCCTATTTTACCCAGTAAGATTGCACAGTTAGCTGACCATGGCAGAGCTCAGAAAGCAAAGCAGAACTGAACGGTGTTAATCTTGGATAAGAAAACATTGTAAAATGTGGAGATGCAGACTGAATTGCAAAGTTGAAGAAAGTATCCTGGAACAATACAGTGACAGACCATCTCTACCAGTGGTGGGTTGCAGGTGGTACGCTCTGGTACAGGAATACCGGAGCCTGCCCGGAGCACCAGATACCATTCTGGTATGGAGCTCCGGAGGGCCCACCCGCCTGCCTGAGCTCCTTACCGGTCTTTTAAATCTTCGGTGCTTCTGTGAAGCACATGGCGCATAGAGTGCCTACGCAACACTCCGCTGAGCAGCTGAGTGTCGCGCAGGCTCACGGAGGCTCTAAGACGCATTTATCGGTTGGAACGGGATCCGAAACCCACCACTGATCTTTACACTGTTACCAAGAAACTATATGATTTTGTCTATGAAGTCAACAGGAATTAAGCTCAACTCAAAGAACAGGTTTGCTTTTGTTCTAAGCACATAGTAGTCCAATTTGACATAATTCTTTTTTTTTTTTTACATAAAGAAGCTATCAATAAAATCAAACTATGAACATTTTAGTAATAATGTTAAATCAAAGCCCTATTTTTGTAAATTTTCATAAATTTTATAAGCACAGAAATACAAGTTGCCCACTTGGTTGAGTGTCTATAGAAGTTGAGAAATAAGCTAAAGAAGAAATAAGCTAAAACAGAACACTGTAGAAATTATTTCTTTTATCTTGGAGAAAACTATGACATAGCTTTCAACTGTTGTGAAAGAATGTATACCAGCATACATACACATTTTTAATACTGTCACCTTGCTGAATAAGTGGTTCAATATGAAGTAGAGAAGAAAGAGAAAGAAATAGTAAGCCAAAGAAATGGAAACTAATCAAGGAAAGAATCAACCTAGAAATAAGGAGAAATTTCTTGACACTTAGAATAATCAATCACTGGAAAGGTTTGCCTTCAGAAGTTGTGGGTGCTCCATCACTGGAGATTTTTAAGAAGAGATTGTACAACCTTTTGTCTGAAAGGGCATTCAGAAAAATGGCCCTATGGGCAACCCGGAAGTCCATTCCTGAACTTCCGGTTTGTGCGTTCGGTCATTTTTCGCCCTCCAGAGGCTTCAGGAGGCGTCTCTGAAATCTCCAGAGAGAGAAAAACGTCCCAACACACAAACCGGAAGTCAGAAAATGGGCCAGAAAGGGGGCCTACAGAGGGGCTGGGAGGCTGCTATTGTTCTCCCCAGGCTCCTAGAAAGCTCTGCGTGCATGCGTGGGGCAGTGTAGGGGGTTCACGTGCATAGGCATAGGGAATACGGCACTGGGGGGGGAATGAAGTTATGGGGGTGGGCACATGAGTGCGTGCCTTGGGTGCTTTGGGCACCTGAGGTGAAAAAGGTTCGCCATCACTAGCATAGGGTCTCCTGCTTGATCAAGAGGTTGGGCTAGAAGACCTCCAAGGTACCTTCCAACTCTGTTATTCTATTCTATTCTATTCTATTCTATTCTATTCTATTCTATTCTATTCTATTCTATACTGTTCTGCTCTGCTCTGCTCTGCTCTACTGTATTTCTATTCTATTTTCATTTAATACATACAACATTTAATACATACATGAACATTTATGTCTCCAGTCAATATATCTCTAGAAAAACATCAAATATTTCTTATGTTTCTTATATTTCTTAAGATGTATTTATCTTAAGTACAATAAACAGTCAGATGGAAACCACATATTTGAATATTAGACCATTTGCTAAGCACTCCATTTATTTGTAAGCATGTTTTACTTATATAGTACTTACTTTCAGAGGTGGTATTCAGCCAGTTTGCACTGGTTCATGTGAACCGGTAGTGGAAATTTGGCCTGGGTTGATGAACCGGAAGTGACCGCTGGCTGCCCCTCCACCTGCTTGCCAATCGCTTGCCCCACCCCCTGCTCACTAGTCGCTTGCTCCTACCACCCACTTGCCCCACCTGCTTGCTGCTAGCTTGCCCCACCCACCTGCTTGCTATTCACTCGCTTGCCCTGCTCATCCGCTCAATGCTTGCTCGACCCTCGCTTGCCCCACCCACCTGCCTGATACTTGCCCTGCCCATCCCAGCCCTATATATGTTGCCTTCACTTTGCCATGTGGCCCAGCTATGTGCCTCATCAGTTGCCTCTGCACCTTGCCCGCTCTGCTCAGCTCACCAAAGGTAAGTAAGCATGCCACCTGCTTGCACTTCACCTTGGGTTGGGGGCCCAGGGATGTGCCATTCCTCAAGGCCCCAGAGCCACCACCCGCCTCGGCTGGGTTGGGGAATGCAGCCTGGTTCCAGCCTTGCCCTGGAGCCATCACCTGCTTGCTGCCCACTTTGGCCAGCTCAGCTGCTCTGTTGTCCATCCCTTGCAGCAGGCCGTTCTCCTAGCCGGGTCTGGCATCTGGCTGCGAGTGACACAGGCAGGCAATGGGGTGCACATGTGTGGCCAGTGCAAAGAACAGGATGGCAGCGATAGTCATGGGATGTCAATGCCATCTTGTTCTTCATGCCAGCCATGCAGGCGCACCCCATTGCCTGCCGGTGCCATTGCCAGACACGGCCAGGATAACGGCCTGCTGCATCAGAGGGACAGTGGAGCTGCTCGGAAGGTAGCTGCCAGCTACAGTCTTTAAGGTATTTTGATGCAGGGAGGAGGGGGGACCCTAAAGGGACAGGCAGTCACAGGAGCTGCCTTCCCAGCAACTTCACTGCAAAGGGAGGCAGAAAAGTTCGACTTCTCTCTGCCACAGTATTCAATGTGGCTACTTCTCTCCTCCTTCTCAGGCTCATACACACAGAGAAAATGTGAGAAGGATGTGAGAAGACTTGGGTGAACTTTTCTGTGGGTTCTGTGGGCGTGGTGTGGGTGGACGTGGCTTTGCCATGAGTGATGTTGAGTTGGTCATGCCCATTCGGTCACATGACCCCTCCCCCAAACCATGCCCACTGAACCAGTAGGGAAAAAATTGAACCCAATGCTTACTTTTCATTCAGCAATTAAATATTCCTACATTTATACTTTCTCCATTATACGTTCTGTATTTTGTGAAGAGAAAAAAATTGGTTTGCAAAGTATCTCTGCATCATAAAAGTGCATTGTATTTTCCAGATTTGGTCATTGTTGCCTTTTATACCCTGCCAACAGAAATGTAGCATTCATCCCATAATTTTGTAACTTTGCTAATTATCACAGTCTTTTATTACAGTCAAATCAGTCAGACTTTTTGATGTGAATGTCTGCACTCAAATCATGTTTTTGAAAATTTTTCTAAGCACATGATCATCAATCACTATTGTTGAATCTACAAATGATTGAAAGAAAAAAGTTTTGACATGACATGTACTGAAATATTGTGCATTATAATGCTAATGAAGAATTCATTTATTTTTTAAGATGGAAATAATGCAATATAATCAGCTGAAGGCGATGTTCATCTTAATATATTATTCAGGTTTTTGTGTTTTGGTCAATTAAAAGCAGGAGACCCTATACCATTTCAGGCTGAGTAGTACTTGTCTGAAATGGTATAGGATCTTCTGCTTGAGAAGAGGGTTGGACTAGAAGACCTCTAAGGTTGCTTCCAGCTCTATTCTTATTGATTAGTTGATATCCAGACAATGTACCTGTATTGATCCATTTGTAAGATACTTTTAATGATAGAACAAATACTATACTTCTGCAATTAAGGTATTGTAATGGTATTCAATAATAGTATTCAATAAACTATGATCTCTGAAATTGGACTTTTGCAAGATAAAATTAAAATATTGAATTTCTCAATTTCAAGTATTAATCTATCCAAATATAACCATTCTGCTCCATTTAAAACTATAGATCCTAGTTTTGCTCTATACAGTAAATCTGAATAGCATGAACATTTCTTATTATGCTTTTTTCTTTAAACAAAGTTAAAATGCTCCCTTTCTGAAAGCAATTTGATTTCTTTTTCTTTTATTAACACGGTTACTCTAATTTTTATTTTCTGAAAATTATATGAATTCATCACCCCAAACAATGCTATCTGAAAACAAATTATTGATTATTATTTCCCAAATCATCATTTAGATGTCATTTACTGCAGGACTGGGAACATTTCAATTTGAAGGGCTAATTGACTCTGGACAATTAATGAAAGACTACATTACAACTCACCATAAGGCCATAATCCAAACTGAACAGGATCACTGCAGGATTGATGAATAACTCACAAAATGTTTTGCTACAGGCTCACTCTAAATCGCATACTTTCATTTCTTCATTCTGTATCCCTCACCTACCTTACCACAATTTGTAATCCGTTCTTCTCAAATTGTTTGAGTGCAAGAACAGTTAATTGATACAAAAGCAATTCTTTCATGTTATTTGCCAATGACTTCTCATAGACAACGACTAATTAATGCATATTCAAAACCATTGTAATGGCAATGAACTGTTAATTGGGGTGCTCAGAATGGTCACCCAAAGGCTGCTTTGAAATCCATTCAAACAAATATTACGGGAATAGGGATATTGTGCTAATATATATCTACTGAGCATGAAACATCATGGATTCTGGATCTGACTCATTAGTCTTCCTTCACTGATGAATCAAGCTGTATGAATGTGATAACATCACACAATTAAATCATATTAGACAGCACATTAATAATGTGGACAATAAATGAAGTACAGCGTCACAGGGTTCTGGGACAGAAACAATATCAGCAGGACACAGAATTATCATTATTGACTGTGTTTATTGATGATGCATTAAAAAATGAAATTGCTTAAGTAAATAGCAATATGCTTTTTGTTTATTGTAAATTTTCTGTTTTATAAGCTTATCCTCATATATCCTAATACATTTAGGATTTTTCCTAGAACTGATTCTTAAATCGGAAATTGATTTGAGTTTTCTACATTTTATCCCTTATATTTACAATTGACTCTAAGTAATTCTCCTTCTCAAGGCTTCTTTGCGCTTTATCTTGAAATAACTTTTTAATAATTGCCATTATAGCCTAACCTTAGTTCACCTCCTTAGCCTGCTATTTTCTCCTGTCTGTGCCCATTTTAACTACTCTACTTATTTCTTCTTCATCTATTTCAATTTTATTATCATTTTATATAGAAGTCCCAGACCACTTCTACTGTGGTCCTCCTTGTAATAACTTTTTGCCATCTTTCTCTTTTTCTTCGTGTCCCGAATCTAGTCGTGATTATGGTGTTGGTATCTTCAGGGTAGCTACTCTATATACAAATGTCTTGGTTCTACTTCTTTAATAATGCTCTTCATTGTTTGTCCTCATCTCCTGTCCATTGAGACTACAACTCAAAAGTTATTGGCTGTTTGGAAATTCAGAGAGAAGGGAAGAGAAGGCAAAGTCGTCCTAGTTGTCTGCACATTTCTCAATTATTCACTACTAAGGACTGGAAACTGCTGTAAGACAATCTCCCTGCTCCTTATCATTTTCTAAAATATTCAAATATTTTATCAGTTTATCAGTTATCAAATTCTGTATTGCTACAATATTCCTAGATAATGTATTTTATCTCACCCGTTTGATTTTACTTTTGTGTTTAAATTTTAAATTTTGCTGGTCATTTGTCAAATAAAGATTATTACACTTTTTAAGGCAATCTAAGTCATTTGTCTACTCTATTGTAAAACTGATGATTAGAATTGTGGCAGACTAAAGATTTAAAGCCTTTAATCATCCCAAATAGGTAATCTTCTCCAGCTGTTTCTTTTAAAAAAATCAACAGTGTGAAGTACAAGCCACTTCATGAACTTCAATTACAGTTTGAACCTTAGTTTAGAAATGTAATGTTTTGTAGAATCCAAATTACATTTAATGTTGTTCCACTGATTAACTGGATTAAAATAATCACATTAAATTACTAGAAAGACTTCAGTTAGAGTGCTGGGAAATCATACGGTAATCTTTACAGGATTAGAGTCTCTGAAGTATTTGAAATTAGGCTACGATAACTATAAGCATATTTCTTTAAGATTTTCATTTGGTTTGCCTTCTGTTGGTTCAATATGTGCAACTAAATATAGACACCATCTCTGTGTTTTTGTGTTTAGCATATCTCAACAGCAGGTATTGTTTTGACATATGTCTTAACACTACTTCTTAGATTATTTATATGGGAACATCAGAGTTAATTGACCATAATTCTCAAGGACCATCTTTCAGCAAAACAGATGAAAAATATTAAAAATCAACATGTGTTTTAGACCTGAAGATATTAGATATTTCTTGCTACTTCTCTGGGAAGTATATCCTTTGAAGATCAATTCTACTTTTCTAGGTTTTAATATGCATGTGGCAGAAAAGTGATATTAGAGCTGACACTGGGACAACTAGAACATTATACTTAAACTCAGGGGCATTTCCAATGAGTGTCAAAACCTGTAAGATCCATTCTGTGGTGTAGTTATTGTACTTTGGGGCAGAATGTAAATTGCAATTTATTTTACCCTTCCTGTAGTTGCTCTTGCTTAATTTCCACTATTTATAACTATAAAAACTGGACTTGAATGATAATGGCATAGGTAAAGGTTACCTACCTATGTGCTAATCATTCCCAATTCTAGGGGGCGGGGCTCAGGTCCATTTCTAAGCTGAAAACCCAGCACTGTCTGAAGGCATCTCCATGGTCCTGTAGCCGGCATGAGTCAATGTCAAAGGAGCATGGAGTGCTCTTACCTTCCCACCAAAGTGGGCCCTATTTTTCTACTTGCATTTTTAAAGTGCTTTCGAACTGCTAGATTGGCAAGAGCTGGAACGGGAGCTCCCTCCATTACATGGCACTTGGGATACGAACAGCTGAACTGCCGACCTTCTGATTAACAAGCTCAGCATCTAAAAGACTTTTGAATAGTAAGAACTCTAGAATTAAAATCTCTTTTAGAAATGGCTTTTAGATCATGTTTCAAGGTTACCAAAATTCTAGTATGATCAGTCAAATTTGTCAGTCTTAGCACCTGATTCATCTGCATCTTTGGATATTTATGGAACATAGAACTGTAGATAGTTTTTTAAACAACAAATTCCAAATTTAATAGAAAATGAAAAGTTGATAATAAATTAAACAGCCTCAACAAAAGGTCTTGAGTTTTTAACTCCATTTCAGAATAATTAATATTGCATTTATGCAGATATTTTAATATTCTAATCAGGAAAATTTGAAAACAGAACATTAAAATTAATTAAAAATTAAATTATTTGAATGGGTCTTTATTGTAAGCAAACTGGGGAAAAAAGACAAACTAATCCAGAAAATAAGCATCTTTTTACATTGCTTTGAAGGCTTCTTGTGTATGAAAACATTGAAGAACATAACCATTGTACAATGAAAAGCAGCTTGACAGTGAGCTTCTAATAAATTCAATATAAATTTGAATAAGCATAAGTAGGATTAAAAAACATTTTTGCAAAACAAAATAAGATAATATATACGCAAATACACACATGTATAGAAAGACATTCTTATTCAGTATTTATGGATACAAGATTAACAGATTATGAAACTGTTAATATACTAAATAAAAAGCTGAGTAAATTTCACTGAATGTTAAATAAACATGGTTTTACTATTAAAATTTATTTCCATTGTCAATGAAAATCCAATTCTTTGTATCTGTATGGGAATACACAACTGTTTCATTTCCCATCAAGGAAACCTGATCCTTCTAAAGAAGGAAACACTAAAAAGAGGACGGCTTTATAAATATTGGTGTGCCAAGCATAGGACAATATATACAATATATCTATTTTTATTTTACACTTTCCCACCTCTTAAGAATTGTATTTTTCAAACCAAAAAGAATAAGCTCCAACAGAATAAAACATTAATCATTGAGGCTGAAGCAGTGTTGATCACAATGGAAAAAAAAATCTTACTGAGGCCCAAAATGAAAAAAATAAATGTAAGTAGGAATTGAGGCTGAGGCATTGTTTCAAAATAATATCTAATTTTAATTAATTTCATCTAATTTTAAGGTACCTGAGTCATTTCTTTAGTCCTGTTCCTCATGCTGTATCATGCATAAAACATTAAATTCACTTGTGAAAGCAGGATGATTATATGTTTCTAGAAATGCAGTATAAATAGGTATTTGGTAGAGCCATAACAAATGCCATGAAAGGTTCAAAATGCTAGTCTTCCAATAATCCAATATATTATGCCAGCCAGAGCCAAAGAGTCAATAAATTATATCAATTAATCAATCAATCAATCATTATTGACAACAGAAATAATATATCCAATAATAATATTCACACCGAGGTACGAAACCAATCTGGCTACAATGAAAACTAAGCAATTAAAAGAGAAAATTGGTTCAAACATCACGGAAGTGTTAGAGGGAATAATTAGATATGGTGAAGTATAACTCTTTGGTAGTTTTCTTCTAAAGTGTATTACACTACAACTTTTAACATCCCTGGGTTGGCTGCAAAATGATGTGAATTAGTGTCACCATTTGTTTTATGGTGACATGAGAAAGGAGTTGAATTTTATCTGTTGGGGGAAATCACAGTTACTTGGTTGAGTTGGGTGGCCTATCGGAATTGAATGACTGAATGAATAACTCTTGTGAACAAATGTTTCAGAATGCTTTAAAATCTCCTTGTTCTTGTTTTGACTATGAAACAGATAGGTATAGAAGGGGGTACTTTATTGGAAGAATCTACAATTTCATACCCATAAAAGCCACATAGAAATTATGAGGCTAAACTTCAGTTTTATAGAAGTGGCCGTTTTCCATACCTGGAATATTAACTTCTTTCATTTGTTGAACTTCTGCATATTGAAGAGTTCTGTGTGACAGTGTTATCAGGAAATGATGAAGTGGCCAGTTCTACAGCTATTATGGGTAGAGGACCTTGCCAGAAGCAAGTCTGGTCTTGTGTACATTCCAATAATGTAAGCCAATTATTTCCTAAATAAGCTGACTGAAGCATATTGCATTCCCATTTTGCTTCTTGGCTTGCTTTCTTTGAAGGAAAACTCATTTTGATTGCCTGCTATTGTACATTAGCTGTATATTTGTATATGCATAAATTTCCATTCTCACCCTCAAGGGTGACCTTTTTGTATTAGAAAAAACCCCAAATAAACTTACAGTTGTTGTATAAGCTGCTTCAGGATCATCCTCTAGTACCCGTGATAGCCCAAAGTCAGAGACTTTGCACATAAGATTACTGTTGACCAAAATATTTCGAGCTGCCAAGTCCCGATGTACATAACCCATATCTGAGAGATATTTCATGCCTGAAGCAATTCCACGAAGCATCCCAACAAGCTGGATGACTGTGAAGTGGCCATCATGTTTCTGAAAGGAAGATAGAGTTTCAGTTGACATTTTCATGTTGTGCTGGTCAAACATTTGCTAAATATTACAAATTATATTTCAATGGCCTAATTAGTTCAGCTAAATCTGAATTTTATATATAAATTTGATAAATATGTGAACCCAGTTTTTACTTGAAGCATAAATAATCAGGATCAAATTATTATATTTTGGGTATAATATCAAAGACCTAACTTTGGAATTGTCTACAATGCTGGGAAAGGTGGAAATAAAAAGAGGGGACCAGCAGCAAAATGTATCGATTCAATGCCAATAAATGCAGCATTGGAAGATGTGAAGGACCAGGTTAGGGACACAGTGTCCAGGAGAAAATCTACCCACGTTATCACTATGAATTGACACTGACTGATGGCACACATTCAACCAATCAATTTCTACAAGGTGTAAGAATAGCTAACACTTTCTCTAAAGCTATCAACATGTCCAGCATGGAATTAACTAATTTCAGACAACTGCAGGGCATAATGCTTGATTGAGCAATTTTACTCTGCACTTAGCTGACAAGTGGTATTTGCACTGTTATGCCCTGCATGAGTGCATAGATTATTAGGAGAGCCTCATATCAGTCAGTATAAGCCTCTCCCTCATCTCACTTAATGCTAGGTCTTTCATTAGCCAAGGACTAAGTACTCTGTCATACAACTACCAAAGAATGACAGCAGGAATATTTTGGAAGGCAGCACATTGGTGTGTACCTGCATAAAAGGTGAGGAACAGAAGCGTTCCAGGATATAAATAATGGAGCAAACTAAAATACAGTATTGCATTGCAAAATAAACCTTTGTTTTTGTATAATAAATCTTCTCCTGAAATAAAGGGAAATAATTTTCACTGTTGTCTGTAGTCTATATCAGGGGTGTCAAACTGGCGGCTTGTAGGCTGGATGTGTCACACACAGGCCACACCCACCCCAGCTCCTTAAATGGGAAAAATGTCATGAAACATCACGTGATGGCAATGTGACACAGTATGTTTGATACTTGTGGTCTATACCATGCTATAATTGACTAAGAGTCTGAGAAAGACAACGGCAGTTTGCAAAATAATTCAGAACCAGATGTACATCAGCTGTACATTCCTCTTGTAGGAGGAAGTGATAGAATCTAGTTAATAAGACTATATGAAAAACTAGGCTTTTTCATTGCTGCTAGGGGCTTGACATTAATCTTGAAGACTGGATATGTATATTTTAAGATAATGCTTATCGGTAAATTTGTTAGGGCAGGGATTCTGTTCCTGTTTCTGCTTCTTGAAGCAGTGGGGTTTTTTGCAAATGTTTTGGCTGTACAATACTTTGCAAACTGATAGCTTCTTTCTCAGTCTCTCAGAAGTCCATCATAGATCCCTAAAGACAAATAGGAGTTTGAAAATAGATAGTAGCTGATGTGAAAAATGCTGCATTATACCATGGATGGGCATCCTGAGAGAACATTTGATGATTTACAATGGAACAATCTAGCGTATTTTAAGCTTATTTTATAGCAACTAGGTGCAAAAGTATTGTACTGCAGCTTTTAAAAGAATAATAAAATAAATCCTTTTAAATCATGCTGCCATTTCTGTCAAAAATATGCATAACATATGCATTAAACTTTGTGTGCTAGATGAGAAGTTATTTCTTCCCTCAACTTGTAACAACAATTTTTAAATTAAAGATAAATACCATGATCATTACAGTAAGCCTAAATAATAATTTCTCAAAGATGGCTCTATGACAATAATATGGACAACATACCCCAAGAAGAGAAACATCAACATTATTCATATCATATTATTCATTTTTGCATATAGAAAAATTGGCTAAGAACTATTGCTTTCTGTTAGTGAAATACTGTACCAAGGTTTTGTTGAGTAGAATATGGAATTAATTATGAAATAATTAATAATTATTTATTGAATTAATTATGATCTGTACAATTCCTAAGGGAAAAAGAAGTATCCCTTTTCAGCTTTTATATGTATATACACATTGCACCAAGATGTGGCTGAAATAGAGTTGTGTGATAGTTTAGCTTTGTTTAGAATGTTATGTGGATCGTGACATTAAATTAAATCATAATGTAGCTAATTTGTTTGCTTATGGACTGTTACATGAACATGTAACTATTAGCAATAGTCGTTTGGTAACATAGGTTTGGGATTTAGCGGTAGTGGATTTTATCAGACACTTTTTTTCAGGTACAGATACAGACTACATCTTATCATGTTTTCTATTTATTAAAATTATCCAGATATTTCTATTATTTGTCTATTAGCAGTGATAATTACTGTTATAAATAAAAACTTAATTACTTTTTACTTAATGACTTGTCAGCTTGGTTAGAGCGCAGTACTGCAGGTTACTTCAGCTGACTGCTAGCTGTATTTCAGCAGTTCAAATCTCACCTGCTCAGGTTGACTCAGCCTTCCATCCTTCTGAGATGAGTAAAATGAGGACCCAGATTGTTGGGGGAAATATGCTCACTCTGTAAACTACTTAGAGAGGGGCTGTACAGCACTATAAAGCGGTATATAAGACTAAGTGCTATTGCTATATGAATAAAAGATTTAGCTTTGGAAAGAATTCAATCTGAAATCCTAGGTATGCCTTAAATGCTTCCTTAGAATCAGAATGTATTAATAATAATATAACAAATACTAATGATATGATGGTCATTTCAAAAAATCCTTTCTAAGCGAGCACCTAGGAGCCAAGAGGAACATACGTGCTACATTTCAAGTTTGTAGGCTTTATGATTCTGGAGTTTTCGTGATCCGTCGTGAGTGGTTTTCGCATGCATATATGTATGTATGTATGTATGTATGTATGTATGTATGTATGTATGTATATATATATGTGTGTGTGTGTGTGTGTGTGTGTGTGTGTGTGTGTATAGTCTGCTGTATTCCAGTCTGTCTAGTCTGGTTTTTTTTCCCTTCTGCAGGAAGGCTATGCATCAAAATAGAATCTGTATGAATCTCTACTGGCTAAGTTTTCCCCCTCATGTCTTTTTATGATTGAAAGTAGAAGTAGCTCATACCACTAACAATCTTAATTTGGAACCAGTGGCGAGAAAGCAGTCTTGTAGAGGGGGAATTTGGACACGAGTTGATTGAAGAGGGTAAGCAAGCATGGGGTAATACTTTGGTTGCCCATTGCCTCCCTTTAATACAATATAGTACTATTTCTGTTATAGAAATAGCATATATTAATACAGTTTATCCACTTAGAAATGCACTAAAGGTACCATGAAGATGAGTTTTAGTGCTATCCACTATTCTTTATTTAGCTAAAATATACTGTTTCCCCGAAAACATGATCTACCCCCAAAAGTAAGTCCTAGCTTGATTTTACACAAGTTCCCAATACAAGTCCTACCCCCAAATTAAGCCCTAATTAAGACCCAACCACCCCAGGGTGCAGGGGGTTGGGTGAGGTGCACGGGTAAAAATTAAGCTAGGGTGGGGTTAGTGGAGCTGCCCTACTTACCAGGCCTTGCACACTCTGACACCTGCCTCGCTTTGCAGGCCCACTTCTTCTGTGGTTACTTACCGCCACTCACGTGTGTCGCCCCCAGCTTCCATTTCACTGTCAGAGCCTTCTGGAAAGCCCTCTGCAGCTGATAACAGACCTCTGGATTGATCCAGAGCTCTTTCATTGACTACAGATGCCTTCTGGAAAGCCCTCTGCAGCCAATAACAGAGCTTTGGATAGATTCGGAGCTCTGTTATTGGCTGCAGAGGGCTTTCTGGAATGCCTCTGAAGGTTAAATGGAAGCCGGGAGTGGCACACGTGTCAATCCAGAGCCTGTTTCTTAGCTGCAGAGGGCTTTCTAGAAGGCTCTGACAGTGAAATGGAGGCCAGGGGACACACGCGAGCGGCATCAATGGCTGCAGAACAAGTGGGCTAGCAGCGGGCTCTTGCTGGCTGGGGCTGTTGCAGGGGTGGGTTCCTGCCAGTTTTGACCTCTTCTATAGAAGAGGTTCCACAAATCTACAGTGCCGTTTAGAACCGGTTCCAGCTCCCTCCCGCCGCCCGTCCTCACATCATCAAGATGAAGAGCGAGAGGAGAAATTCTGGAACTTGAAGTCCACAAGTCTTAAAGCTGTCAAGTTTGAAAACCCCTGGGTTTTTTTTTCTAAATGTTTAGGGGTGCAAAGGTCTTGTAACCTGACAGCTTTAAGACTTGCGTGCTTCAAATGCCAGTGTTTCTGAGCCAACATTTTGGTTGCTAAGCAAGAGCATTGTTAAGTGAGTTTCACCACATTTTACAAGTTGGCCACACTCACCCAGTCACATGGCCGGCAAGCTACTCCCACCCGGTCACATGGACAGCAAGCCATTCCCACAAAGCAGGCCACACCTACAGAAGAGGTTCTAAAATTGTTTGAAACCCACCACTGGGCTGTTGGTGCCACTGCCCTAAGATGAGTCAATACTTAGACCCTCCGAATAGAACCCCTAGCCATTTGGGGGGGGGGGGAGTCAAAAGAAAATAAGATGGGTCTTATTTTCATGGAAATACAGTACCAATATGCAATCTACTGTCCCGTTGCCAGTTTTTATCCTGTCTCTGTTACTGCTAAGCTGAGGCCTCCTGTCCATAGCTTAGCAAGTCAAATTGACATCACAATGTTCACATGTGTATTGCCACATTGTTCAAAGGCATATGCATGCAATTAATTCATAATGTTTGATGCAAGCATTTAATTGCATTATTTGTACCAGGAAACTTATAGCATTGTTTGCCAGCCATTGTCTTGTCTGCAAAAACTGACTTCTGTCCAATTCAGTTTGTCACTTTCACTTGCATTTAAGTACAGTTTTTGTTCAATAGGAGCCTGCTAGTCCAATGTTATAGTGCATTGGCATGGACTATACAGTTTGGTCTTAAGATATGCCTACCATTCATTTTCAGGTGCAAGAAATACTAAAGTAGTATTTATTTTAGAACAAATTCAGTAACCGCAATCAAGAACTTATTTTTAGCAGGTACAGTATGGAAAAAAAATGTTTTCAGTTCTTAGACAAATTAAAGAGATGTCTTGATTGTTAATTGTCTTGACTGTGCATTTATTTAATCTGAATTTAATCAGTTTTAGATAGAATTCAAATTTGTTGAGCAGTTTATAATGTATTCATCAAATGTATTACAACTTCTATAGTTCAATAATAAGGAATATGAATACATCACAACTTCCCAAAATGTTGACCATAACATCGTACAATAAGTATTAGACACCATCCAGAGTTGCTTTTAGAGAGATAGATTATATAATCATGATAAATAAATAAATAAATAAATAAATAAATAAAAAACAATACCAATGAAAATAGATGTGACCCCAAAAATAACATACCCCAAACATGTAGAGAGGGCGCGCATAAGTGCACTTAATGTGCCTATCGTCCCTGTCATTGGATTTTTATTCTCTTATTTTTGTTCTCGTTTTTGTTTGACAATAACAATAAATAAAATACATAACAGAGCACAGCAATAAATGATAGTTGCTCAAAGACTTTATAATTATTTTTACAACTAATAAAAAATGTACCAAGTTCAAACTAATTAAACTTACAAGACAAGACTATTCTATACTGTAAGTGCTCCTACCCTTTCCCCCTCGCGTCACAATAAAAGTGATGAAATAGCAAAGTGCAGTCCCAAACTCATTTCCCTGCTGGTTCTAGTCATTTTTCATCTTCCTACCACAGTGCTCCAAGCACCTCTTCTGCTACTTCATTTCCTGGAGGTTCTCAGTAAGCCAGGAATTCACTAGGGATCATCCAGCCAAGGGTAATCATGGCAGTCAAAGCATTCTGGTCACTTTCTGTTGCAAGGAGATGAACAGGCACTCAAAGGAACTGATTACAAGGTCCCAATGGATATCTCAAAGAATATGCTGGAAACCACCAAGATCCACGAGGCACCCATTTCATCTTCAAAGATCCCAGGTGACAGTCATTCTTATTTGGACCAGGAGATTAGAAGGCTTTAAAGCACTGATCTCCAATAAGGGTGCATTCCATCCAAATGTTTCCTAATGGAATTTAGAGTAATGTTCTATGAATTCTATAAATGAATGTTATTTCATTTGAGATGCTAATTGCTAGAATGTTTTGAAGAGATACGCATGAATTGCTCTTCTGAGAGGTGGTGATGTTTCTGGTATGCAAGTGAACTGGCCCAGGGCGTCCATCTTCTTCTTCATCTATTATATTAAATACCCCACATACAATGCATGACCGAACATTAAAACATTTTTTTACATTGCATCTGAGGTAAATTCATATAATGGGCAATTGAGTTAATATCACTTTATAATGCCTTGGTAAGGCCACACTTGGAATACTGCATTCAGTTCTGGTCGCCACGATGTAAAAAAGATGTGGAGACTCTAGAAAGAGTGCAGAGAAGAGCAACAAAGATGATTAGGGGACTGGAGACTAAAACATATGAAGAACGGTTGCAGGAACTGGGTATGTTTAGCTTAAGAGAAAGAAGGACTAGGGGAGACATGATAGCATTGTTCCAATATCTCAGGGGTTGCCACAAAGAAGAGGGAGTCAAACTATTCTCCAAGGCACCTGAGTGTAGAACAAGAAGCAATGGGTGGAAACTAATCAAGGAGAGAAGCAACTTAGAACTGAGGAGAAATTTCCTGACAGTTAGAACAATTAATCAGTGGAACAGCTTGCCTCCAGAAGTTGTGAATGCCCCAACACTGGAAGTCTTTAAGAAGATGTTGGATAGCCATCTGTCTGAAACGGTATAGGGTTTCCTGCCTAGGCAGGGGGTTGGACTAGAAGACCTCCAAGGTCCCTTCCAACTCTACTATTGTATTGTATTGTATTATACAGATAGGAGCAGGATATAAGTTATGCTTCTGTTTCAAAGCAACTCCCGGAGCCCTTAAGAGAAGTTTTTAATACTATGTCATAAAGTGATGATAAGTGTGATTCTGAGTGAGTATGCAGCAGCATACTGTCGAAGAAGCAATGAGAGAAGTCAGTGCCGGAATTCAATGAAATCCACGTTTGGCTCTGTTTTTGTAACTAATGAGAAGTTTGAGACAGATACAGGGGATGAAGTTGTAATGTTCAACTATTGGAATAAATTTTATATAGCAATTTTGCTTGTTTTCTATCAGCAAGTAATGCACAATAATTTCATCTATATTTTAAGAGTCATAAGATTTAAAAAGATATTTGAAGAAAAAAGATCAAAAGCTAAAATTGTGTGGCATCTGATTGTAGCATTTTCTGTCACCTGCTACATGCTCCAATGTAATTTTGGGCAAACCCTGCTGTAATTAAATATTTTTTTTTCCAAATGCAGATGCCCTTGCCTTTATATGTTTTAGCAAGATTCCTGACGTATAAAATCAGTTCACTGATTTCCCATGGAATCTCATTTGGTGCTAGCTTTTTAAAAGAGACATTTGAATAAATTTAATGTATTTTGATATACAAAATTCTCTGGGATATTTTTTACAATTATTTTCTCACAAGAAATAATATAAACTTTTAACTGAGCATTTATGCTACATGATGTCTAGTGCATACTTTTGATTCCCAAGGGTTACCCCCAAAATTACTTTTGATACAATTCCCAGTTGTCTGTTAAGAGTGTTTATTAGTCTTGGCAACAATTCCTAACACAGTAAATTTATCCAAGGCACTGTTCCATCAAATTCTAAGCAGACTTTAATATCTTTGCCAAATAAACTATTCTTGACAGCCAAAGGTATATCTAATGCCTGGCTGGTTTCACTCTTATATTGCCATTCTAGGGTACATGAAATCAATTATTTTATATTCAACAGCTGATGCTGTTTTGCAAAGCTTGTTTCAAGAAATATTCCAGTCCAGTTACAGAACACTGCATAAAATATTGACAAAAACCCCACTCTCTCCAGTAGAAGCTAAATAAACATTTTGTTCATAAAATATTCCAGGAAGCAACCATTTTAAACAGAAAACCGTATGAATGAAACTTGCATGTTGCATTCAACATTTAATTATGGAGTTTTAGAAATGCATAGCACTAATTTCAATCATTATACATTCTCTGCCTTTGATTGCATGGATCAAACTAAAAAAATGGGGGCTCAAGATTTTGCAGAATCATTTTATACTGGAATACAATGGAATGAATATTTAAAGAAGTTATATAATCTTCACTCATCATTTAAAGTAGCCTCTAGGTATTTTCCCACTAGCCCATAGCATCTTATTGATTCTCTATTTTTGTAATATTACACTGTGCCAAAAGTTTGACTTGCACTAATTAAAATGTTTTATTATTGTAATATTAGTAATCTAAGAATCATCTTTCACATTGTACTTGACATGTGCAATATGAAAACCTCTGAAAAGTTGACTTGTGGAAGTGCAACTTCCAGCATCCTTAAGAAACATGTCTAACAATGAGGGATGCTGGGAGTTGAAATTAAGTAATAAATGGATGCCAAATTTAATTATTCATCAAAGGTATTCCCATGGGCAGAATCACATGCAGAGAAAAAATAAACTATATTTCAATAGAGCATGAGGAAGTTCGGGAAAGAGAAAAAGAGCTCATATATTTCTAAAAATATATTTGTAGCACTAATCCTTAATTGGAACATAAAGATGACCCAACAAATGTAATACAGCTCCCAATGGCCCTCAATAGGGAGTTGGGCGGCATATAAATTAAATAAATAAATGTTTTTTCCCCTAACATTTTAAGACTTTCCAGAAGAAAGAGCTACATCACTACTGCCTGGGGTTTGCCGTTTTCCTATTTCCTATGTGTTGAAATCATATAAAAGCATTTTTCAAATCAATCATTATTTAGAATTTAGCAATCACTATTTGGGAATTTCTATATAGGAAAACTAAAAGCAGAAAGGTTTCAATATGCCCTCAAGATATTAGATTTCATTAATGAAAAACTGATTTTAGACCAATAGAACAATCTGCCAGTACTGAAATAGCTTGAAAGGCCTCTGAAATAACTGGAGTGGTGAATTTATACAGGGTTATTTGGGGGTTTTGCTTTTAAATATATTTTCTTTAGAAGCATGGTTTCTAGATTCAGCCATACTTCTAGCTTAGCTAGGCTATTAAAGGAAATGTCAATCAATACTCCACTCAGTGTGCTGAAGAACAAACGCTTTCCAGAATATTCTTATTTTCTCTATAGAGTTAAAAAGTATCTCATTTGTAATTCTAAAACTGAATGGAATCCACCTGTCCCATATGGAGGCCCTTTTCTTCAAAAACAGAAACAACAAAAACAAGAAAAAAAGCCCCTTGTTAGATTCTTCTCTCTATGGGACCAGAAAACCACTTGTCCAGGTGATTATAATACCTTATAATACCTCATTCTGCTAGATGATTAGTGAATGCTGACTGATGTATAATATCATTTGTGAAATCTGGGGTTTGAATGGATATCAACAGTACAGGAAACTTTGTGACTTTGATTGTGTGGTATTGATTGACTATGGATGCTCAAGAATTCTGAGAATCTGATAATGTGTTGAGATGTATTGCAGTTAATACTTGATAACATCACTTACTGCACAGCAAGTTGCCATGTTTTTGTGCCATTATAAGCTAAAACAGAAGCAGCTGCATTTAGATGTTGCATGCTTATGGTTATTTGGAAAAGTGAAACATCTGTAGTTCCCAATATTTTAAAAGGCTCTAAATCCTCCCAGTTCGGCCCGGTTCAGTCAAACCGGCAGGGATGATTGGCATCAGTTCTCCAAACTGGTGGCAAAAATCCCTGGTGGTGCCCCACCCATGCCTGCCTGGTCGCCCGCTCATCTCTTCTGGCCATTCAACCCGCTCATCCAGTCCGAATGTTTCTCCCTCCATTCACAGCAGAGCTGTTGCAGCCTGTCCCTTTAAGATAGTCCCCAGGAGGGATGGGGATGGGGGGACCATCCATTCACAGTGCAGCTGCTGTTCCCTTTATGCCGTCCCCTTCCTTCTGGGGACTATCTTAAAGGGACAGGCTCTATCAGAAATATTTGGATTGTCTTTGCTGCATTTAATGTTGAATTCTGTCGCAGAGACAATCCAAACTTTCCCCCCTCCACTCAAAGCAGAGCTGCTGCAGCCTATCCCTTTAAGGTACTTTCACCCCCAGGAGAGAGGGGGCTAGGAAGCATAAAGGGAATAGCAGCTCCACTGTGAATGGACTCATACACACATTTTTTCCTACTGGGTTCTGTGGGCGTGGCTTGGTGGCGGTGGCATGTGACTGAGTGGGCATGGCCATGAGTGACATCGAGTTGGCCATGCCCATTCAGTCACAGGTCCACCACCAAACCATGCCCACAGAACCAGTAGTAAAAAGTTTTGAATTTCACCACTGCTCTAAATGTTAAGATATGAAGAAAATAAGTAAAGACAATTCTTATGAAATGTATCAAACAACCAACCAACCAACCAACCAAACAACCAATAAATTCCAATGTCTTCCTATACAACCAATTTGCCCAATTCAGTGGTTTTTTTCCTCTATATATTTATGTCTATTGTTTCTGGATGTTCTTTCCATATTATTTTCTTAATAAGTGTCCTGAAAAATTTACTTGAAATGAAAATCCTTACATAAAAGTTTCATGAGCAACACATTTGATTACTGTTTTTAAACTGTTTTAATTTATGAGTTGTACTGGAACATTATAACATACTAACTTCAATAAGAAACTGTTTCTTTTTATTATTTTAAATTATGTTAGTTTTTTAAATTGTCCTACCTGTTTAAGGTAATATTTGAAAAGCATTTTTGACAAAGGAATTTTATGACAAAAATTGAAATCCTAGGCATATATGGATATATGGATAATGGATAAAGGAATGGCAATAGCTTTACATTTGCCCTAGCTAGTGCTTCCTGAATGAGTTGTAAGATAACTGCATCAGTTCTTCATCAGTAAATTCATTAATTTATTGTGGTGAGAAATACTTTCCTTCCCTTAGCTGCCAGTATACAAAAGACAATGAATACTGGCAGAAATAGTGATAGAAATATATATTCTTTCTTTCTGTGCCAAGAAAAACTTGCGTTCTAAAACTTTTGAAATATGCCAAGTTTTATTGAAAATTTAGGCAAGATTAGCAGGGAAGTTTTTTCCCAGTGATTTATCCTCAATTTCTAAATTGATGTTGCCTGGTTAGATGTTACAGCTGCCAAATGACATGTCATGGAGTACCTAGAGAGCAAACAACAATAATTCAGTTACTTTCTCTCTCATTCAAATTATGGCAATGGTGGCACTCCAGTTAAAAGAGAAAGTAATCTCCTAGTGATGTTCCATTTCTAGCCAAGGGTATCAGGGGCCAGACTGAGAAATCAGGCACTTACGTTCCAGCACCTGGTCAGTTATAAGCATGATTACTGAGTAGTCCTCAGCTGGATGGCACTTCACTTATGTGATAGATAACACACATATTCTGATGTCTAGGGTGACTTGATAGCAGAAGCTGTGCTTGCTCAGCTGCCTTTCTCACGCTGCTATTCCTGGGAGCTCACTTTAGATCCAAGCCTATTGGAAGATATTGTCTGAATTCTTAAAACAGCTGAAATATTGAGTGTGAGAATTCCAAATAACACCTCCAATGAAAGAAGACTCCAAGGCTTGAAGCTCCTCAAAGTTCCATTTTATTAGATATGTCATGTTGACACATCTGGGAAAACCCGAATCTGAGAGTTCTGGGTTTTCCCCACTCAAAAGAAAGTCAAAGATCCACTCTCTGCACCCACAAGACCATCACATGGTCCAATCAATTCACCATCTCAACTGGAGCCAACCCCCAGTCATTCCCGGTGCAGGCCAAATGCCCTTGGCTCCCAGAGAAAGAAATGTTATGGCTAATCCTACACCAATCCTTGTTATCCCCTTTCTCATTTTCCCAGGCACTAAATGTGGCAGCCCTGAGGCTCCACGGTAAAGATGGCTTCCACAACTGACATTGGGTCTATGATTTGTGTAGCCATGCCTATTATATCTTTTCTCATGAATTTTTGGTTCTGTGCGCTGAAGTGCCAGGGCACAAAACGCAGGCATCCCATGGAACTATTTCTCCAAATGCTTTACTCTGATTTGTAAAACGCTTTATATTTGGTTTTCCATACAAAGCTAAAAACAGCCCAAAGCATTTAGGAGAATTGATGTTAACATAATGTAATGGTTGAAACTGATGAAGCATGAGGTTTTGATTTTCATGCCAAAGATACCCATTTGGTAAACAAGGAACAGATGGCTGAAAGCTTCAAGGCCAGAAAAAGAGCAGCCAAATGTGCACCGGCTCAAAGAGGCAGGAGAAAGAAGCCCAGGATTTGAACTTTGGACTGATTAAGATCATATCCATACATAATGTATATATACACAGAAATATATGATTTTCTAAAATTCAGCAACGAACACTTATTTAACATGTTTGTTTCTGCTGTGGAATATAGAACTGAGCAAGAACAAGGGTTTTATCACTGTGTCTGGCAGGAAACTCGTGCTACCAGTCTTGTTTATTTTGTTGGAAACATTTATTTATACAATGATATGGGCAGGTTTGATGAGCTCAACAGAACAAGTGGGTGACTTTGCACATATAAACAATAACACTTCTATTGTACCACTTTCTATTTTTCAAAATTGTATTATGCACCTTTTTCTTTTCTGAACTTATAGGAAAATACACCATGTTTTCCCGAAAATAAGACCCTATCTTATATCTTTTTTGCCACAAAAAAAGGCACTAGGTCTTATTTTTTTTGGGAGGGGGGAGGGATTTCGTCCACTGACTCACCTCACCTGCGCACGTTGCTCTTTTAGCTATTAGAGGTCTTTAGGAACTTTTTTGTCCTTTCCTGAGGCCTCTGCAGCTGATAACAGAGCTCTGGATCATTTCAGAGCCCTGTTATTGGCTGCAGAGGCCTTTAGGAAACCCTTGCTGGCTGCAACAAAAGAAATGGGCTGAGGTGTACGAGGCCTGGCTGCAACTATCCAAAGATAAGTAGTAGGGAAGCTCCACCCCCTACTCCCCACCCTAGCTTAATTTTTACCTATGCACCCTGGAGTGGGTGGGGTCTTAATTAGGGCTTATTTTGGGGGGTAGGACTTATATTGGGCACACGTATAAAAATCAAGCTAGGGCTTACTTTCTGAGTAGGTCGTATTTTCAGGGAGACACAGTAGTATCAGTTACCAGTCAGTATGGTTTTTAGACTAATAATCTGCAAGTTGTTGAGTTGTTTAGAATTTTTAGTCAGGTTAGTTATTTCAAACAATGTTATAACTTTTGTCAGACAATGCATGGCATCTGATTTAGAGACAGTGGTGGGATTCAAATAATTTAACAACTGGTCCTCTGCCCTAATGATTTCTTCCAACAACCAGTTCACCAAATTGCTCAGAAGGTTAACAACCGATTCTCCCAAAGTGGTGCGAACTGGTTGAATCCCACCACTGTTTAGAGATCAAAGGGATAAGAGTGCCAAGTCAAAGTTTTGCTTTTTAAAAATAATTGGTCAGTATCTCCTGCAGACACAGCATGAATAGAGGACCAATGCATTTGTCTAGGCAGCACACAATATGACAAGCAGAGCAATGGAGAACCTTAATAGAAACTGACTAGATGGCACCATTAGATGGCAGCAAAGAGATACAGAAAACCTGTTTCAATATTTGTAGTCCATTTCTGGTAATTCACATGACTATTGGTTCTGCTACTCCCCAAATTGTACCTGAGCTACTATTGTTGTAGTTGCTATTCCTCCATTTTAGTGGCTTGTGTCAACAAGGTTCCAACATTAAAAACAATGTGTTTCTTCAGATACGGCTGCCAAACTCTTTACTAATGAATTATGCTGGAATGTGAGACATTTGCCTTGGGTCCTCAACATCCTTGCTTATGTCCATGAAAACAGATGATATGAGGAAGCAAGAATGTCCAAATATTTAATCAGAATAACAATTATTTCTTTTGTCCATGGAGGTTACCATGTGTACAAAAACTGTCCAACATTGAACAGATGTTCACAATATAATTTTTCATATTAGAACTAATTTTGACTCATGTTTAAATATTTTACAAGAGGTCCTTGACTTAGAACCATTTTTAGCGACTGTTCTAAGTTACAATGGCACTGAAAAATGTGACTTATGATTGTTTTTCACATTTACAGCAGGGGTGGCTTCCGGCAGGCACGTCTGCCAGTTTGCTCGTGTGCGTGCTGCATGTGTGCACATGCGCAGTACAATTAAAATTGTTCTGAGCATGCACAGAACTGAAAAATAAGATGGTGGCACCTATGGCGCCACCTGGAGAACTTGTTTGGGGGCATGGCAGGCCTGGGTTGCTGCCGGTTCCAGCAACCCAGGCTGCCAAACCACTACTGGTTCGCCCGAACTGGTCTGAACCGCTAGGAACCCACCGCTGATTTACAGTCATTGCAGCATCCCCATGGTCACATGATCAAAATTCAGACATTTGGCAACTGACATATATTTATGATGATTGCAGTGTCCTGGGGTTATGTGATCCCCTTTCTGACAAACAAAAGCAATTGGAAAGCCAGATTTACTTAACAACAATGTTACTAAGTTAACTGCAGTGATTCACTTAACCACTGTGTGAGAAAAGGTTGTAAAATGGGGCAAAACTCACTTAGCAAATGTCTTGGAAATTGCAATGGAAAATTTGAGCTTGATTGTGATTGTATATTGAGGATTATCTGATACCTTAAATATTTTCCATGGAATTAATAGGCAATGATTCCCTCCCCACCAAGTTTATTTAAGGACAAAACAAGGATGCCGACTCTCCTCTCCTCTTAGTAATAGTTGTTGTAGTTTTGGCCAAAAAGATCCAACAAACAAACCAAGAAACAGATAATTGGGATCAAAATTAAGGAATACAAGGTGAAAAGTTACGCAAATATAGTATTAATAATCATGAAACCATGAAATTCCACATAGCTGTTGATGAAATTACTCAAAGATTTTCATTGCTTTTCCAAATATAAAGCAATGAAAAGAAAACAAAGATAATATCAAGGCACTTATCTTTTACAGAAGAACATTCTGTGTAAAAAGAATCTGGGTATGAAATAACAAAAGATCCAGTGAAACATCTAGGTTTTTACTTGACAGGATGTAACAAAGACATCTTTCGAAACAATTACAATAAACTACAGGAAGAAATAAAACAAGAAAGGTGAGAAAAGCTTAAAACTTTCCTGGCTAGGAGCTACAGTGACAATAGAAATGGAAGTATTACTCACTATAAACCCTATTTGAAATGGCAACGTTTTAGAAATGAGTTCATTTTATTTATATTGTTGAAAATGCTGTGAAATTAATGCTTCTATTTATATATATCGTTTATGTTTCTAAAAGTATTGACTTTGGTTTGAGATTTAATATTTTCAGTTCTCAGCAAAGAAAATAGATATATGGACATATGTTCAGCATGGCTCCAATTATTTAGTGGTTTGCAGAATTGATTAATACAGATCAGCTATGGATAACTGCAATGGATCATGGCTTAAGTTTCTTGATGTCTGCAAATATAAGTCTTGTGTGTTCTTGTTTCTTCTTTCAGCTTTGTTTCTTCTTTTATAATTTAAAAATAACAAAAGAAGGAAAAGTGAATAAAAATGAGGGAGAAATCAAACATTTTGTTCTGTATGTACTAAGGGAAAAAAGAGATAGGCTCTATTTTTTAAGTATCCTTTGTAACTGACAAATAAAACAGGGTTATTAAACGTTGCAGCATCATGTTAGCCTCTTCATCCAATCTAAGATAGAAAAACTAACTTAGATGGATTTAGAGCACTCATTTTATGGCTACATTTTATGGAAGTCTCTTCCTTCTCAATGTTATTTAGCACAGAGCGTCTACTTAAGTGTGTAATCTCTAGCTGTCAGAAAGGTGAGGTCAATGACAATGCTTCACTGGGAATTATAGAAGAGCTGTTCCATTGTACACATTGTACATTGTTTCAATGTACAGTCAATGTACAATCTTCACATTTCTTCTCCATAGAAAACTATTTTTCATTTTTCCTTCTCAAGCTTTCTTAAGGTTTGGTAAATAGTTTGAGATACCTTGCTTTAATATATATCTCCACAAAAAAAGGTTTGTTATTTTAGTATAACTACAGTGTAGCTATCTCAGTTTTATATTTTTACATAAAAAGCTTGATTATGTACCTATATCAAAGAGGAACAGCAAACCCTCCATTTAAAAATCCATCAAACTTGTTCAGACATATTAATTTGCCTTAATTTTACATATACACAAAATGAAAACCCTAGTATGATAACATTGTATGTATTTTAGGTCCCGCAAGTATTCTTCTGCTATTGAAGACTGAAGCATGTACCAACTGCAGAAGAATGGACAAAAGGAAATGATCTTATAAGCCATGCATGAACTAAATTACCAACAGATACTATTTTGAGAGCATATGTTCACAGATATTCAAGCAGGCTCTTTCTCCTCAATTCTGACTGAAAATATCAGGATTATGCTCTACCAATCACCAATATATAATTTTTGACTGCACCTAATCTTTATAGACTAATTTAGGCAGATGTTTGTTATTTACAAATTTTCACTAGACCAGAGTGTACATCATCCATGTCACTTTGTGTTATTCGTGTAATATCATCATTATAGAAATGCCACATAACCTCATTTTAATCAATGTGTGTCATTTGCATAATATCATCATTATGCAAATGAAATTAATTGGAATAGAGTGGTCCATTTCACACAAAGTCTGTTGCTTGAAGGCTGTTATGAATGTAGTGATGAATATGTAACTCTTGCTAAACTATATTGTTGACTCAATTCTATTTTGTCTCCACTTTTTCATTTTGTCTTTGTTACATGACTCTCTAAATATTTCCCCTATTTTAGCTTAAACTTGTAAGGTCCATAACAATATTTGTAGGAAACATTTCATTTTTCTGCCTATTCAGTAAGTGAATGGCAGGCATGTCTAATTGGGAAAAGGGATCCTAGTTTAACAGAAGGCAGGATGCTTCCAAGATACTTTTACTGTATGTTTACAAACCGCAGCGAACAAAAACAATATAAAAAAAGAACCAACAAATAACCTTCTGAACTAAGATTGTGCCACTTCACACTTTCCATTTCTATAGCTGTGACCTTGGTTAAATGAATGGCAGATGTTCAACGTTTTTCATTTCATGGCACACATCCTATAGGTGGGACCTACTTGAAGCCTCCTTTGTAATCAAAAGAAAATCTAGAACATCTTTTTAGGGCCATTAATCTGTTGACAATTTCTTTTGTTCAGTTCAAGAATCAAAGCTATTAATCCAACCGAATCATACAGCCCAATCAAACTTCCTTTATCTCTTTCTGATTTTTTTTCCCTATCATGAACAAAAGACTTTCGTGAATCTTTTCCCACGAGTTCATGACATACAGATTCTAACAATTTAGCTATAAGTGTGCTAAAAACTACTGATTATCCTGAAACAAATTCTGGCACTATAAAGATAGCTATTATGCCTTAACTAGCTGATATATTTTAGTAAGTTTTTAAAGCATTTGTAACAGCAGGCGGGGGCAGTACAATAATTGTATGTCAGGAATCTTTTCTATTATGGCAATGTGTCAATTGAATGACAAACTATTTTCTGTATTACTTATGAATATATTAAAGATTGAGAATTCATCACCTGCATATGTTATTAATTGAAAAGTTTGTTTCAATTTTCTTTTTATGGTCCCTACATTTATTTACAACTGACTTTAAGTCAGCGGTTCTCAAATAGTGGGGCGCGCCCCCCTGGGGGGGCGCGAGGCTCCGTAAAGGGGGGCGCGAAGGCTCCCTTTCCATCTGGGTGCAACGGCGGCGAAGGCGTGGGCGAGGCATAATATATCCCACCTGGAAGTGGCAGCACTTCGGACTGTGGATTTTCATTGGAGCCGCGGGCCGGAGCTGTGCAAGAAGCCTGCTCGGGCGGGGGTGGGAGGGAGGGAAGCATGGGACCGCCCGTCTTCGCCACCGCATAGCTCGCCTCCCCGCCAGCAGCTCCACCGCCAGCATTCCGTCTGGAAGCGGAAGCGCAACAGCCGCTGTTGGGGAAGGGACAAAGGGGCGGCGGTCGCCCGATCTTGCCACCGCCACCCCTTCGCCCCTGGTAACGGCGACTGTTGTGCTGCTGCTTCCAGCTGGGATGCTGGAGGAGCTGCTGGCAGGGAGGGAGGGGAGGAGGGGAGGAGGGGAGGAGGGAGTAAGGATAGACAAGCAAGAGGGAAAGAGGAAAGAAGGAGGGAGGGAGGGAGAAAGGAAGGATAGGAGGATAGGGAAAGAGGAAAGAAGGCAGGCAGGCAGAAGGGAGGGAGGTGCAAGGAAGGAAGAAAGCATAGATAAGCAGGAGGGAAAGAAGGCAGGCAGGCAGGGGGAAAGAGGAAGGAGGGAACTGGAAGGGAGGCAGGAAGGAAGGGAAGGAGGAAGGGAGGGTGGAAGGAAGGATAGACAAGTAAGAGGGAAAGAGGAAAGAAAGCATGTGACTACGGTGGGAGACGTGTGCTATGTTATGCAGAGGTGTACTTATAACAATTTTATAGACAAATGATACTATTTACAGTCGTGTGGGGGGGCGCGCGAAATGTTTTCTTCTTCCTAGGGGGGGCATGACAGAAAATAATTGAGAAGCACTGCTTTAAGTGGAATAAGATTAGACCATCAAGTCACTTCAGTGGTTGCTAATTCAATTTATTTAAGCACAAATAACCATTAATAATTATAAATCAATTACTAACCTATACTGCACTTTCAAAGTGAAAAAAGCCCCACTGAGAAAACATGCTTTTAAATGAATGAGTTAAATGAGCAGTTGCCATATGCCAAGAATTCATATTTCAATCATCTTTTTGTTTCATACTAGCAAAATTTAAAATACATTTGTCTAAATATAAAAAAATGTAATTTGTATAAAAAATCAATTATATTCTTAAGTTTAAATACTATTTTCTTTCTGGCTATACTTATATATTACTGTACCTAAGATATTTACCTTAAGCAATGTGTTTCTCTTCTAGTAAAAATCAATGAATAACATTAGGGAAAAAATAGTAGGATAAATGATTTAAAACCTTTTCTTAGAACGGATTCTTATTCAGATGTCCTGAGAAAATGATACCTCACCCGTAGAAAGGAGTCAAGGGATCCATTCTCCATGAATTCAACCACTATCATTAGTGGTCTACCTGGAAAAATACCAAAACAATGTATTAGGTTTATAGATATATTGAGAATTTGTTATATTTCCAGCTATTGTGAAAATATTAGTTGTGTTGCTAAAATATATTATTTCCCAATCCTTTTTTGCAGCAAAGATGCTCTCAAAAGTATGTGTGTGTGTGTGTGTGTGTGTGTGTGTGTGTGTGTATATATATATATATATATATATATATATATATATATATATATATATATACACACACACATATATATATACATATATATATATATATATATATATACATACATACATACATACATACATACATACATACATACATACATACATATATATATATATATATATATATATACATACACACACACACACACACACACACACACACACACACACACACACACACTACAAAATAGTATATAATCCACACGAGTCCTCGAAGACCACCTTGAAGCTTCCATTGGTCCAGTATGTAGTGAAGCAAGCAGCAATGGACATGCCTTGATATGCCCATGTAACACCTCTGCTTTGGAAGCTCCACTGTCACTGGTTTGCTTCCAGATGCAATTGAAAGTGCTGGTATTGTATATAAAAAATAGTACGAAATAAGAAATGTAAGAAAATCAAATGTATATATAAGATGCATTTTATGGAATCAACAGAGATAAAAGATGTGTGTGTCTGTGTATGTGTATGTATATATATGTATGTATGTATGTATGTATGTATGTATGTATGTATGTATAAGGTATATATGTATAGGTAAAAGAAACATAATGGATATTTAAAAGATGTAGAAGTGTTGCAAAGATGATATAAATGTATATTTAAAAATAAAAATGTAATATATATAAAAAGAAAATGCTTGTATTTACCTATAAAGCCCTATATAGTATGGGGCCTGATTACTAGAGGTACTGCATGTCTCCCTTAACATTTTCCTGATCCAATCCTTCAGGGTTGAAGCACTTTGCTTTCCTTTGAGTAAAAATGTCATAAATTGATACCCTGGGACTGTGTCCTCTCTGTAACAGTGCCTGTCCTCTAAAACAAGATTCCCTCCAACATCTGGATGGCTTCCACTCTGCTGTTGTTCAGAAGACCTGTGAAGAACAGTCTCTTCACACCAGCCCTTGGTGAAGAAGAGTGAGACCCCTTACTTCATTGCACTTATCATTTTTATGTTTTATGTTTCATTGTATTTTTTTATTGGTGTGATCTGCCCAATCTTTAAGAGTTGGGTGGCAAACAAGTTTGATAAATTATTCTTATTACTTCATTATTTTATTATGTCCAAACTACATATTATATTGCAGTGAATAAACTGAAGACATAAACTGAACTTTATGCTACATTTTTGTTTCAATAGCTTCAGTAAAAGGCTAATATGTATAACCCATATGCTTCACGGACACAGCACTTAAAAGGCTGCTAGAAGGATTTCTATGTAACTAGTAACAATTGAACCCTTTGGGACAGACCACCATGAATAGATTCCACAGAAAGATGAGGACTACACCTTATTGAGAAAACAGAATGTTGCAAGACTGATTGTGCTTTCCCCTTTTCTCTGTTATGCCCCACTGTGTCAGAGAGGAGTCTACCTGAGTTTCTTCTGATGCTGTCTATTTTTCTGGCCCTTAAAGAATATTTCAACTTTCTTTGTTTGCATAATAGTTCTTGCCTATTTCCCCCAAGGTCATATCCTTCAATCTCTACATAACAGCAGCCCTTCCTTTAGATGTAATATCGTTAGACAATAAAGACCATGCGCTACTGCTCCACTGATAAATGATAGCAATTCATGTCTCCCAACCTAAGCTAGGGAATAATATCAAATCACCAGGGGAGGAAAATATGGTTCAGGTAGTAGTAAATCTATATAATCTATTGATATTGTTTAATTTACTGCAGCTAGCCATAATTGCAACTATGACTAATGAAGGGATATATTCATATACATCAGTGGTGGGTTCTACTGGTTTGGACTGGTTCGGCTGAACTGGTAATGGTTTGGCGGTCTGGGTTGCTGGAACTGGCAGTGACCCAGGCCTGCCACATCCCCAAAGTGGTTCTATGGGCGGCACCATTGGTGCCGCCATCTTGTTTTTAGCTTCTGTGCAGGTGCAAAACAATTTTAATTGCATTGCGCATGCACGCCAAGCGTGCTTGTGTGGTGCACCCAGCGCACCCACAAGCAAACTGGCAGTAGTATCTGCCAGAGCCCACCCCTGAAATACATGTACATATACACATACATATATATTACATACACATACCTGCACATAGATCGACATACATATATCCACCCCCAAATAAAAAGCAATATATAATAAAAGGTATAATACAATATCAAAATATTTCATGCATTAACATTAGTAATATTCTAAGATATAATTCAATGGAAACATGTTCTCAGTGAGACTAGATAATTACTCTTCAGAGTTTCAGATCTGCATTTTTTTCTGTGAAATAGGCTGGGATAAAACCTGAGACATTCTGTGTTCAGTTGTTCAGCATTCATGAATGGTCTCTATTCCTGAGTGACAGTCTTTCATTTTAAACAAAATGTATCATTAAAATTCAGTGTTTGAGACAAATGCATCCACATCACTTTGGTACTAATTTTGCTTTCCTTATTTACGCGAGAAGCTTTTACTGTTGGTATTCAGGAATGAACTATTACTAATGTAACATAGAAAAATGGTCCAATTTACATGTTAATCAGGGCATCCCATCAGATGTTATTTAGGTAATGTTAATAATACAAAGAAGTGTAATATATGCAGAACTACTATAATGGATAATCTTACATGCAGAGTTGAAAAGAATATAATAAAACAACAGACATATTTGTGGGAATGAATCTATTCTGTTTGAAATGAACATCAGATAAAACAATAAAAAGGATAAAGAACATGGGTACTTCCAAGGAATCCTATCTACATTTTGCCTGCTATTATTTTTCCTTACTTCTGCTCAGAGATATATACAATATGGCCTCTCAGAACCTAACCTTGATGGAATTTTATGCTTCTAGAAATCTACTAAATGTTTTTCAGCTTTGTTTGTGAACTGAAAGATGTTTTAGGTAACTAACCAAGTAAAAAACAAAACTCGGCTATTATTTAATCCATAGAAAGGCCTGTTACATTGAAATAAATGGAGGATTACTTGACCACCAGAAACCGCTGGTGAAGAAATTTATTGAAAACGTCATTAAGTAGAATTAAATAAGGAATGGATTAAGCAAAGAACTATCAGAAATATACAATAGGTAGATTTTGTCAGAATCCATCATCATCATCATCATCATCATCATCATCATCATCATCATCATGCATTCTGATGACTATGTTTCATTTTTAACTACATGCGTTCTTGGCTGTATGAAATCTGTTTATGGGGCTCACATCTTCCATAAAATAGGAAATTTATGGTATTTCTGTCATTATTGAACTATAATTCCAAAAACCATTAGGAAGAAAAGAGTGATGAGGAATATTAGAAACAGATTGAGGGTTACAGATTGCCTATTCCTGTTACAACTACTATACTCGGTCTGTTAACGTATGGAGGAAATAGTAAGATTTATTGTCTTCTAATAATACTTCTAAACATCTAAAACATTCTAGAATATATTTGGTCTAAGGCCGTGATGGTGAACCTACTTGCTGGCACCCCAGCCCTCAGCATGCGTGCCGGCCAGCTGATCTTCAGGTTTTTGGAGGGCCAGGGGAAGCTGTTTTCACTGTTCCTGAACTTCCAGTTGGCCCGTTGGGCCATTTTCTCCCCCCCCCGGCTTTAGGAAAGCCTCTGGAGCCTGGGAAGGGCAAAAAACAGGCCCAGTGGGCCAACCAGAAGTTTATTCCCAAACTTCCAGTTGGACCATTTTTCATCCTCCCCTGGCTTCAGGAAGACCTCCAGAGTCTGGGGAGGGCAACGGGCCAACTGGAAGTTTGGAAATGATCTGTTTCTGCCTTCTGGAGGGCCGGGGGAGGCCATTTTCGCCCTCCCCAGGCTTCAGAAAAGCCTCTGGAGCCTGGGAAGGGTGAAAACGTCTCCTCATGCAGGAGGGGACATGTGCACATGGGAGATGCAGTTGGATGGGGTGCATTCCAGTTTGGATCTGGGCACGCCTTTACAAAAAGGTTAGCCATCACTGATCTAAGGTATAAAGCTACTTACTTCATCTTTCTCTACTTTCAGAAACAAGTAGGGGATTCTTCCAGATTTTTCCTTCCTCTCAAACAGTGCATTTAAAATATCAGAAGAGCAGACTAAAGATTCAGTTGAACATGTGAAGATTGAAGCTGGCTCTCTGGAAAACTTTAAGATCGGTTTCTGTTTATAGCTAACCATATACCATGCAATCTTTTCTAAGAGACTTAACAGATGGCTTGCACTTCTGCTATTAACAATCTGATGATCTTGCCTTATACTTCAGTAACTCCTTGTTGACATTCTAGCAGTTAAAACCTTATAATAGTATTAGAATCAGATAGCTTGGCTAACTAGAATTTAATATCTCAGCTAGGGTATGGCTGTCTATGCAAGGTACTTCTTTGTCTTCCTTATAGAAAAAGGTCAAGGTCAAAATAATTTGGAGTTTTCTTGCACAGAGTAGCAAAAGTTTAATTAACTGACATCCAGATCTATTGCTAATGCTGTCCTAAATGTCACTTAAACCAATTCATGTCTGGCTTTCTGAGCAGTACTAAATTTCATTTAAATATTCACTATGATTTCCCATGATAATATGGATTACTATATTGATGTCACTGTAGATAATTAAAAGGGTTAGGCATAGTTTGGTGCCTCAACACTCAGTGCTATTTCTGTCAAGTAAGTTTATCACATTATTTATTTATTTGATTTGTTTGGCCTCCCATCTTATCTAAGTGTTTCTGACAGTCACAATAGGCTATTAATATGTAAGAAAGAGTCAAAGATCATTTTCAAACTTGAAGCCAGCCTTGTTAGGGGTTGGGAAGATACTATGTCTTAATAAAGTTATTACTGAAAGTAAATAATTGTGATATTGTGCTGAATATGCTACTGTGCCCATTATTTAGGTATTGCAATATATCACATATTACTATGTAAACTATATCAATAAAATGATAATCACTATAGAAAGGAACCCCAGCCAAGATACATTATCTAGCTGTCTTGGCTGATCTTGAATACAAAACTAGATTGGATCTGGTTACCTCTTTGATGAAAGATTATCAGTAAGTAGGAGGCTAGACTGGGAAATAAAGAAATATTCAGAGGATGGCAAAGGCAAAGCTCTTCCATTCTGCTATTAGAAAAAAGCAGAAATGTCCAAGACTATACTAGGAGATGAGCCCATCTCAAGTGAAACTTTATTCTACAGCATGAAAAAAAAATCAGAGACTGTCTGCTATATTTTATGTGGGTCATGTTGCATGAAGTTGCCAAAGCTGGTATTTAATAGACATACGATTTGCTAATAGCAATACATCAATACACAGTAGGTGATATTATCTTGAATGGATAATAGTGAATTGGCTACTGTCAAGAAAGCTGCTGAGGTTACATTAAAAACTGCCACACCTGAGTCCTCATTAGCAGGACAAGTGTAAATCAATTGGTCTTTGGTCTGTTTCCAAGAACCATTTAATCTTCTTTAGACTTAAAAGAAAAGGAAGGAAAGGAAAGTACGTTAATTGAAAATTGATGGGATATAGGGAATAAGATTAATGCAACAGAGTTAATGCCAATGCCAGTGAACATAAAAATCTTTTACTGAAAAATGGTTTAAGATTATGTTGATGGGCAATGTGAATACATTTAGTATTTTATCCATGTAGGTAAGAATACTTAAAGGAACCACCAAAACAAAAGAAGTCATGTAGATCATAAAAAAACACCTAAAATAATACAGTGTTTCCCTTAGGCCAGTGGTGGGCAACCTTTTTTTTCAACTGAGCCAAATCTCGCCAAAACCACGATTGAAATTTACTTTGAGAGCCACATTTTTAAAACCGAAAATACATAGGATGGTACACTGTTTTTAGTTTCAATAAGTTTTTATTGAGAATATTCTGCATGCAAGTATCCACATAGGTCGGGAGGATACAAATAACACAACTAATAAAACAAAAACTTTAGAACGATATTATTTATCGATAACGTTAAATTCCGTAAAATTTGCCTTACAATGTAGAGAAAATTACATCCTGACATTGACTGACAAAGTCACAACCACTAATGTGAACATTGGCCTTGCATTTCCTTGGATAGTTTGAGTAAGTCAGGTTTGTATGTTGTTGTTTTTAATTTCATCTCTCTCTCCCACTTTCTTTCTTTTTTTCTTTTTCTTTCTCTCTCTCTCTCTGGCTCTTTGTCTCTCTCTCCCTCCCTCCCCCATCTCTGTCACTCTTTGTGTGTATGTGTCTGTCTGTCTCTCACTCACTCTGTGTGTGTGTGTGTGTGTGTCTGTCTCTGTCTCTCCCTCTGTCTCTCTCCCCTCCCTTCCTCTCTCTCTGTCACTCTGTGTATGTGGGTGTGTCTGTCTCTCACTCATTCACTTAATCACTCACTCTGTGTGTGTCTCTCTGTCTGTCTATCTTTCTCTCCCTCCCTCCCCCTCTCTGTCTCTCTCTGTCTGTGTCTGTCTGTCTGTCTGTCAGTCTCTCTCTGATTCCCTCCCTCACTCCCTCTCTCTGTTCCTCTCTCTGTCTGTCTTTCTCACTCACTCACACACACACACACACACACACACACTGTGGTCACCTTGTTGAGTGTTCCAATCACATTTGAAACACTCAACAACTGGCCTGCATTTATGGTATTTTGCAGCATTCTGCAGTCATAGGACCAAAATTGGTTGTCACTCGCCCGGGCTTTTGCGGAAGCTTCCCTCCGAAGCCCGAGAGGAGGGAGGGGAGCGGGCACCCGGCACACAGAAGAGCCGCATTAAAGGGTGTAAAGAGCCGCATGTGGCTCCCGAGCCGCGGGTTGCCCACCACTGCCTTAGGCCAATGAAAAGTCATAAATATTGAGAACACTACAAAATCCTCAGAACAAAAAATTAGAGGTGGCAAAATGGAAATACAATACATATTTTAAAACTGTGGAATCTACATATAGTCACAGAAAGTCAGAGGAGAGTGCAGACAGTTAAAAAAAAAGACTCATCTATTTTATGATGATTTCAGGCTCTATTTAGAGCTACACATTTTTTATAGGGCTGATTCAATATTGCATTCTTGATTTTGTACTTATTACATATAATGTTAACATGAATAACCATGACAATCCTGTTTACCTTCCTCTAGTCATTCTGTAAACATGAGCAGGGAGTTTTTTATTTTCTGAAAAACAAATTGTATATGTATGTTACTTTGGATTGCTGGGTGGAAGTTGTTTTGTAGATTGGATTTACTAGATTTGCCATTATTTACAAAGCCATATCTTGAAGAGAATTGTTACGATAGAAAGAGCAATGATTGCAAAACATTTCAGATACTATGAATGATATGCATAAATTGTGAAAATGCCAAATAACTTTATAAATAAAGATTGCCTAGGCCAGTGATGGCGAACCTATGGCACATGTGCCACAGGTGGCACGCGGAGCCATTTGTCAGGGCACGCGATGCGCTGGCCAGCTGAGTGCACCCGTTTTTAAAGCCATTTTTCACCCTCCTCAGGCTCCAGAGTCTTTATAGGAGCCGGGGGGGGGGGGCGGTGAAAAGAGCCTTCCCTGCCCCCCCCGAAGGCCCTCCGGAGGCTTCATGAGCTTCCCTGAAGCCTCCGAAGCACAAAAAACCCGCCCTACGGGCAAACCGGAAGTTCGGGAACAGACTTCCGGTTTGCTCGGAGGGTCATTTTGACTGCTCCGGAGGCTTCAGGGAAGCGTCCTGAAGGTCCCTCAAGCCTTCGGAGCACTCAAAATGACCCTCCGAGCAAACCAGAAGTCACTTCCGGTTTGCTCGGAGGTTCGTTTTGATTGCTCCGGAGGCTTCAGGGAAGCATCCTGAAGGTCCCTCAAGCCTCCGGAGGGCTTCCGGGGTGGCAGGGGAGGCTGTTTTCGCTCTCCCCAGGCTCCTATAAAGCCTCTGGAGACTGGGGAGGGCAAAAAAAGCATGCAGAAAATGGGGGGGAGCGCCTGTAGTGCATGCATGCACACTGGGGGGGTCGTGCATTGCATTATGGGTGCAGCACGCCCACACACTACCCCCCTGCGCTCCCCCCACTTATGGCACGTGAGCCAAAAAAGGTTCGCCATCGCTGGCCTAGGCAGATGAAAGAGTACAGGGGAAAATGGGGGAAACAGATACCAGATTCCATGCAACAAGGTATAAGCTGAACATAAGTATTACAGGTACAAATACAATTAATATTTTAGTCTCATACTCTAAAGCACAGCAGTGATGGGATTCAATATCTGAGGGCACGGCTTGATGGGTGTGGCATGTCTTGGTGATCATGACAGGGGTATGGATGATGAAAAATCTCCATTCCCTCCCCACTCCAGGGGAAGGTTACTGCAAAATCCACATTTCGCCCCAATCAGCTGGGACTCGGGAGGCAGAGAATAGATGGGAGAAGGGCCAGTCAGAGTGGTATTTATCAATTCTCTGAACTACTCAAAATTTCCGCTACTGGTTTTCCAGAACTGGTCAGAACCTGCTGAACACCACCTCTGGAGCACGGGTATCAAACTTGATCACGTCATGTGATGTATCGTGAAGTATCGTGACATTTTTGCCTTTGTGGAGCTGGGGTGGGTATGGTCTGAGCATGAAACATGTGGCCCATGGGTAGATTTAGTACATGAGCAGTGGACAGGATGACAGCAAGGAACTATGCCTGAATTATTAATCCTGACAACTTTATGCATGAGTACAATCCAAGTTTTGCCAACACGTTATTGTCTAAATGTGTTGGAACTATAGTTCCTAGAATTCTCGGTTAGCATTGCTTAAATGCAATTAATGGAAAATCCTTATTATTCTAATAGATGCCAAAAGGAAGTTGAAAAAGTATCAAAATGAAATAGACATGCATTTTAATTTTACAATTTTTATTCCCACATGTATTCTATTGAACCTGTGATAGGTTTCAGCATTGAGAAAATTTAGTAATAGCTAATCGTTACTGAAAAATATCAGCGGGATTACTTGTAAATAATTATGCACCAGTTTACACTACTGAAACAACTCAGCCTAAAATTATCAATTGAAAATAAATCTAATTTTATTGATATAAATATTAGCATATGCTTTGCTCTTCCTCTTAAAAAAAATCAGCCAATCAACCAACCAATCAATAACCAACTAACCAACCAACCAACCTGTTTTTGTTGGATTATATTCCTAGCTATCTTAAAAACAAGGGTATTAAACTATTAAATGTTACTCTGAAGCATGTCGTTTTGAAAAGATCAATTGTTTAAAAATAAAATAATAATCACAACTTTTGAGAACCATTTTGATAGCAATTGAATGATAGAATGATAATAAATGGAATGTAAATGTAAATGTAAAGTGTCAAACTGTTCAATAACCTGGTGTCTTTGCCCTTGTTTAAAATAGTGAAACAAGGCAGCAGTCCACATGTCATTCCTCAAAATTCTTCCTCTGGCACAGTCCCAGTTTTTGCATTCCTGCTGATTTCTGGATCTGCTCTTTTCAGGATTAGGAAACTTTTCAGAAGCCTGCAGAAAGTTGCTGACTGACACTTGGTAAATATATGAGTTTCTGACTCAATTTTTTGCTCCAAGCTAGAGAAAATAACACTATTCATTAAAATGGATGTAGTTTATTATAATTCTAGGTGTGTACAACACAGTCTTGTTTTAATTGCTCACTTTCTATTTTCAGGCACTTTTTTTGCAGAGTTAATTTTTCTAAGCCTTGGAATGTAAGTGTTTTCAAATTTCTCCTTTGAAGGCATCCACTTTTCTTACTGAGTTTTAAATCTTTCCCATTGTAGTCAGTCAGTTAGTCCTATTAGTAAGTTCAAAAAGGCTTTCTATGGAAATTGTTTAAAAAATTTGACAAGGCTTTTGGGTAATTTCTAATAACTTTATTTATTACTACTAAATATCTGGGTAAGGGGAGTTTTCTACTGCTTTCAGGGCTAATAAAGACATGAAACAGCTTCCTTGTTGATGGCTCCTTACTGCTATGGTAGGAAGTCAGCTCTGAGAAGGCAAATTGGCTTCTCTGGATGGACCAATATGATTTATGAATTGCTTATCATAAAAAGTAAGTTTCCTACCTGTACTCAGAACTCTCTGGCATCCCCACTGCCTTTTAATTTCTAGTTAAATCTTCTGTTACATGTAATAGAGCTTTTCAAAGATGAGCAGTTCAAGAGTTTTAAGAGAAATATTTACATATAAAAACTGGAGGAGATCATCACATTATATGAAAAACATAATGAAAATAGATCCTTTTCATAGCTATCATACGCACAATTTTATATTAAACATTAATAATCAGGACTTATTTTCAGTATAATTTTATGCATTTTAACAGAATATTGAAGTGCAGAGGGAAGTAAAAATAAAATGTGACTTGTCTAATAGTTATAGTACAGAACAACCTTCATTCTTGTTGTACCAGAACTAGATTATCTATATACCTTAATAAATTCTTAGTCTAATCATTTTCAATCATTTCCCAATAATAAGCACCTCCAAAGCAGGAGTTCTGTAAAATGATGTGGTTGTTGTTTCTGATATTAATATTTTAAATAGAAATGTGTTAGTTAACTCCTTTCTGGGTAACACAGTGTGAATTAATAATAATAGGCGTTCATCTATGGATCCAATTATAGATGTCAAGCTGGAGAATGGGTAGGAGGTAGTATAATTAAAGCACTGTGCAGCACTGTGCAGACCTTTGGAGAATATCTATTGACTCCTGAACTTGATAGGTCTTGTTTGACCTTCAGGAGACAAAGCAGTGCCCATCCTCTGTGCCAAGGCCTCATGCTGGTAATGTGATTATATATGTGAGTCCTTTAAAAAGTTAAAAAGTGTATACATGATTCAGAAATAGATTGGATCATGCCATTTTGTTCAATAACATTACTTGCATATGAAATTAAATCGTTATTGTTTCATTCGAATGGTGGGTGAAACACACTATATAGGCTGAATTCACTTGACTGTAATTTGCAAGGCAGTAAGGCCACACCTAGAATACTGCATCCAATTTTGGTCACCACACTATAAAAAAGATGTTGAGACTCTAGAAAAAGTGCAGAGAAGAGCAACAGGATGATTAGGGGACTGGAGACTAAAATGTATGAAAAACAGTTACAGAAACTGGGCATGGTTAGTCTAGTGAAGAGAAGTACCAGGAGAGACATGATAGCAGTGTTCCAATATTTGAGTACTGTCACAGAGAGGAAGAGGTCAAGCACCTGAGAGCCAGACAAGGAATAATGGATGGAAATTGATCAAGGAGAGATTCAACTTAGAAATAAGAAATTTTCCGACAGTGAGAACAATCAACTAATTTAACAGTTTGCCTTTGGAAATTGTGGGAGCTTCAGTACAGGAGGCTTTCAAGAAGAGATTGGACTGCCATTTGTCAGAAATGGTGTAGGGTCACCTGCTTGGGTGTGGGGTTGGACTAGATCCCTACAAAGTCCCTTCCAACTCTGTTAATTTGTTGATTCTCAGTAATTCTTGGAAGTTCTCAAGAACAGGGAGGTTAGATCTTTCTACTGGGCAGTTAAACCCCACATTTTAAGGAAATGCATTTGGTGGTTAGAATGTTGTATTGCAGCCTAACTCTGCACACAGCCAGGGCTTCAATCTTCATGAGGTTCAAGGGTGGCTCAGATTTCCATCCAGAAGTCCAAGTGCTATTGCCATTGCTATTGCTATTATCTTTACAGAAAAATCAACATAGTACTCCACTTACAGATGCACCAAATAATCCTTCATGTTAAATACTCACATATCTGACTACAAATTATTTCATATGAATCATCCTTGTTTCACCAATGCACTTTAGTGAATAGAATAACAGAACCATTGCATTCTCTATAATTCTTGTACTTAATGAATATGAAAACATATGAGGATTGTGTGCTAATTTGAAAACAGTGACCAACTGTTGTACAGTTGCATGAGGACAGTTGATGCTGAGAATAAAGTCACTTTTCTAACTTTATTGAAGTTAATTTGACATCAGAAATTGCTGGTGCTTTCTTTCAACACTGCAGTTTGGCTGAACATGTAGCATATTGTATCTGGAGGAACATTGCCCTCTCTATTTGTAGCAGCTCTGGCAGGCAGGGGTTTTCAAGAGGAAAGATGCTATTCTTCCCAGGAACTCCTTGGTTTTCTTTTGTATACAGCCCAGCAAATAAATATATCTTGGAAGTAAAGATAATGGATAAAGGGAAGACAGGTATAAGCAATTTATTTTATTTTCCTTTTGTGTGGAGCCAGGGAGATATTTTTGCTTTTCTAGCCAGCTTTTTATTCTCATGTTGTGATATTAGAGGTAGTGAAGATAACTGTGCATCACCTTTAAACTGTTTTCAGTTACTGTCAGTGTAAACAAGTGCAGGTCACTTAATAATTGTAATTGAGACAGGAATTTGCATTGCTAGGTGTTAGATATTAGCAACTGTTATAATGGTTTCCACCAAGGTCCTCTGTTCCGGCGGGAACAGAGTTTCAATCTCATTAGTCGAAGGGTATGACAGCTCCCTATAAAAGGGCTGCTATCAGACTCAACCTTCGCTGGACTGTACTTACTTGTTCTCTTACAATAAAGAGCTGTTGTTGCCTAAGCCTGAGTGTGCCTTTCCATTACCTGATCTAACACTGGCGACGAGGATGGGATTGAGAGGCAACTAGGTGAACCAGAAAGAGCATAGCAATCCAGCAAGTAAATCCAACCCGGAGCTCAGCGCGGCTTCAAGCAGCCATTTTTGAGCGGCAAAATGCCCTCAGAACACAAAATGGCCATGCACGCCCCACCGACTCTGTACGACCCAGTCACCGAGCACTGGGAATCATATATGCTGAGGTTCGATTGCTTCCTCGAAGCCAACGACTTCATGGGCCTTTCTGAAGGCCGCAAGAAGAACATGTTCCTGGGTTACTGTGGACAGGAAGTATTCAAAACAGCCAAAAACCTATCAGAGCTAACGCCACTCCAATCAGTCACTTGATTGGTGCTCCAACAGATGCTGAGGACACACTACGCTCCCAAGCCGTCTAAGCATGTCCGCCGGCACGAATTTAATATTCGCAATCAGAAGGAAGGTGAATTGATCAACGAGTACGTTGGAGCGCTAAGAAAGGCTGCAGCGTATTGCGAGTTCTGAGACCTAGACAAACTTATACTTGACTGCATCATATGCGGTGTATGGGACATTAATTTACAGAGGAAATTACTTGCCAAATCTAATCTCACTCTACAAATTGCCTTGGACGAAGCGAGGGCATCCGAAGCTGCCGTTAAGTCTATAGAAACCCTGCAGCACCAAAGCACTCCACAAGATGCATGAAAGAGCGCACATGTACATTGCGAGGCTACAGAGGCTGAGGGTTCAGAAAGCAAAGATGATAGCTGCTGCATGCGCAGTAGTCACACCAAGGCGATGCGCAAATTCAAACCACATTTCCCGCCTTGCGCAAGCTGCGGCAAAGACCATGGCAGATTGTTTTGCCATTTCCGCGATGCCATCTGCCAGCGCTGCGAGCGAAAGGGGCATGTCGCCAAGGTTTGCAGAAGCGAGCACCCCACGATGACCTGGCAGCCCAGAAGCTGACCTAACCACCAGCAGAGGCCCAAACAAGGAGCATGGCAGCTGCCACCACAGCGCTCAGAGGGCAACATCAGAGTCGTCTACCACACATCAATCGGCCACGTCCGCACAAGGCGGCCAAAAAAGGTGAAGGTCACAGTCCTCATCGAGGGGTCTCCATGCAAGATGGAGATTGACACGGGGTCATCACTGACCATCATGCTGTGGTTTACACTCAAGCAGACTATACTTAGCCAGAAGAAACAGCATCTATGCGCCCCTGACATCCGCCTTCGCGATTACCAGGGGAACCGAATCTCCATAGTGGGCCAGGGCACCTTCTGGATGCAATTCAAAAACTTCAGCGGCCAGCTCCCAGTGACGGCAGTCAGCAGTGACCTGCAGAGCCTCCTGGGGCTTCACTGGTTTGAAGCCCTGGGCCTACAAGTGACCGGTATCAACACCTTGAAAGACGAGAGCACCGAAGATTTCTTTAAGGAGTCCAAGGACATCTTTGGCACCAGTCTAGGTAAGTATGTGGGGACTCCAATCTCTTTTAATTTGGACCCCATCATAGCCCCCTTCAGGCTAAAACCCAGGAGAGTATCTTTCACTCTCTGCCCTAAAATTGATCTGGAAATTGACAAGCTCATAGGCCAGGGAATCCTAGGGAATTAAAACAAGATACTTGAATTTTATAAAACCCTCATGTGAACAAAATACAGTGGGTAAAGCATGAAAATGCTGTTTTAAGTCACATCACAGAAACAGTTTTGATACTGAACAACAATAGACACATGGTAAGCTGAAAACAAAGCAAGTGCTAACACAGAACAACATCAGAATCATATAATTAAAACCGTAAATTTTATCAAGATATTGTCAAGAGCTCATTGTTATCTTATACTGGGTTTCAGGTACTGTTGCCCAGAATTTGGCTATATTGTATATAATGCTTGAGTGCCCATTATGAAGGCAACGTAGTAATTAGCTATAGTTGATTATCCTGCATGTCTCATAAAATTCCTAATAAAATAAGACATAAATCCAGATATGGATACATTTATTTCTCATAAGGAAATTTATTAAGTGGACCTCCAACAAGGCAAATCAAAGTATATTAAAAATGGGCTTGCGAGAAGAGTCTGTGATAAGTAGGCCTTTCCAAAATAGATAGTTAGCCAATTGTAATATATTTTGCATATAACCTCCTAATGCTGACCTGCCTTTCCATATGTGGTCGCTGAAATAGCAGGTGTGAAGAGTTGCAACATAAGAAATCTAAATGTCATTTGAAATGTTAATATGGGAAAAACATCAGATAGAATTAGACAAGATATTTCTAGGGCAAGACAAAGGATTTGTTGAAGTCCTGCTTGGGATATATCAATTAAAATAAATATGATATTGAGTTTTAAAAATCCAATTATGTGCAAATGGCACAGCACGTGTGATAATCTGACTTCCACTACATTTATCTGTTTGCTTGCTAATTTGCTTCATAAAACTAATGCAGAAGCCAAGGCAGATTTTTTTCAGGATGCTGAAGATAGTATAGAAAGTCAAAATTATACTGTGCAACTAAAAATCCATTATAATATACTGAGTAGACTTTTTTTTGGTAAGCTAAAAGTCAGTGAAGTTCCATTTCAGTGGGTTTATTCTAAATTTGACTAAATGATGGGCCAACCAATTATTAATTTTGTTGTGTCCAGGCTCTGAAGATGTAAGGCCGCTAGCTGTGGTGATTGGCTGGAGGCGTGTCAGCAGGAGCGGGAAAATAAAGACAGTTCATTGGCTTCCCATTTGACAACCGCAGTATAAAAGAGCTGTCAAAAGGGGCGGCACATTGTTGCTGTTCAGCACTACTGTTGCTGTTGTTACTTGTTATGTTAATAAACCAAGTTGCATTAGATCTGTGTTGCCTCAGTCCAGTTCCCTCTGTCACCCTTCAGAACACTGGCGACGGGGATGGGATTTCAGGATTGAGCAACAGATCGGCTGAGTCGCTGAAACAGAAAGAGCTGAGGTGTTCGAATAGAATGCTGTGAATAAAGAATGGAAAGTTTTTTTCTCTCTCCTGAGGTAACCTGAACTGTGTCCTTTTCAGGATGGCCACCTTAGCCCCGTTCGCAGCTTTCAGTCCAGCAACAGAGTCCTGGGAAGCTTTTGTACAGTGTTTTGAATGCTTCCTAGAAGCTCACGATCTCACCGGGTGGTCTGGCAGCCAAAATATATCATGTTTTTTAAGTGCCTGTGGACCAGAGGTGTTCAGAACAGCCAGGGCACTTTGTGTCCCTCAGCCTGTACATTCCATTCCATGGGATGTCTTAACTGAGAAACTAAGGGCACACTACACCCACACGCCTTCCAAAATCGACCGAAGATGCACTTTCAGGCAAAGATTTCAGTTAGAGGAAGAGCCAATTAACCAGTACATAGCTGCTCTCCGGTCAGCTGCCCTCTATTGTGACTTCACTGACTTAGAAGAAAACTTACTAGATCAATGGGTCTGTGGGGTCAGTGATCTGAAATTACAGCGTCGCTTGATAGCGCGCACAGAGCTGACTCTCAAAACTACACTGGATGAAACAAGAGCTTCTGAGATGGCCAAGAAATCCTCTGTAGAAATCCAAAGATTTCAAAATGCCCCTTCTTCTGCCTCACAAGCAGCTGCTGTCCATCATGATGATGAGGAAGAGGGGGCTGATATCTCCGAGGAGGAACATAATGTCATATGTCTGCAGACATCTCCTTTCAAGAGGCGCACCAGGTGTAGGGATGCCCCCTCCACCTTATGTGCTGGCTGCAAAGGCAATCATGCCAGAGACATGTGCAGGTTTAAAGCTTTTGTGTGCCATCGTTGTGGGCGAAAAGGCCAAAGTTTGTTGGGCTCCATCCCCTGTGCCAGAGCACCACCCAATTAAGCCAGATACTGCGAAGCCGCCCAAACATCCTACCAGGTTTAGGGAGGGCTGTTATGCTATCTCTGAAGATAGTGAGTATTTAGAGCTGTCCATAAATCAAGCTAAGGAAAAAAACAGTGAATTTTTTTTCCTCAGTGTCCACCTTGAAGAAGCACTCTGTCAGATGGAGGTGGACACTGGCTCTTCATGCTCCCTCATCTCCTGGAGCACTTTAAAATGTTTAGTGCCCTCCATGGTGAAGAATCATCTCTCTCCCTGTGCCGTCTGTCTGCGCGACTATCAAGGACAGTCAATCCCTTTGTAGGCAGCGGCCTCTTTAAGGTGGCCACCAAGCATTTTACTGGTTGCCTCCCGCTCATTGTGGTCCAAGACCCCCTTCCCACATTGCTGGGTCTTGACTGGTTCCAGGCATTGAGGCTTGACGTCATTGGCATCCATGCCATGGCAGCTGAAGATTTCCAGTCCTTGACCAACAAATTCGCAGATATTTTCAAAGATGGTTTGGGTAAATATATTGGCACCCCTATATCTTTTAATTTAGATCCCCAGGTAGCACCAATTTGCCTTAAGCCTAGAAGGGTTCCTTTAGCATTCCGCCCTAAGCTGGATGCTGAATTGGATAAATTGATCAGCCAGGGAGTGTTAGAACCTGTGGATCATGCGCGTTGGGAAATGCCAATTGCTATCCCAATGAAGCCAGATGGGTCTATAAGGGTGTGTGCAAGATAACAAGGTAACTTTGAACACAGCAGTGCAGGCTAACCCTTATACTGTTCCAGTGGTACAACATCTGCTTCATTTCCTGGGACAGGGTTCCATATTTGCAAAGCTCGACCTAGCGCAGGTGTATCAGCAGCTCCCTGTGGACGATGTCACTGCTGATGCGCAGACAATTGTGACCCACAGGGGAGCCTTTCGCTGTCGCTGCCTGCAGTTTGGAGTTAGTACAGCCCCAGGGATCTTTCAAAGTCTCACGGAGCGCCTGCTCCAAGGGATCCCTGGGATTGTTCCCTATTTTGACGACGTGCTGGTCAGCGCTAGTAACCAGCACGCACTCATTGCCACCTTACGCATCATGCTCACCAGGTTCTGCAACGTTGGGTTGCGGTTAAAAAAATCCAATGCAAAATAGGGGTCCCACAAGTAGAATTTCTAGGGTACCATGTAGACAAGTCTGGCACCCACCCCACCCCTTCCAAGTTAGAGGCAATCCGTCAGACTCCCACCCCTAAAAACAAGTGGATCTCCAATCTTTTTTAGGTCTTCTAAATTTCTATGCTGCTTTCTTGCCGCATAAAGCTTCGGTTGCTGAGCCTCTCCACTGACTCCTCGACAAGAAAGCAGCCTGGAAATGGGGCAAGATGCAAGCCCGCACTTTCGCAGCTGTCAAGGCCTTGTTAACATCAGATTCTGTTTTAGTTCAGTAGAGCGAATCCCTGCCTCTTGTCCTCGCGTGCGGTGCTTCCCCATATGGTATTGGAGCTGTGCTTACCCATAGGTTGCCAGTTTGTTCTGAACTTGCCAAATCACTCAGAGATGGGTTGCTACCAGTTCAGCCCAGTTCAGCCAAACCGGTAGTGGTGGCGGTGAGAGGCTCTGCCCACCCACCTGGATGCTTTTGCACATGCAGTATTGTGCGCATGTAAGCAAACCAGTAGGAAACCGGTTAGAAACCCACTACTGAAATCACTGTTCTTGTTTCCATGCTATGCAGAAAAAATAAATAAAGAGGAATTAAGAGCAAACTTCCAAACAGTCTCAAATTAAATCTAGTTAATTGTGTTCCATTGATTCTAATAATTCCAAAGAAAGGGAATCAAAATGTTTCTAATCCTATCACATTAGGATAGCAGTGAAAATCAAACCACAAAATAAATAGAAAGATGAATAATTTAGTGGGAAATGGGAGGCTGAGCAAGTGACAGATGGGTGGAGTTAATGAGATCCTGAAAAAAGAAAGATGAGAAATTTAAAGGACAAAAGATAACATACGAGGTGGTATGTTGATTTGAGAAAAACAAGAATTGTTTGCAAGTACAGACAGGTATGAACAGGTATTCTGTAATGAAACTTGTGGCATAAACCAGATGTAACTATTTCCTTTTTGCACCCTGATGTCATTCATTTAATTAATTTGGTTTACTATTTTGAATTCTATTTTTGCTTTCTGCAGGACTTCAACCCAAAGAGATTGGCGTGATAGCTTTGTATGTATGCCTGGCATTTTTAGATGACACTTGAATGAAATATCTCTTTCTGCAAGACCACTACATTTTATTTCAGTTGTTAAAAAGAAAAGAGATGTTTTTCTTTAGTACAATAAACTGGTTGTCATATAATAGCTGTCAAAGTTGGCTCCTCTCTGCAAGAAGTATTCTCCTCTATACAAGAGAAGTATGCAACATTTTAAGGTCTTTGAATGATATGCCTGGAGAATTTTCCAAGGTTTGTAGGGCCAGAACCAAGAAATAGACATGGCCAGATTAAAAACCAAATTTGATTTGAAATAAGGTTTTCAATATTAAATTTAACCACTATTTCTACATTTAATAATTTTACAGCAGCTAGGTTTGGAGTCTGCATATTATTCAAGAACCTCAGTCTGGGCCATATAATCACACATGTCCATGGAACATTATTTGCAGTTACAACCCAGATTTCGATGGCCATTTCCTTCCAGATATGTGGCCATATTCCTGATGATTCATCATGAAGACACATCATTTAAATTGATATGTTGGCTTGCTTTCCATTTGGTGCCTTGGCTGAAGGAGCCAGGCTAGAACAAGGAGACAATGAATTCTAGTGCTATTTTAGGCATATATGCCAATTAGATGAATCTGGACAGTCATTCTCAATTAAATCTAGAAAGAAGGCAATGGCAAACACTTCCTCAAAGTATTGCCGAGACACTAAATCAATATGAGATAAGACTTTTTTAAAGTTTTTTTTTTAAAAAAAACTTGCATTATCATTAGAAACTACAATTTTTTAATTTGGTGTTGAACATTTCTTAATTTAACATACTATTCTGAAATGTAATTATGACACCTTGGCACCTGCCAAGAAAGAGCTAATGATGTTATTTTTAAATGGAAAATGAAACTGGTATGAATAAACAGACCTTTTCAAGAAAATTGTTATATTTTACTATTGTAATACACTTGAATTTGATAAAGAAACATTGATCTATTATGATAGACATTGAATACTTTTCCCTTTCTTAATTCATTTTAAACATGAATGCTAGTTTACACTGTATAGATGCAATCCACATATACTAAAGAAAATCAAAATGCTTCTGGATATATTTGGAAATCTGACTTCCTTTCTTAATTCTCTTCTGTTGTAAAGCAATACAATACCATTTTCACATACATTAATATATAATGACTTAAGGGACTCTCTATTTCTTAAAATAGTAAATAAACCCAATAGCTATAGATAATATTTCATAGGATCATTGCAGGAGAAGACACAGATGCTTTAAAACAGGAGTGTCAAACTCAAGGCCTGGGGGCCGAATTCGGTCTGCGGGGTGCTTAGATCTGACCTGCAGGGCCACCCTGGAAACAGCCCGTTTTCAGTGGCAAAGCTCTTGGGCCACCACAGGCACCCCTGACATGAACGATGTATAGCTGACCACCCTGACTCTGCCTCCCGAGGTCAAAACAACACTGATGCATCCCTCAATGAAATCAAATTTGACACCCTGCTTTAAAGGTATACCAACAGAGACAGTGTTTGTGCCATTGGGTGCTGAGAAATATCTTTTTTAATGGAATCCAAAGTGCTGAGTAGTTCTAATGTTTCACTTTTAGAAGAAGCTGAACATATAGGCAATCCTCGAATTACAACCATAATTAAGCCCAAAAGAAATTGTTACTTGAGTTTTATCCCATTTTACTACCTTTTTTTAACCACAGTTATTAAGTGAATCACTGTACTTGTTAAGTGTTCATGAGGTCATTAAGTGATTCTGGCTTCTCCCATTGGTTTTATTTGTCTGAACCTGGCTTGGAAGCTTACAAATGATGACCACATGACAGATGCCATAAGTACATGTCATAAGTACATGTCAGTTGCGAATCGCCCAAATTTTGATCACATGGTCACAATAAACCTAAGTGTGAAAACAGGTCATAAATAACTTTTGCCAGTGCTGTTGTAACTTCAAGTGGTTATGGTTGTAAGTCAAATACTATTTGTACTACATTTATATAGCCATATTACAAGACCAATGTAAAATCTTCAAGCATTATCACTTGTGACATCAAAGTTCTATATCATAATAGATGTAGATGGGCCCCTAGCTGTATAACTAGTTACTTTTTTTAAAAAAACTGCATCACATTAATTTGTTTAAAACAAAGAAAAAAATGCTTTTCTTTTTTTGTAATGCTAATTTGGATTTTATGCACTTTTTTACTCAATCTGATGTAGAACCTAGGGTATATTTGTCTAATCTGTAACAAAAGTGAAATGTCTGCAAAAAAGTATATTTGTCCATCTTCTTCTGATCCCATACTCCCAAATACCTTAACAATGGGTGCTTTGAAAATTTACATGGAATACCTACCGGAAAAAATCCTGGAGGGTAAAGATCCTCCCCCTGACAAAGGATGTGGAGCTGCAATGTTATTTAAGAGTCCTTCCCTCAGGAATCTTGGGCAAAGAGACTGGAACCCAATGGCCGGGAAGGGTCCTTATAAAAGATAAAAACTCTCATTAATTATAGGCAGAGATTTTAGTTGCTGAAATGAAACTGTTTCCAATAGAGACAGACCATGATAATATTAAATAGCTTAATTATTAATTTACAACAAGTTGTATAATCAGCTCATGCCAGCCATACAGATATTACTCCAAGGATTAAGTTTCATTTTGGTGCCACATTTTAATTGAGGAAAATGTGAGATTTGGAGAAACATCTTTTGTTATTATTAGCTTGGTTAACTGTATTTTTTGTAGATAAATCTGTTAAACAGGTCAGAACATTTTCAATGAGCAAAATGATCTTTATACTTGGTGATTGTAAACTACATTTTCAATTTGGTTTAACATATCAATTTCTAATCAATACCTGGACCTCAATGTGTATATTATGACAAACCAGGAAATCTTCTTATGGTTCTCTCGTACCGTAACAGATTGGAACAATAATAATTGGACAAGTTCATAGATTCTGCAAACCTCAAAGTATTAATAAGGTCTGCTAATGAAAAATAGTATATACAGTAGTTTTATACATATTGAAAAGTCACAGATAGTAAACTATGAAAGTAATATTTGCCTGACTATTTGAATTTGATTAAAAAATACAGAAAGCCATAATTATGTACTGTATATGTCTTATTGGATTTAGTTATTACACAGGGTGTCAGGGATTCCCAAATATTCTGGCTAGTTGTACATTGGGAATTTTAGAAACACTGGAAAAAATTCAGATCTAATAAGGCATTGCATAGCATTTATTTAGAGACATTGTCAGTGATAATTTGAGCAGAAAAGTAGAACCTTCCCCGCATTGTACATGTTACAGAAGGACACTACAAGTTCACAGCGTTCTTACTGTGTAGGATTTAAGTCTCCTCGTCCACCTCCTGGAGTTTGATTACAAAACCTTAAGATATCTTATTATTATGCTTTTAAAGACTTTTCTGTTTTTTTATTTTTTTGCAAATAAAACTTCTCACATTTGGTTCAGTCTGGATACCACCATTGTTGGAGAGTTAATTATAGGAGGATTTGGTGACTCATTTTGTTAGACAGAATCAATTTGCGATTTGTGACTTCCAAAGATATAGACAGGTTGTTTGGAGCAGTAAATTCCACCACTTATCCATTAGATCTTTACCCAATTTGGTTTGTAACATCTAGGTGGCAGGTTATTAGACTTACTTAATTTCCCTGATTGCCTTATTTATATTTAGCAGTGAGTTGAAAGAGGGATAGTAAATTGTCACTGAATCCAGACATGTCAGAGGTGTTCATTGTGAGTGGGTGTATTCCAGAGAAGTAATAGACATTGCTTTTGTGAATTGGGCTACACTCTCCTAGAAAGAACAGATGTTCACATGGGACAGTTTCTGGATTGAACTATCTCTCTGGTTGCAAGAGTCAGGAGTACTCTTTACCCTTTACCAGCTGTGTCTTTTTCAGCAACAAAATGACCTTAATACTGTGGGCCACATGCTGTTAACTTTCAGATATGACTACCATAGCACACTTTCTATTACTTTTGTATTTAACACAAATACCACAATTAATGTCAAATTTAGCAATGAGGCTGTTTCTAAGAAACCACACTATGATGTAGTAAAAAGATAGTATTGCACCTGTTTCTAATTTGTTTTAGTAAAAAAGAAAAAATAGGTGCTAGCTAAGTGGAAGAATATACCTTTCTATATGAACCCATACCCCGATCAGTGAGATCAATTTAGCAGGCTACAATGCCATATGCTCACCTCATAATGAAAAGTATTGAGCTTTTTCTCTTTATCTGCCACAATTCTTTGCAACCCATCCACTAAGTTAAAGGGCTTAATCTCTTTATTCATTAAAAATGGCTTTTAACAATTTTAATTACTGATTTTAATTTTAACATGATTGTATTAATTTTGATTTTATGTTTCATTGTAAATCACCAAGAGACCTCAGTAGGCAGTATAAATCGAATAATTGAATGAATGAAAGAATATAACAGCATACTCCTGTGAGACTCACATTCCAGTGTTATTGCAAAAGAAAGGATGACGATCAACGTAGGAAAACGCTGCAATGCACAGATTTAAAACCTGCTATTTAATATTATATGCCTATGTCTTGACCAAGAACATGAAAGAGGAGACAAGGAAACAAAGTTCCACATTAAGGGCAATTTACGCAGTCTAAACTGCTTGTTTGTCACATTGTTCTTAACTTAACTTTAACTTAACTTTATTCAATTTCTAGACCGCCCCTCTCTCAGAAGGGACTCGGGGCGGTGTACAGTCATATTAAACAATAAAACAGTAAATATACATAGTATAAATATAAAATAAATATAGGGCTGGAGGAGGTAACAATAATTCACTGTACAAATTTAGTTTAAGTTAAATTGAAATTTTAAAAATTTAAAATACATTAACCCTAAAAACTATCCCAGATAAAAATATCCGCCAGGAGGTAAGAATGGAACTATATATGGGCCAGACCGGCTAATTGGAACAGGTGAGTCTTAAGTTTTTGTCAGAAGGAGCGGAAGTCGGTAGTAGTTCTAATATCGGGGGGGAGGTCATTCCAGAGGGTTGGGCCCATCACAGAGAAGGCTCTACTCCTAGGCTCTGCCCGTTGGCATTGCTTGGTGGACGGCACCCGGAGGAGTCCCTCCCTGTGAGAGCGAATTGGTCGCAGGGATGTATGCGGTAGGATGCGATCCCGCAGGTAGCTAGGTCCTGTGCCATGGAGCGCTTTGAAGATGGTAATCAGCACCTTGAAACGCACCCGAAAAACCACAGGCAGCCAGTGCAGCTCGCGCAGGAGAGGTGTTACGTGGGAGTACCTAGTACTCCCCATGATAGCCCGCGCGGCCGCATTCTGAACTAGCTGTAGTCTTCGGGTGCATCTCAAGGGGAGCCCCATGTAGAGAGCATTGCAGTAGTCCAGACGAAACGGCACCAGTGCATGAGTGACTGTGCGTAAGGCGTCCCGGTCCAATAGGGGGCGCAATTGGCGCACCAGGCGAACCTGGTGGAACGCCCCCCTTGCCACGGCTGCCACATGGTCATCCATCGACAGCCGGGCATCTAGGAGGATGCCCAAATTGCGCGCCCGTTCCACAGGGGGCAGTTGCTCGCCCCCTATGGCCAGTGATGGAATCAACTGGTTGAACTGAGGTGCCGGTAACCACAGCCACTCTGTCTTGGAGAGGTTAAGCCTGAGTCTGTTGTCCCCCATCCAGACCCGGACGGCTTCCAAACACCGGGACATCATTTTGACAGCCTCGTTGGGGTGGTTTGGGTTGGAAATGTACAGCTGAGTGTCATCAGCGTACAGATGGTATCCGACCCCAAAACCATGGATGATCTCACCCAGTGGCTTCACATATGTGTTGAACAGAAGGGGCGAGAGGACCGATCCCTGCGGCACCCCACAGGTGAGCGACCTCAGGGTCGACCTCTGCTCCCCTGCCAACACACATTGCGTCCGGTCGGAGAGGTAGGAGCCGAACCACCGCAGGACAGTGCCCCCAACTCCCATCCCCTCCAGCCGGCGCAATAGGATACCATGGTCGATGGCATCAAAAGCCGCTGATAGATCTAATAGGACCAGGATAGAGGAGCAACCCCTATCTCTGGCCCTCCAGAGATCATCAACCAACGTGACCAAGGCCGTCTCCGTGCTGTGACCGGGTCGGAAACCGGACTGGCGCGGGTCTAGATAGTCGGTTTCTTCCAGGTGTCGTGGGAACTGCTGTGCCACCACATTCTCTACAACCTTCGCTAGAAAGGGAAGGTTGGAGACAGGACGATAATTAGCTAGTTCCGTCAGGTTCAGGGAAGGCCTCTTGAGTAAGGGCCTCACCACCGCCTCTTTCAAGGCAGCCGGTAGGGACCCCTCACCCAATGAAGCGTTCACTAGGCCCAGGAGCCAGCCTCATGTCACTTCCCAGGATGCCAGTACCAGCCAGGAGGGGCACGGGTCCAATAAACATGTAGTGGCTCACAGCCGCCCACGTAACCTGTCCAAATCCTCGGGGGCAACAGAATCAAACTCCTCCCAGAATGGTCTCTCAAGACTCACTGTTGACGACTCCTCCGGTCCACTGACGGGGGCCCATCCACTCCGGATCTGAGCGATTTTGTCCTGCAGATATTCCCCAAACCCCTCTGCTCTACCCTGTAAAGGGGCTTCCCGCGACCTCTGTGATAAGAGGGAGCGGGTCACCCGAAACAGGGCAGCAGGGCGGTTATCGGCGGACGCAATAAGAGCGGCACAATGTCTACGTTTGGCCGCTCTTAATGCCACAAGGTAGGTCCGTGAATAGGCTCTTACCTGTGTTCGATCAGATTCAGAGCGCGAGGACCTCCACCTGCTCTCTAGGCGTCTCCTGTGGCGTTTCATCACCCTTAGGTCCTCGGTGAACCAAGGAGCCAGGGTGGTTCGTTGCCGTAGGAGAGGCCGCAAAGGCGCAACCCGGTCCAAGGCCCCAGCAGCCGCCCTATTCCAGGCGGCCACTAGGTCCCCCGACCGAGAGCGGGTCAGGGCTACAGGAAGTGGCCCAAGCTCCATCTGGAATCTATCCGGTTCCATCAGGCGCCTGGGGCGGTACCAACTTGGACAGTCTGGTTCCGCCTCCCCGCGGTGGGGGGTAGCGCCAGGGAAGTCAAGCCGGAGAGATGAGTGATCTGACCATGACAGGGGGGTAATAACCAAATCCCCTATTCCCAGATCACTCGTCCACTGCCCAGATACAAAAACAAGGTCCAGCGTGTGACCGCCCTCGTGTGTGGGGCCCTGAATTAATTGGGTCAGGTCCATGGCTGTCATGGAAGCCATGAACTCCCGAGCCACCTCGGACGCTTCCCTTGTCGACGGCAAGTTGAAGTCCCCCATAACCATAAGTTTGGGGGTTTCAACTGCCGTTTCTGAGATCAGCTCGAGGAGCTCGGGCAGGGCTGCTGATGCATAGCGAGGAGCCAAGTATACAATCAGCAAGCCCCACTGCCTCCCTGGGCCCCATTTCACACCAAGGGACTCACACCCGGATATCTGAGGCACAGTGAACTCTCTTGGCTCCAGACCCTCCCGTATAACCACCGCCACCCCACCACCCTTACCCAGGGCCCGGGGCTGATGGAATGCACGGAAACTCGGTGGGCACATTTCCACGAGGGGTAAACCACCCTCGTGGCCCAACCAGGTCTCCGTTATCCCTGTAAGGTCCAGCTCCCCCTCCGAGAGCAACTCATTAATGAGGGGGGCCTTGTTGATAACGGACCTTGCATTGCAAAGCATCAGCCTCAGGCCCTGGCTCTGTAGTTCCTGGCCACCTAGGCTGCGGGGGTTGGTACAAGCGACCGGGCGTGTCCAACAGCCACGGTCTCCCAACCGACTACGAGATCTTCTTCTATCCTCGCACCCACCCCTCCCTACGACCGTTGTAATAGGGCAACCCTCTATTGGAGTGTCATTCTCCCTCCCCCCCTACTCCGCTCACTTCCCTCCTGATCTCACCTGTTCGCCTGGCACTGGTCCCCCTCCTGGCCTGATTAACCCACCCACCCACCCTAGAGCCCCCCTAAAAAGGATAAAAAGCATTTCATTAAAAATCTTGGCTGCTTCTGAAGCTTATTTTATCAATTCAGATCTGGATTGCAGTGCATTGGCAAAGATGTCTGGCTGAAGATGGGATTGGTTGTTCCCATACTTTCCCTTATTTGTTCATAAGGGTAGCAGTGAATGGCCTATACTAGTAATGTACCAGTAAAGATAAATCTGTCCTATAACACAGATCTGTGTTTAGTCAAATACTGAAGTTCACGATATTTTTCTATAATTCATACATCAGAAATTACTTTGATCAAGAATACTGAAATGTATATCTTTTAGAAGAGAAATATTGCCTGGTTTAAAACCAAAAGATGAAAAGCATAGTATCAGAGGTGGGTTGCTAATTTTTTTACTACCGGTTCAGGCATGCGCCTGCACATACGTGACATTTCTAAACCTAGGCAGAAGCATCTAGGTGGGAGGAGCCTCCCGCTGCTACTACTAATTTGGCTGATCTGGGCCGATCCGACAGCAACCCTTCTCTGCATGGAATGTCAGGTGGGCTTTGAAATTTTGTTAATTAGAGTTAATTGGAGAATTTGAACTCTGGAACATCAATCTTAATTCAAGACCCTGACTGTTTTGATTCTTTGTTCAATCTTACCTTTTTTCCATAGACTTCCACTCAATCTCCCCCCCCCCCCTGGCAATTATGGCTTGATGTGATGAAGTTACATTCTGCCTTCTCCACAAAGAGGGAAATCAGAAAAGAATTTTTTATTCCTAGAAAAATATAAGGCATTTACTTTGAATTTAAACCTATTCTTTTTATTAATTATTAATTAAAAAGTCTACCCTATTTTGAGTTTTCAAAGCCAAAATCAATCTCTATGAGCCACAGTGTTGTATTTCCCCTTAAACTGAAAATTGTGATGATTTGTTGGGATGTATTCAATTCTGTGTAAAACCGAATCTGTTTTGGATTGAATCTAACATGCTGGAATCAGTTGATGGGGTCAGTTGATCCCTTTTTGGCATTATCTTAATAGCTTTCATTGATCCAGCCTCATTAAGAGTATTGTGAGACTAAGCTATTGTCTTTCTTGGGTGTGCTGGTGAAGCTTCACCAAGCATTTCCCAGTTATCTCTTTGATTATCACAAAGAATTTGTTTTCGAAAATTATGAGGTAAGTAAAAGGAATATTATAACGCTATCATTTCTGAGCTGCACCTATCTAGACAACTACCAGATGGCAGGGTAAAATACAGAAAATGTAGATATACAGTTATGATAGTCCTCAAAAAGATCTGAAATATTAATTCACTGGAATTGTATGTGCACCGTATGCAGGTATAAGGACAAACAATAGCAGTTCTTGCTCATATCATACCAGCAGTCCATCTTTCTTTGACACTTACATTTCTGCACCAGTCATATTAGATGGGGGAAAATAATTAGTGTGTGAATAATGGAGAGAAGGGAGTCTGGATTCCTTCCCTTTGCTATATAACCTTTAGCCATTTCTTTAAGAAGGCGCAAGGATAAATTTTTATTAAGTAGACATTTACTTCCAGCTAAGAGTAGATAATATGGCACTTTCTGAAATCAATCATCTGCCTCATTAAAAGGCAGTTTCTTAGGTTCATGGGAACTCTTTGTTTGTCTACAGAATGTTTATGTTTAGTTGATCAGCTGATAGCTTTAAAAGTCACAGAGTATAAACATTTCACATTTAATAGCATTCAAATTGTAGATACATGGTGACATCATTGGCAACAGAGTGATGGTCACACTACTTTTTGTTGTTGATGCCAAAAACTTTCCTGTATCATCTACACTATGTGCAGCAACACTTATCAAAATGTAATAGAGAGTTATCCCCAGTGAACCCAGGAAAATATATTTGTGTATAAACAGCCCCATCATAATTTTAGGGCCAGAAGTATTTAGAGAAAGCAACAAGGAATTAGGGAAATGGGAAAGATGTCATTTTATGGTTGTAAAAAAACAAACAAACCTGTAATGTTAATGAAGCAGTACATTAGGTGTAGCAAATAAAGGGATAATAAGTTGTATGGTTTCTCTCTACTTAATATTAATAGGCATATGGTACACGTCTTTTTATACCCATGAAATTCTTCTCAAATAGAAATGACTGGACAAATGAAGGAATGAACAAAATGTGATTCTTTATAAATATTACAGTGTTATCAAGCATGGAAGCAGCTTATGAGACAACTTGTAACTATTCCCAAATATCAGGAAAAGCCCTATTAGTTAGTCTTATGGTTTTTTTTTTAAATGAAGAAACTTATCTAAAATGACTGTCTATTGATTACTTTAGAAGCTCTCAGTTGCAGAGTGTACTTTCAGCTGATGTTTACTTCCAGTTGGGGATTGGGGTGGTGAAGGGGAAATGTAAAGTACTTTGCCAGGAAGTTTAATAACACATTTTGCTTCCTCTGGCTTCTGCTTCCATTATTTTCAAGCTGAATTGCATGTTTGTTCCTCAGAGACAGCCAACACCTGGCTCTCATTATAATCAGGAAAGAAACAGGTTCCTTCATCTTCATGAGATGTAATTTTGCAATGATTAACCGAAATGAAAAGAAAAAAAAGGCCCAGGAAGAAAAATCAACTAAAATATAATTCATTTATATATTCCAAAGTTTACTTAGGCACAGTGACAAAAAGTAATGTTAGCTTTAGAAACACATAAATGGATGATGAATTGCTGAGCTTCCTTGCCTAAGCATTATCCTTCTTTTGTATATAATATGCTTCACTTCTTACTTTCAGCTTGATACATTCATACCTTCAAAGGAAGAAAATTTGATCTGATTGTATATATACAGGCTTTTATCTTGTTTAATAAATCTATTCTGGGTCACAGTAGTAATAGCTTGACAATATTTAGATAACAAAAAATAACAGTCCCTCCCCCATAAAGAGGGACTTTGGGGGTGGAGGGATACAACATCATCTATCTCCAGTCTACAGCCGAGTCCTTTCAACAATTCCAAGAAGGCTCCACACCCTTTTTCAATATGTAGGTGACCATGATGACACAGTGGCCTCAACAATTCTAAAACAGTGGTTCCCAACCTTTTTTTGACCATGTCCTACCTAAGCATCTTTAAAATCCTGATCCCTGCGCCCCCTCCCCCCAGTGACATAACATTGCCAAAAAGGCATTAAGAGTTGTAAACCTTATTTTATGAAGCTTTTTCTACTGCTAACTAGGGCATACAAAACCTTTGCTAGACCAATCCTTGAATACTGCTCACCTGCCTGGAATCCACACTATATATCGGACATTAATACCATAGAGAGGGTCCAGAGGTATTTCACAAGAAGATACTTAACTCCTCTGCTTGCAATAAAATACCTTTGTTTTAAAGCTAAAATGTAAGACGAGTCAACCACTTTCTACAACATGATCTTGAGCACGTGATCATCTTTTTCAAGTTCAATACCAGGAATTATTTTAAAGTTTTGAACTGATAAGGAGCTAGAGGAACTCTGAAATATAATCAAACAAATTGTAAAGGAAGAATGTGAAAAAAGATTGCCAAAAAACAAGAAATGAAAGGAAGCGAACACCTGGCGCAAATTGCCAAGAAGGGAAGATAAGACAAAGTCAATACAAACAAAGCTGTCAGGACGATGTCAAAGAACTGCAATTCACTGTCATAAGAGTCAAGAAACAACACTACAATGCCATCAGCAAAGACATTAAAGATAGAAACAATAACAGAAAGTTTTTCAAAAGCTCAAAAGATAAAAGGAGTATGAAGAAATTCTGTATATCAGCAATCAACACCAAAGATATTTAGAAGATATTCCTTATATACAATAATGTCTAGTACTAGAAGACAAAATTAGGGCACCAATTTAGTGATAAGCAAGTCAGAAGACTATAAGTATTAATGAAATTAGCTGTCATGTTTGCTTGCTTCTTGGACTTTGTTGTGTTCAAATGTGTACCGTCCACTTCTGATACAACCTTATACTGCTCAGTGCTATTTGGCTACCGAGGTCAACTCAGTATGCACCGATGCTGCAGTCTTACTTTCCTGATCAGACCTTTCCCTCCTACCTGTTAGGACTGTAATCACCGTCACTCCATTAAGCCTCAGCTTATTCTTTAATCTGATTCTGCTTTTTGCTGGCTTTATGTCGCCAGTGTTCTAAGTCTGGCAAATGAGGTGTAGCATGCTATAAGCCAAAAAACACTGAACTGTATGCTCATTGCTTGGCTTCTTATGACTTTCTGGACATAGAGGTGGGCTGAAATGAGCATAGAGTAGCTATTAGGTAAAGGTAAAGGTTCCCCTCGCACATATGTGCTAGTGTTCCCAACTCAAGGGGGGTAATGCTCATCTCCGTTTCAAAGCCGAGGAACCAGCACTGTCTGAAGACATCTCCGTGGTCATGTGGCCGGCATGACTAAACACCGAAGGCGCACAGAACATTGTTACCTTCCCACCAAAGGTAGTACCTAATTTTCTACTTCAATTTTTACATGCTTTCAAACCGCCAGGTTGGCAGAAGCTGGGACAAGTAATGGGAGCTCACTTCGTTATGCTATGCTAGGGATTTGAACTGCCGAACTGCCGACCTTTCTGTTTGACAAGCTCAGTGTCTTAGCCACTTAGCCACTAGAGCAGCTATTACACAAATATAAAATTTATTCTTCAACGTTATCATACAGATTTTCAAATAGTTAAGTTAAATAGTAATTTAAAATATCCTTGTCTTCTTCATCATTTTGGCTATAGAACTGAAAAAAGGCATCTCCTAGATTACCCAGGAGCAACAATAAAAATAATCCTTTTTTTTTTTGCATTCAACAATCAGAATTCCACAAATAGACAACAAAATATATATTGAATGTGAACAAAAATAAAACCAGGTGAAACTTTTTTATTGTTATGATCAAGCATAATTCTAAAACATAATTTTAGTACATTTAGAAACAATATGTTAGCTAGAGAGTAGCAACTATGGATAAAAAGGTATGTTAAAGGCATTATAATTGAGCATTTTTATAAAGAGTAATACACGGGAACACCTGCCCTGACACCTGCCTCACAAGCGGAAGAACTGGGCCACGGCCACGTGGGCTCCTGCTGTATATGGCTGCCAATGCTGCTGCCACAAGGCAGGTGTTGGGGCGTGGATGGCCTGGCTGTGGGAGCCCTGAGGTAAGCTAGCGCAGGGCATGTAGGGCAGTTCCACCATGCCTCTGCCTCGCCTCATGGCATGAGCAACCATGAGCAACCAGACAGAATGGGTGGGTGCCAGCTGCGCAGGTTCTTAAGCAGGGCTTATTTTGGGGTAGGGCTTATATTACCCATATGCAGAAAACATACTAGGGCTTATTTTCAGGATAGGTCATATTTTTGGGAAAACAGGGTACATAGCCTAATATTTTCAGGATTTGAGAAGAAGGAATTAATCTGTCTTTAAAGCATAAATATTCAAGTTATTTATGAACAAAAACTGTAATTGACCTAAATTCAGCAAATGAAGTTCATTACAGGAGCTCACAAGTAAAAAAAAAAGAATCGATCCCAAGTGTGTTCTGTTTTCAAAATATTTTTTGTATATTTGCTGCACTTCCTATCTCACGTGAGTAGCTACTAACTCCTGTTATTAAGCCCTGGAAGCATTTTTCCCCCAGCATCATATATAAGAAATGCTAAAGAGGTAGAACTCTCTTCAATAACTGCTTACATATTATCCTGGGTATATTTAATGATGCAGCCCAGATAATGTTATTGCAGTGTTCTGCAGTTAAATCTTGCTCAGCTTTGCCAGTCCATAATGAAAGAGAGAGTTAGGCATATTCACTTGTAAGGATCAAGCAATGCTGTTAAAAAGATTCATGACTTTCATTTAACCAAGGTTTTTTTTGGCAGTGGTTTGCATTGTTGATAATGACCTCATTAATGGATTCCTCAGAGTAAAATTACAAGTATAATATTCTGGAATAAAAACAATTACTAAACAATTGCACCTGGCTGCTTTTGTATTCATTCTTTAGCATTTGTGAAATTATGAAGTTCAGGGCCACACCGCCACTTTATATTGTCTACAATATTAAAAAGCCGGCCCAATGAATTATAGTAGGATCTAGGTAGCGTTTTCGGTCAGTCATCATATTAGCAAAAGAGTAGGTTTGTGAATCAGATTAGATTTTGAGCCAAGTTTCATTGGGAAGGCTTGCTACCTAAATGAAGTTGTCATTTGGATTCACCTTCTCTATCGCCATGGGTGCCATAGGTGTTTCACCCACAGCACACCCCTACATCTTTTCAGGGATTGCTTTGTAACTTTTTATTTCTCTGGCAAGTATTATATACCTACAAAGCATACATTAATAAGAATTCACCCCTTTCTATGGTCATTGCTATATTTAATTAAAATTGATTGATTATGTGTCATCTAGTCAGTGCTGATTTTTAGCAACAACAAAGATAGATTTTCTCCATAATGAACTGTTCCTAATCGGATCTTTCAGTTCTTCCAATAGAGTACCCATTGGCAGAATAACAAACTATCATTTATGCTTCCACTGAAAACTATGGATTGATTTGCTTGATGATCCATCAATTTATTTTCTTGGCTGTCCACAGTATTATCAGGAGTCTTCTTCAGCACCAAAATTCAAAGGCATCAATACACTTTCTATCCTGATTCTTCAAAGTCCAACTTTCACCTCCAGAGAGAGTCATAGCGAATACTATTGCTTGCATTAGTCTGTTGTTGTTGTTGTTTTTTTTGTATGAAGACACATTGCAGTATCAGAGTATTTTTTCCAAGTCTTCCTGACTGTTCTACCATGTGCTATGTGAGGAGTATTTCTTGACTGCTCCTTGCTTTCCTGTTGATGGTTGAGCCTAAAAGTCAGAAGCCATCTTCCGCTTCAATATTTTTATTATTAATTCTAGGGCTGGTTGTTTTACCTGTTGTCATTGATTTGATCTTTTTTAAAATTTAATTTTAGTCCAATTTTTCACTTTGCTCTGTGATCTTTATTAATAGTCTTTGCAGATCTTTTGCATTTCCAGCTATTAGAGTAGAGCATCGTGCATGTTATTGAGGTTATCTGTCCAATTTTAAACCTCATCCTGTTGCAATCCAACTGTCCTTAATTCAGCATATAGGTTGAATAAATAAGGGGAAAGTATGTAGCCTTCTCTCACTCCTTTCCCAACCTAGAGCAACATTGTTTTGCCATACTGTCCATACTGTAGCTTCCTGTTCTGTATAGAGGTTTCTCAACATATACAATCAACATAATCAAAGGCCTTTATATGATCTAGTGTTCCCTCAATCTTGGCAGCTTGAAGATTGTGGACTTCAGTTCCCAGAATTCCTCAGCCAGCAAGCTGGTTGGGAAATTCTGAGAATTGAAGTCCACTCATCTTCAAGCTGCCAAGGTTGAGAAACACTAATATAATCAAAGCATATACTGCCTTCTTTTGGGCATTTTCTGGCCTTCTCAATTTTCCAGCATGCACCAGAATAGTCCCTCAGTCTTTTATAAAGACAGCTTGAACATTTGTCACCTCTTTTTCCATATAGGGATCTAATTTGACTGTATACTCCTAAGCATAATTTTGATAATAGGTGAAATTAAGGATATAAAATGACACAATATTATTACATTTCTACAAAAGATGGAAGAAAATGCCTTTCTTATGACAACCAATTGGGCATTTCATAGAATAATGATTATATGTGATTCTTATATTAAATTTTAGTGCTATAGTTCTTAAGACATAATTCATACATTCAAACAGTTAAAATTGCTGGACAAAAAGTTGCCTGTTTTATAAATGATAAAATAAAGTTCCATCAGGACAAATGATAGAAATGATCTGATGTAAGATTGCTTAATTTGTGAAGTGCTACATATCATTCAATGTAAAAAACTGTATAATAATAAACCTTTTGAATACACATACTGCAATATATTTTTGCATATATTTGTGCAAAGAAATACAGGAGCAAGCCACATCAGAGACCAAAGGAATACAGAATCCCAGAGAGATTAAAATAACATAGTAACCAATCTATATACAGCTTTTTTTCATAATTTTTAAAGAGATGTTCTAACATTTGGATAAGGTGATTCATGAGTAAAAGGACAAAATCACCTTATCCAAATGCTAGATCATCTCTTTAAAAATAGTGATTCTTTGATCCCTCTTTTTTCTTGTTTGAAAGAGAGCTCAAAGAGGCCATCTACATTAAAATTGAACAGCCCTCTCTTAACAGAGGGGGAGAGATATGACACCACTTATGTCCTGTTTACAACACAGTCATTTCAACAGTTCCAAGAAGGTTCCACATCCAATTGTACTAAGATTCAGGTGACCCTGAAGACACAGATGAACTCCCAAGTGGCTTCAACAACTTTCAGAGATAATGCTAACAAGCAGATGACTGCAAAGAATATAAATGCTTCCATCTTCCCCCTCCTATTCAGTCAGAACTGAAGAAGCTTTTGGATGAGAAGCAAAATGTCTTCAATGAAAAGAAAAACAAAGAAAGTTCAAGTTGTCGTTTGAAAAATCACCTTTGGGGCAACTATGACCTGGATGATTAAAAATCTCCATACAGGTATACAAAAAGCATTTATGTTTCCATTCATTTTCATTGTTTTTCTTTTAAAAAACCCTTTAAATACTGTCTTTGAATCAATTCACTTGGCAGATAATTGAACAAAATGGTCTACTCAGGTCATGTGTCCATGCTGGCTTCTCCACTCTACACAGGTCTTTCATAAGCACAATGGAGAAACCTCCTATTTGTGCTACTGGATGTTACTGCTGCACATAGATGACTTGTGGTTCACTCTGGTGACTGCATGGTACTTGTAGTAGTCTTCTTTTCTTTGACGCGTCTGACCAATACATTGATTATTGGAGCTGGTATTGTCCCTGCAGGGAGTGGAGAAGCCAGTGTGAACGATGCAGATGAGTAGAGTGATTTTCTCCATCAGCAGCCAGGAAATAAGTTTGAAAAATGATGTTGTTATGAAACTGTGTAGCCTTTCAATATAATTGGTCCAACAAGTTCTACCATGGCTGAGTGAGGAGAAGAAACAAGAAATTCATTACACGGAAGCAGAGTAAAAAAACTGCTCATGGGAGGAAGAAGATAAAAGCTCTGGAACCTAAACCCACAATTTAGATTCAGATTCAGATAAACAACAAATCCATTGATACTTGATAACAGTTCTTTTAAAAAATAATTGAAAATACATATGAAAAATACATATTGCACTCAGGCAAATCTGTGCTTTAAAAGAGCCAACATATGTTGCCTTGAACCAATATGAAAATATCAGTCACTTCTATTATATATATTTTATCACCTTATTGTTCAGTGATTGATGTGTGCTTAATATGTATGGAATTTTGAACACTAAAGCTTTAGAATATGCAGATAGACAGATACAGGACTTTACCACCCAAATAAACTCAGCTGAAGAGATAGGAATCAAAATTGCTTGCTGCTGTACTATAATTCTAATGCACATATTTGAATTCAATAGCTTTCAAAAAAGGTCAAGACTGTCATTTGAAAGACCTTTAATATAACATCCATTTGTTATCTTTTGCTTGGCAATGATAATAAGGGCAAATCTTCGCTCTATCCTACGGAAACACTGGAATTAAAATTAACAGCAAAAAGCCTACAAGCGTTTTAAGTACATAGTCTAACCCATTCTCCATAGAATTTGACAGAAGTATTGTAAAAGTAGTGACAGGGATTTATTCAAATTTGCACAAAATAACTATGACTGCTAGCATCTCTAAATACTCTTTTACTGCACTGTTACCACTCCTAGGTGCCTATTTTCCTTATAATGAAGGCTACTACATCTGACTTTTGAAAATGTAGGCGGTCATGAAAATAACTGTAGCTAGAGTTTCTGTACCACTCTGCTGCCATTTAGTTGTCCAGATTCTTAAAACCCAATTATATGAGCTCTACCCAACATTTGATGGGTACAACAATAGCCAATTTAAGGCTGCCTTTAGTTCAAGAGACAAGGCCCCCATTGACCTTCCTCATCTCATTTGTCCTTTTTCTTTCTCCCTGAGCCACAACAGTGTCAAGATCCTGCACTGTAATATAGCATCATTGTCATTTCCAAACATATCCTAGAATAATGTTAGGACATAATCATAGAAGTCAGTCAAAAGTATCATATTGCTTAGATAGCCAAATAAAACTGGTAAACAAACAGCCAAATAAAGCTGATAAACAAACAACAAATATAAAAAAGCTGAATAGACATCAGCAATGGGCCCTAAATAATTTCTCAAGAAAGCCAAACAAAAGTACTTGTGGAATACAACTTCTTGAAAATATTCATTGCATTTAGATCAATATATTTGTTGACTAAAAAAGAATAATGTGTAAAGCTTTTCAGAAGAGTATCAGGAAGGAAAAGGAAGCAATCCATTCATGCAGAATCATATGACATTTGTCTATTTGATTTTGCCTGTTCAGATATTGTCCTTTTACAACACTTTGGAATTTACAATAACAGGGCAAAACATCTGCTTAGTCCCTTCTAACTGCACTGTAATTTATTTGTGTTTTTAATTTATAGCAGAATCCACATATCTAATTTCCCACTTGCATCATAAAATATTACATCTCAATAAGACAATAATATATGGTTATTTTGAGTGCACATTCAACTATACAACAAAATCATTAATAGTTTAAAACTGTAAATCAGTATCCATGTGTATAATTATAAACAAACAAATAACTTTAGTATATCTGCCAGAGTAAATTAGGTAGGATTAAATCTTTATTTACAATTTATATCATTCTAGGATTTTTCCTTTCATTGTAAACAAAAGGGACTTAATTTGGATGACAATGTGGTTTGAATTATTATTGGAACCATTGAAAATTTTTAGAAGAATGTTACATCTCTTTTCAATTCTGAACACATACTGTACATTTCAAGGACATTGGAAGTTCCACTTTTTGGCATGTGTTTGCAATATCTTAAAAGTAATGAAGCGATCAGTCATCTTGTCAAAATAAGCAAGACAAGGATAATGTATGCATTTATATTTTATCCAAAAAGGCTTCTGCTTTAGTTAATCTCTTAAAAAAACTTGGTTAAAAAACATTTGGTTTAGATGTATTATGAGTACGGAATAAAAAATAGCTACCATGTATTTTCTACCCAATGTGAGATGCTTATAATTACAAGATTAATGTTGTAAAAATCAACAGCAAAAATAGGAGATAGTTCTTCCTTTACTAACCGCTATACCAAGGATATAACAGAAAAAAGGATAAAGTTCACAGTTGCATCGTATAAGCAGCTTCCTTAAGATGTATTGATGATTTTTGAAGAAACTAGCAGAGACTCTTATGTCCCTTTTGATTTTATGTTTTCATTATATGCCAACCATGTAGAATGATCTTAACTTGATTATTCTCCAAATAGAAAATAAACCAATATGCTGTTGACCCTCTAATGTTTACACATTTTCTTTTATAATCTACATCATAATTTAATATTCAAATTACCATATTTTTTCAGAGTATAAGACGCACTGGAGTATAAGACGCAATAAGGTTTTGAATACGGAAATTAAAAAAAAGTTTTTGCACTCTGCAGTCCTCCCAAAAATGGCCCATCTTTCGCGATCGGCCCATTAAAAAAAAAAGGTTATGAAGGGGCGGGTTTTCGGGAGGTAAAAAAAATGCTGTATTCAGTGTATAAGATACACCCAAATTTTCAGCCTCTTTTTTGAGAGGAAAAGGTGCGTTTTATACTCCGAAAAATACAGTATACACTGTGGATCCAGATTATTGAATATGAATGTGAATGGTCCAGTTTACATCTTTAGAAGCAAACTGTGAGTCAGTTAAAATCAAGCCATTGAGACAGAATATTTTTGTGATATGCTTCAGTTAAAGACCACATAGCTGTAAGTTTTAAGTTAAATCAAATATATTTTATGCATAAATGTTACCAGCATTAATAATATTTTTCCAATATTGATTATATTTGCATTGACCACCCCCCCAACTTATATTTTCAAAGTTACATTCTGAGTGTTCTGCTTCGATCCATTATTATTACCTTGAGGTGCGAAACAAGCTATTGGATTATTTCACAGCAGGTTTAGCTTGCTGATGAAATGAAAATTAAAACGATTCTATTGTGAATTACTTGTGACAATTACTTATAGCAGAAGAAGTGAAGAAAAAATGATGGGACCCAAATGTAAATAATGTTGGTTAGTCACTAGTGATTGACATTCTTGCAAATAAATATAATATAACATTCAGTTGAACTAAATACTTATTTATTTATTTATTTATTTATTTATTTATTTATTTATTTATTTATTTATTTATTTATTTATTTATTCGACTTATCAGTCACCCCCTCTCCGCAAAGGGACGTACAATCAAATCAAATATACAAGTGTGGCATGGAGGAGGTAACATCAATGTTTAACAACACAGATGCAAGTACAAGCCACTAAGTTAAAATAAATAGCCATAAGTTAAGACAGTTAAAACAATTAAAAAACCCAAAATTTACATTTACAGTATTAAAATTGCCAGGGAGGTTAGAGGTTCTAGTTAAGCCAGGCCAGCTAGTTGGAACAGGTGGGTCTTGAGTTTCGTGCGGAAGGAGCGGAGATCGGTCGTTATCCTGATATCTGGGGGGAGGTCATTCCAGAGGGCTGGGCCCATCACAGAGAAGGCCCTACTCCTGGGCGCCGCCCTCTGACACTGCCTGGTGGACGGCACCCGGAGGAGTCCCTCTCTGTGAGAGCAAATTGGTCGCAGGGATGTAGGGGGCAGAATGCGATCCCGCAAGTAACTGGGTCCTGTGCCATGGAGCGCTTTAAAGATGGTAACTAACACCTTGAAGCGCACCCGGTAGACCACAGGGAGCCAGTGCAGCTCGCGCAGGAGTGGTGTTACATGGGAGAACCTCGTTCTCCCCATGATTGCCCGCGCGGCCGCATTCTGGACCAGTTGCAGTCTCCGGGTGCATCTCAAGGGGAGCCCCATGTAGAGAGCATTACAGTAGTCCAGGTGGGACGTCACCAGCGCGTGAGTGACTGTGCGTAGGGCATCCCGCTCCAATAGGGGGCGCAATTGGCGCACCAGGCGAACCTGGTGGAACGCCTCCCTCGCCACGGCTGCCACATGGTCTTCCATAGATACTGATCTCTTACTTTCAAAATAATTTCACAGTATATAGTGTAAGTGTATACAACATGCTGAAATATTTTTCTTTATTTTTTAAAGTGCTTTGATCAACAGATCTAAATCTTGATATTCCAAAATATTTATTTTGTTACAATAGTGAATAAGATTTTATTAGAATAAAAATGTTGTTTTTGAAAAATAAGCTATTACTCTAAAATGTTGACTTCATTCTTCATAAAATTGCTGATTGTATTGCATTAATAACACAGTACAATCACAGAATTCTGCATTTTATATAAGAAAATACCTAACAACTGGGAGTGCATCTACTAACATGCTAATATGTGATCAAAATATACACTTCACAAATTGTTTTTGGAAATGCTATAGAGTTTTGAATTAGGATAAACTATATCCGTGTGAAATCCAAAATGGGCACATAAAATTCCATTGGAATAGTGAAATAAAAGCAAGTAGCAAAACAGACAGACCTGAAACATATATATTTTCCATTTATGAATATCTTTTAAATAACACCAATGCTTTCTTAAAGCTAGCATCAGAAAATTAGTATTGCTTTTAAATCAACACAATTGTCAATGAAATCTCAATTTTATTTTTAAAATTTAATTATAGGTTTATGAAATGTTTCAAAAGGAAGTTTTACCTGTAAAGGTTTCTGTAAACTAGTCTACCAAAAATCCACTTATTTTATCTCACTTTTAAGGTTTCCTCTGAAGCTTTAGTTAGCACTTTGAATAGGTGGAGTAGCCTCTTCTAATTATTTTAAGTATTGTCCGAGGCTATGAACAAATGCAAAGCATCTCAGTTTGTCTCTGACTCTCAATGAATTATAGACACTCTTCAGTGTCCTACTAATAGTGGCGTGAATTTCAGACACATATTTTGTGCAAAGCCATGATCAAAGTGATCTCAAAATGCATTAAATGTACATTTAAATAGAAAACTGAATTCCAGGAGGCATATATTCTACAGAGGGTTGTCTCACTTCAAATAAATGAAAATAGTTCAGCATCTACTGCTTCACTATTATAAAAAAAGTTAGACAAGAAGAACAGTGTTTGAACTCTGCAGTGAGACAGAATGGTTGAAGTACATTCTCTTCACACTGTAAATCTGTCTACGGTATGCCAACTGAAGAACATTTATGATAATAGAAGTGAAGTGGACCATTCTTTCAGTTTTTTTGTCCTCAACCTCCATAGCCTTTTCCATCCTTGGCAAAACTGCTATATAATATTGGACGACATTATCAGCCTAAATCATTAAGCTACAAGACAAAATATTTTCTCCCCATTCAAAATGTTATTTCAACACCTTGTACCATAGTCTGCATATGTCCTTTCTTAATATTTTTTTTAAAAAACCAGAGTAATTTCACCATACCAAAAAACCCCACCACTTTTTGTCTTATTGAGCAGTAATTAATGACTGGGCAGAATTCTAAAATCTATTGCACTCAATTAATTTGGTCTCTGTTTTTAAGGCCAATAGATTAAAACATTGTGATGGATCACTTTTCTTACTAACTGAAGCAGTATACAGTATATAAGCAAATAGTGCAACTTAATAACTAATGGCTAACAGAGGGAAAAGTATCTGCCTCCATACTGTAGATTAGCAAAGTTTTTCACTGTCAGACAGTGATTCATTAACCACTTATAATGTGTACGTCTTAGGATTCAGTATGAGATTCTATATGATAATTACCCCATAATTATATCTAAACTTAGTATTTCTTCAGTCTATAGTATTTCCATAAAGCCAATTTGAACTTTTATATTTCAAGTGATTCTCAAATCAAACTTCCTATTTGGCAGGCACTAGCTTTTTAAATTAATGTATTAAAAATTAACTAATTTTTCATTTAATTCTTAAATTCTGCTTAGTATTTTTTGAGCTGCATAACAGAATATATTACTTAACATTAAAAAAAACTATAATTCTAGGAAGGCCATGCAATTTATATTTTTAATTTCCCTATTAATTAAAAAGTATTGACATTAAAAGTGGAAAATAACATACATGTTCTCAGATTGTTCGGGTCACTCCCTGGTTTACCTGGGTGCAACGCTGTTAAGTATAGGAGTAAATACAATGGTCCAAAGATTGTTAGAGATATGTCCAGATAATTGGTACAAGATGACAACTATACTTCTGTAGCCAATTTTTTTTCTTATGGACATTGCAGCAGCACAGAACTTTGCCACTGCATACGTGGTAACCGGGTTAGTGTCCTGGAGGAGAAAGCCTAGATAAAAATTGTCTGCCCTCCCTGGCAATCTCTCTAATAAGGGGAGAATATGTGCAGACCTACAAGCTCTGTATAGCTCGCAGTGTAATAGAACATGTGAATTATCTTCCACTTCTCCTTTACCACATATGCAAACCCGTTCTGCTATTGGTGTTCTCTTATACCTGCCCTGGAGGAGTGCTGAAGGAAGAATGTTAAATCTGGCTCTGAAGAAAGCTACTCTTTGTTTTGGGAAGATCAGGTCATTTAGATATCTTGCCGATTCCCACACACCCTGTTTGATTCTGTCCCTACTGTGGAGAGGCAACCTATTTAGTTCTTCTTGAAACTCCATGTCCTTCATTCTATTAATTACTACTTGCTTTGCTTGATCAAAGCCTAGGGACATTAAGAATAATGGTGAGAGCCCATAAGAGCGCAGTTTGTGATCAATTGCCTGTTTCCGGGGGGAGGGGAAATTGTCAGTCAACACTAGTGGGGACAGTCCCTCTGGAAAGAAATGCATTTTAAGCCAATGAATGATCATCATCTTCCAGGCTCTTACCTGAATTTGAGGCATGCCTGTCTCAATTCTTAACTGGGCATTTGGAGTTCCATTGGGTGCAGCTAAGACGGCTCGCAGGAATTTGGTTTGTATGGTTTCTAGCAAGTCTTTCTTTGCAAGGATTCCTGCTTGTGCCCCATATAGAATTTGTGCCAATCTTTTGGCCTCAAAAAGTTTTAAGGCAGCAGGTACTAACTGACCTCCACCTGTATAAAAGAAATGTTTAATTGCATTTGAGGACCTATTGGCTACTTGCAATGTGTGATCCAGGTGTGCCTTCCATGTCCCTTGCGAGTGGAAAACCACCCCAAGGTATCTAAATGTTCTAACCTGTTCCAAACTATGTCCTTCTATTTTCCAGGAGTATTGGCTTGGTCTTTTAGCAAAAACTAAAATTTTTGATTTATCAAAGTTAAGGACCAACTTGTTTTGTCTGCAATAGCCGAGTGTTGCCCTAATTGTATAATTGCCTGTGTCATTTCTATTACCTTTTTAATAAATTGGTATGATAATTGCTACTCACCAATCTCTAGGCATATGGCCTGTTTTATCTAAAAATGTAAACAGTGATATTAAAAGTGGAGCCCACCAACTGGCGTTCTTTTTTATTATTTCTGGCAGGACATTATCAGCCCCGGGTGCCTTATTAGCCTTTAAGGCTCCAATCAACTGGAATATATCTTCTGATGTAACAGGGGGCCAGTAAGGAGTTTGGACCAAACTAGCTTGGCTTTCCTTGGTTACATAATCAGGATCTGTATAAATACTCTTCCCAGGCATGAATCGGAACCTGATTTGTTGGGGGGTCGGGGAGGTTTTCCTAATCCCCTGGTGATGTACCAAAAAAGGGATGTATTTTTTGTCCTGACTGCTGTAATTAGTCTATGCCAAGACTCCTTCAGAGCCACACTTTTCTTTTCTTTTTAGAAGGTTCTTATATTGTGCTTTCAGCTGCTTTAAGTAGTAAGTGTGATCCTCAAAGGGGGCACTTTTACTTTTCTTGAATTCCTTATTATATATCCTTTTTAGTTGCACGCAATCTCTATTGAACCATTTTTTGTTATTTGAAACCGGCCTTTGGGAGTGAGCTAGTGATCTGTTACTGAGAACCGAATTCAAATTTAAAATTAAGGATTCAAACCTCTCTAGGTAAGATCCTCCACACTTATTTCTTAGTAGAGCTCTATGGTTTCAGGGGCTAACATCCATTTGGTAACTTCCTTAGCATTTTTCTCGTTTCATTTAATTTTTACCTGGGTATTTTTAGTCTTTAACCTGGTAGGTAAGCTGTGCCTGCCCTTAGAGATTTCTGGTGCAATGTGAGAGTAAGGAGTATTGTATTATGATCGCTTTCCAGTCGCGAGTCTACCTCCATCTTCTGTAAGAACTTCAGGAGGTCATATGATATTATCCAGTAATCAACTGTGGATTTTCTTCCTGCCCCCCAATAAGTATATTCTGTTGGAAAGTCACCCCATGGGGACCCATTAAGGATCCAAAGATCCAAATGTACAGTCATTTGTCTTACACACAAACCTGCCCAATTAGCTTTAGGGTCTTTAAATTGTCTGGAATGCAAAGATTCTCCTGTTACATTTTCATCATAGTGAATCTTAAAATGATTAAATAATGCTTGATCATTTGGTCCCATTCTAGCGTATAAGTCCCCCACTATAATTATTGCAGCTTTGGGGAATTTGGCTGAACATCCAAGAATAAAATCTTCTATGCTGTCCCAAATCTTGTTAATCTCATTATTCTTATTAAGTGGAGGAATATAGATATTAAAAAGCAAAATCTCCACCTGTTTAAATAAGAGTAATGTAGTTACAACCCATGGCTGGAAAGGTGGTTGTGGTACACATTTAAATTGCAAGGATGTATTAACTAATGTCACAATACCCCCTTTAGCTTCCCACCCCACACCTTGCTTGGGACAGCTGGGATTGAGTTAACCCAATAGCCATCTAACTGAATATCTGTGGAGGCCCAGTTTTCCTGCAAGAAGAGGATGTCAAATTGTGATATATAGTCAAAAAAGAGTTGGTCTTTTGATGGAACAGACCAACCTGCTATATTCCAGGTTATAAGGGAAAGTGGGTCATCTTTTTCAGCTCATCAGGAAACTTGATTTATACAAAGGGAAGTTGTCTGGTTGTTACCATGGATTGAGGTGTCATCGCACTCCGAATTGGCTTTCTTTAAAAATAGGGAGGACCCGTCTAGGTCATGTGTAGTCATAATTCTTGAGGAACTTGTTCAGGGTAAGACGTTTTAGCACCAGCTAACAGAGCTTGCCATTCCGATGCCTCTTCTCTGGATGTAGGACAAGGCGTTATTAGGTCGTCTTTCATTCTTTGAGATGGTGGCTCTGACGTGGGTTGACTCTCAGTTTCTTGGTTTGGTGCTGAAGGTGTTATGGGATATTCACACAGGGATGAAAACATCACCATCTCTACTGGGATCTCTAATACCCCCTTTGGGTCTTGGCTTCTATTTTCCATGATCTTGTATTCATGTAATCCCTTATCCTCTGGGGGAGAAGTGAGAGGCTCAATTATTGGGGAAACCAGATCTATAAGCACTCTGCTGTATCCATTGTGACCAATAAGGATTTCTTTAAATTTTCTAACTTGTATAATATATTGTCTTGTTCTTTCCTTGGGAGAGCGCCAAAAGCGTTAATGAGACCAGCTTCTGTGCTGTTAAGTATCTCTTCACCAGGCAGGGCTGGTTGATTCCACTGTCTTTCTCTCTCTTTTCCAAGGCTGAAAACGAGGAGGAGGCAGCCACCTTGGAAACTCGCATGTTAGCTGTTAACGGAGTAACCCTTTCCTCACCAAAGACTCTGATGGGAAAGATTTGGAAGGAGGCTAAATATGCCTTCATCTTGAATAACATCTGTGGTATGGTGAGCTGTTTGAAAGACAGGAGAATCAGCTTCCAATTTGGGGCCTCAGGTAACCACTCCACAGCACTGAGATCAATCATGCCCCTGTGACAGTGAAGAAGCTGGCTTAGGGAATTTAGTATTGCACTTCTGGAATTCCAACGTCCATAATTAAGTCCATTCATATGGATTCTAAAAGCTATCCGTTGGGTTTGTAGTGAGCGATGTGATTGTTGTAATTAAGGGAGGGTGCTTTCCTAATTTATTCTTTATTGATACCTTTTCCTCTCGTTGCCTTCTCTGGGGAGGGACTGCTTTTCTGAGAGGTCTGCCACCTTCCTATTTGGCAGGCACTAGCTTCTTTTAATTAATGTATTAAAAATTAACTAATTTTTCATTTCGTACTTAAATTCTGCTTAGTATTTTTTGAGCTGCATAACAGAATATATTACTTAACATAAAAAAAAACTAGAAAGGCCATGCAATTTATATTTTTAATTTCCCTATTTGCTATAACAAAATAACATTAGATACATACACACATATAAGCACAAAATAAAAAATAAGCCTCATTAAAAGTTTTTTCATTAAAGTTTATTAGACATAGTCAAGCTGAAAAAAAAATCACTAATATAAAATATTGGCAGGATAATAAGCAAATGCAATAATCCTCTATGCTGTAATTGTAGATTGAAACATTTCTTTTTTATAGCAATTAAGAAATAAATTATGTTCTAGAAATGTTTAGATTTTTAAAATTTAAAATATTTAAAATCTGTATTTGTAGTTCTGTATTTTAATATTCAGTGAATATTACAATAGAATAGAAAAATAAGTAGGAAAATATAATTTATTTGAAAACATGTTATTTAGTAACAATACTACAAAATATGTCTATGAAATTCTCATTTTTTCTTGTTCCTGTGTATGTGTACAGGTAATTTGTATTGTAATGTTAACATATTTGAATTAGGGTCTGGTATATTCATGTACTATTCGAATATGAAAAGCAGAAATAAATCTGCTTTTTAAACTAATTCTGATAACTAAAAATCAAACGTCACCAATCAATATTTTAGCTAACTGAAAGGCTAAACTTTCCAGCCCTTTTAGGTTTATAATGGAGATTGTGCAAAGAATGGCATAACAATGAACAATATACAAATGGTGATCACCAATAAAATGCTCCCTGCTTCTGGTATATCTTTGAAACACAAATTGGTTTATCTCTAATCATGTGGACTCTAATCAAGTCAATCCTAAATATAGTTATGTGGAAATTAGGTTCTTAGAAGTATATAAGAACAAAATTGTGTTAGAACCTCAATTCCAAACATGCTATTATGATCTGCATACTTTTAAAAAAATATTCTTTTAACCATGGGTAAATGTTTGAGAAAAACAACGAGCTGACTATTTTTAGTATTTTCCATCTATGAATGGAACTGATTGAAATGGATTAGATGGAAATTTTATTAATATTATGGACCTTCAAACTTGTTTGGAAGGCTAGACACATTGCTATAAGATATTTTAAAATGGAAAACCAACAAACCTTTTGCTCCAGAGAGAGTCCTTGGGGAGGCTATGATTCTCCTGAGACAGAAGTAGAAGCTGGGGAAAAGCTGCCTGAAGGGAACTGTTAAGTTTCTAGAATCTATACAGATTCTGCCTTAGGCGCAGCCTTATTCATACTGATAGCTGCTTTCTATTTATAATATGTAAATATGTAAGCAGAGTTTTTCACAAAACCTCTTTGCTAGTCTTCTCTTGAGATTCTAAATTTAAGCATTGAATTTAAACACATGGTCTTAAAGTCTACTCAAAGCTCTCTTGTATTGGAACGAAGAGCAAGTTACTTGTTATTTGTTCAGAATGAGCCCAACTAAATAATTAACCTAAAACCAGTACTGAAATTATACAATTAATACAATTCCATAATTGCACGCTAGTTTCCTGCACTTGCAGGAAAGAATTAAGAATAGAAGATCAAGAAATAATATATAATCCTTGTGATGTTGCCATCCAAAATTGTTGGTTGGAAAGAAACATTTGCTGTATGTAATGAGTGTTTCAAGGGTGTAGAAAGATCTGCTGTAGGCATCTCTTGAAGTGCCTTAGAGACATATTAAAGTGATTTATAGTCAAATAATTACTATCCTGATTATTTACTCTTTTAAAACTGATCAGTTGACACCATTCCTTTGAGTAATGCTGCTTGATTGTCAGTTTTATTACCTTATAAGTTGGAAAAGAAAATTTAAGAAAATAAACCCAATGCCAACAACCTTTATGATCAGTATGAGAATGTAATTTAGGATAGTTAATTATGGAGCATTTGTACTCAAAGTATTTACAGCATCACCCAGTCATTGCTGCAGCAATACATATCCTGCTTCAGTGAAGATATATTGCTACAACAATAATTTAACTGCTTGGGACTTCCGGTTCTGGCGGCTACGGCGACAGGCAAGCCTTTGCCTGCTCCCGCTCTCCCGGTGGGCTTCCCCCGCTTCTGGGGGGGCACAGGACGCCCCGGAGAGGTGTCCTGCCGAGGGAACGGCTCGCGGAGGGTCCTGGCGTCGGCGGCGGCTGGCGGGGGCTCCTCCGCTTCGTTCTAGGCACCGGGGAGCAGTATCGGAGGGCGCCCGTGTGCGCGCGCCTCGCCCCATGCCGATCGGAGAACGCGCTATTGAACGAAGCAGCGGCAATGTGGTGAGAGGCTGCCCTTCTCCATTCCCTCTATCTTAAATTTATGGACCCTTCAGCATCTTTTTAAGAAAAAAAAGTTAAACTTTCGGACTTTTGCCAGAGGTGCGGCTAGAGGGAGGGGGATTTCCCCCCCTCCCTTGGACAAGCGGCTTGAGAAAATTTTGCTTTCGCCCTCAGGGGAAGGAGGAGGGGGGAGAGCCAACTAATGATGCCTCACCCTTATAAAAGTGACTTTCATCGGACTTAGCTCCAGAATCTATGGGTGAACTGAGAACTTTTTGAATCTTTAAAACTTTATTATGCCTCTGAGCCCAAAGCTGGCAGGGCAAGATGGCACACTTCCGTTGTCTTCATGAACTGTGAAACCTGACTCCACCTCTAAAATTCAGGCTTCCGGTCTTTGTCTCCGAGCCACCCAGAGGAATCTTTTGTGGATTGTTCTTTTTTGAACTCTTTGGGGAAAAAACTTTCATCTACTGCTAGACTGACTAAAGAAATCCCCATCTGTTTGGATCCTCTGCCCTCTGGATTCGCCTGCCTGCTCTACTTCTCCAGCTGCCCAGTCTCTATTTTGACAGACTTCCTTGCTTTAAAAACCATGCCTCCAAAAAGACCACCTCCTGGAAAGCCTGGATTTGCTACTTCTGCCCCAACGTCTGCAACGTCTAGCCCAGCTACACAGTCAAAGATAACAGAACTGATGCAACCCAAGACTACAGAGATAGACTTTCAACAAATGCTTCAACAAATTCTACAGGGCCAGGAGGAAATTAAGAAACAGTTAAGGGAAATGAAAGATGAAATTAAACAGAACCAAGCCCAAATCTTTAAGAACTCACAGAGACTGGACCTTGTGGAGGGTGGGGTGGCGGAGGCGAGGGGGGGGGTAGAGGCTTTACAGAAGGGGAACAAAGAACTTGACATCCAACAAATGAAAATAGAGTCTGAGAGAATGTCCTTTTATCTTAGATTTCAAAATGTAATAGAAGCAGATGGGGAAAACATAAGGGACATTATGACTAATATTTTAGCTGAATACATACACAAAGATAAACAACAGATGGATTGGGAGATAGACCTAGCTTATAGAGTGAATTCAGCATATGCCAGAACACATAATGTACCCAGAGAGGTTCACATTAAATTTCTTAGGAAAACCACAAGAGATGAAATACTGGGTGTGCAAAGGGAGCAAACATTGACATACTGTGATAGGGAGATAACCATTCTAAAGCAGATTCCCAAAAAAATTAGGGAAAAAAGGAAAAATTATTCACAATTGGCGAATAAATTATACCAGAAGGGGGTGTGGTTTAGATGGTTGATGCCTGAAGGTATGCTAATATTCTGGGAGGAGACAAGAATCAGAATTAATACACCCATAGAGGCACAGGCCTTTATGGAAAAAAACAAAGCCAACCTAGAAAAAACAGAAGATACTACAACGGTCATACAGGACACGGGAGGGGCCGGAGCTCTGCCAGCGGGGGGTGAAGGGGCAACACCAAGAAAACTCAGATCACAAAAATAAATAAGGAAATCACAATGTTATAAACAGACCGAAAGTAAATATGAATTTATAACTAGACTATATATTATAATTATATAAATTGATTGAAAATTATTTTTTCTAGAATTAAGATGCTGACTTTTTATGATTATGTATTAAGATTTGATATTTTGATGTAACCTAGGAGTTTGGAGGGAGGGGGCGTCTGCCACATTTGCAACTGCCAAAATTTGTAATTCCACCTACCCCTTTTCCACATAAATGTTTTTAAAAAAACCAATAAAACTTTTTGAAAAAAAAAAAATAATTTAACTGCTTGATGCTTTAAATGGCTACTGCAGAAATGCTCAGTAACTTGTTACTATTCATTAAGTTTGGTTCTATTTTGTTTTTGTTCTTATTTTGACTTTTATATAATCAAGAAATAAAATTAAAAGTTAAAAAAAGACTTAATAACTGCAGTAATATCAGCACATTTCTCATCTTGTCAGCACATAAATTTTCAGAATGCTCAAGCCAATTTTAAAATAGTAACTAACATAAGGAAGCATTACAAGCCATCAAATCTGATGAGGTGATGATTGGTAGTCTTAATATAGAGCTTAAAAATAAATAAGTAAAAATGTTTTTTTCAGATAAATTGTATCATGTGGAGTAAACTGCCCCACCCCCTAATAATATTAGGAAAGAAACAAAACAAAACAAAACTAGATGGGGCAAATGCAAAAATTATCCATTGTTAGGTATATTTTTATTTTTATTCTTTTATTCAAGAATATTGCAATGGCAGAAATGTAAATTTTAATTAATTAATTCAAAGTTTTATTTGAATCATAATTAATATATAAACGTCTAACTGGTTATGCCGCCTAACTTCTTAAACCTACTTAAAAAACAAGTGGTTGGGACAAATATCTTGCCAGAAGCATGGCAATCTCAGGGTATAGGAAACATGGTATAGAAAAATAAGGAATTATAAAAAGATATAATAAAGAAGACAGAGCAGGTTATCACCCCCTGAGGAAATGTGGATTAGTCAAATTTTGGTTTCATTCTTCATTGAAGAAATTCACAATTCTTCAAAAGTTCAGAACACTTTTCCAAATACAAATATATTTACTCTCACATTTTTTGCTAAGTTTTTATTTTGTTTTATAGCATACAAAATTCCAATTTCAATTGAACAGTGTGTTGTCTAGGTACAAATCATTTTAGGAAATAATAATCAAAGTGTTTACAACAATATTCCTTGCATTAATATCAGTTATATTAATCATAATTATAACATTTGTTTAACCAACTTAACATATCTTCCTTATATCACTGATCCTTCTATATATTTCCCTGTTTCTGGCTTTTGTTTTTGTCAGCTAGCCATTGATAAAATAAGTTCCAAGTCAAAAAGTATTCAGTTTCTTTCTTTTCCTTAATTGTAAGTGTTAGCTTATCCATTTCTGCACATTTTAATATTTTCCTAATTACATCATCATCTGTTGGGATCTCTTCACTTTTCGATTGTTGTGCAAATACTATTCTCGCTGCAAACAGTGCGTGTAAAATCAAATATTCATTCCCTTTGTTATACTTGCTGGGTAAAATGCCCAACAATTATGTCTCTAGTTTCAAATCTATTTTATCATTTTTTCCAGTCATGTATGTATTTTTGTCCACTATTTTTTCACTTTTTGACATGTCCACCACATATGATAGTATGAACCGGGTGTGTGATGGCATTTCCAACATTTTTCAGATTTATCCTTAAACATCTTTACTAACCTTGAGGGTAAAAAATGCCATCTATAAAACATTTTATAAAGATTTTCTTTGTATGCAATAGACATTGTTAATTTATAATTTCTATCCCATAATTTCTGCCATTTATCTATCTCAATTGAATAGCCAAAATTTTTAGCTCACACTATCTTTGTCTCTTTTACTTGTTCCTCTTCCATCTTAATACTTAACAGATACTATATATTTTCTGTCTCTGTTAATATCTGATTTAATTCTATTATTTTTTTATTCAATCCATACATTTTAACATACTTCTCAAGTTTTTGTTATATCTCCAGTAAAATTGAAATAACATTTTTGCTTCATTCATTATGTATTGAAACAATTGAGGTGGCATAAATTATGTTGATTTCAATGTAATTATTTGATGATAGATAGTACAAATGTAATAATAATAATAAATTTGAATTTATTAGCCGCTCCCTTTCCAAGTAGGACTCGGGGCGGCGTACAATGGAGCATATAAAACATAGAAGATGTATCAAAACACATAAACGTACATACATACAAAACACACATACACGGAGGAGGTAACAAATTACATCATTTAGACAGTTAAAAATCAGCATTAAAATACCCCAATTGTAGGAAACCCAATATGCAGTTAAAAATTTGACATTTAAAAGACAATTTAAAAAACAGTAGGAGGAATAAGAGAGATTACGATTGCGATTGAGCCAGGCCAGATAATTGAAAGAGGTGGGTCTTCAGCTGTACACGGAAGGAGCGAAGATCGGAAGTAATCCTGATGTCACGGGGGAGGTCATTCCACAGGGCTGGGCCCATCACAGAGAAGGCTCTGCTCCTGGGTGTCGCCCCCCGGCACTGTTTGGCGGACGGCACCCGGAGAAGTCCCTCTCTGTGTGAGCGAATTGGTCGTAGGGATGTGTGGGGCAGGATGCGATCCTGCATGTAACTAGGCCCTGTGCCATGAAGCGCTTTAAAGATCATAATCAAAACCTTGAAACGCACTCGGTAGACCACAGGAAGCCAGTGCAGCTCGCGCAGGAGAGGTGTTACAGGGGAGTATCTAGTCCTCCCCATAATCACCCGCACGGCCGCGTTCTGGACCAACTGTAGTCTCCGAGTGCATCTCAAGGGAAGCCCCATGTAGAGAGCATTGCAGTAATCCAGGCGAGACGTCACTAGCGCATGGGTGACTGTGCGTAGGGCATCCCGGTCCAATAAGGGGCGCAATTGGCGCATCAGGCGGACCTGATGGAACGCCCCCCTTGCCACGGCTGTTACATGGTCATCCATGGACAGCCGGGCATCTAGGAGGACGCCCAAATTGCGCACCTGTTCCATGGGGGCTAGTTGGACGCCCCCGATGGCCAGAGATGGAAGCACCTGGTTGAACCGGGAGGCCGGAAGCCACAGCCACTCCGTCTTGGAAGGGTTGAGTTTTAGTCGGTTGCCATCCATCCAGACCCGTACGGCCTCCAGACACCGGGACATCATTTCGATGGCCTCATTGGGGTGGTTCGGGGTGGAAATGTATAGCTGAGTATCATCAGCATACAGATGATATCCCACCCCAAAACCACGGATGATCTCGCCCAGCGGTTTCATATATGTGTTGAACAGGAGAGGCGAGAGCACCGATCCCTGTGGCACTCCACATGTGAGTGGCCTCCGGGTCGAACTCTGCTCCCCTGCCAACACACGTTGCGTCCGATCAGAGAGGTAGGAGCCAAACCACCGTAAAACGGTGCCCCTGACTCCCAGCCCCTCTAGCCGGTGCAACAGGATACCATGGTCGATGGTATCGAACGCCGCCGAGAGATCTAATAGGACCAGGATAGAGGAACAACCCCTATCTCTGGCCCTCCAGAGATCATCAACCAATGCGACCAAGGCCGTCTCCGTGCTGTGCCCGGGTCGGAAGCCGGACTGGCGCGGGTCTAGATAATCATTTTCCTCCAGGTGACGTGGGAACTGCTGTGCCACCACACTCTCTACAACCTTCGCTAAAAAAGGAAGGTTGGAGACTGGACGATAATTGACTAGGTCCGTTGGGTCCAGGGAAGGCTTCTTGAGCAGGGGCCTCACCACCGCCTCTTTCAAGGCGGCCGGTAGAGACCCCTCACCCAACGAGGCGTTCACCAGGCCCAGGAGCCAGTCGCGCGTAACCTCCCAGGATGCCAGTACAAGCCAGGAGGGACACGGGTCCAATAAACATGTGGTGGGTTGCAGACGTCCACGCAACCTGTCCAAATCCTCGATGGCAACCGAGTCAAACTCCTCCCAAAGCGGTCCCTCAAGACTCGCCACGGGCGTCTCTACTGAACCACTGAAAGGGGCCCATCCCATCCGGATTTGAGCGACTTTGTCCTGTAGATATTTCCCAAACTCCTCTGCTCTGCCCTGTAATGGGGCTTCCCGTGGTCTCTCAAACAAGAGGGAGCGGGTCACCCGAAACAGGGCGGCAGGGCGGTTATCTGCAGACGCAATAAGAGCGGCACAATGTTGACGTTTGGCCACTCTTAATGCCACGAGGTACGTCTTCAAATAGGCTCGTGCCTGTGCTCGGTCAAATTCGGAACGGGAGGATCTCCAACGACTCTCTTGTGGCGTTTCATCACCCTTAGCTCCTCGGTAAACCAAGGTGCCAGGGTGGTTCGTCGCCGCAGGAGAGGCCGCAAAGGCGCCACCCGGTCTAGGGCCCCGGTAGTCGCACTATTCCATGCGTCTACCAGGTCCTCCACTCGGGGGCGGGTCAGGTCCACTGTACATTGGTTACTCACTTTATCCATATTGATAAATACTGATTTTGAATAAGTTAATGATTTAAAGTGAAAAAACTGTGGATCAATCTGAAATTACATATTTTCACATAAATATTTAATATTGCACATATGGTTTCAATGCTATAACTAGGCCTACATTAAAGGATACATACATATGCACTTTTAGATACAATACTGCTTACCAGTGGTGGAATACAACCAGTACACCCCGGTACGGTATACCAGTGCCTGCTGGGAGCACCGGGTACCGTTCCGGTATGGTGCTCCAGAGGGCCCACCTGGCCACCTGCTGTCCTTACCTATATTTGAGCCGATCAGGGCTTCTGTCTTGCGCATGGAGCTTACGGCGCCTGCGTGATGCTCCGCCAAGCAGCTGGAGAATCATGAGTGGTAAGTATGCATGCATGCACTGTGCGCGTGCTGCACGCGTGCATGTGTTGGACGCCTGGCCCCGTTGCATAGTACTGGTTGCAACGGGATCCAGAACCCACCACTGCTGCTTACCTATATGTGTAGATCAAGCATCTTTAGGAAAGGGACTTAGATTTATAAAGGAAAGAAAGAAAGCAACAGATAATGTATCTTAAAGAACTTACTCTTTGTGACAACTCCTTCAAGGCGAATAATATTTGGATGATCGAACTGTCCCATGATACTAGCTTCTCGTAGGAAATCTCGTCTCTGCCTTTCCACATGTCCACCTTTCAAAGTTTTTATGGCTACAGGAAGCTCTCTTTTCCCAGGTATTTTTAGGCGACCACTGCACACTTCTCCAAATTCACCTAACAGCAATATATATAATTATAACCATTTAGTATTTTTTAATATTTTAAATATGTGAATAATATATGAAAATATTCTGACAAAAAACCTAGTTAAAAATAAATAAAAACATACATACTTATGTATGTAAGTTTTTTACATATAAATACATCTCCCCTACAATTCCTGATTAGTAAACTGAGTTACAAATGAAAGCACAAGATAATAGGCCAAGTCATACATTTATTATCCAAAGCAATGTTCAAAGTCATATAGTATCAAAAAAGATTCAATTTTATTTTTTAAAGTGAATATATAGTAACTGATTTTAGACTAGATCTTTTATTATGGGGACTCTGAAACAAAAGCATAATAATCTTCTCTGGTCTAATCTAATATTATACAGGTAATCCTCAATTTATGAGCACAATTGAGCCCAAAATGTATGTTTCTAAATGAGGAATTATTAAGTGAATTTTGCTCCATTTTATGACTTTTCTTGCCACATTTGTTAAGTGAATAACTGCAGTCGTTAAATTATTAAAACGGTTGTTAATTTGGTTTTCCCATTGATGTTGCTTGTCAGAAGGTTGCAAAAGATGATCACATGACTCCAGGACATTGCAACCAGAATAAATGTGAGTCAGTTGTCAAGCATCCAAATGTAAATCAGACGACCACGAGGATTCTGCAACAGTCATACTTTTTTCATACTTTTTCATAAGTAGGAAAAAAGGTCATAAGCCACTTTTTTCCAGTGTCGTTGTAACGAACTGTTGGAAATTGAGGATTATCTGTATTACAGATAGATAATATGTAATGTACATAATATGGCCAAAATGTCATCTGAGTAGATCTAAACAGAGGGATAGAGTCATTTTCATAGGCATTCCCATTTAAAACTATAGAATATAAAATAACAAACGTAAAACCAATATATAACAAATTTTTCAACAGGAATCAGGAGATAAAGTAACAGAAATTATGCTGATCAGGACTGAAATGACAACCTGTTAAGGAATTAATTTCTAATTCAATTGTGTTGGTGGATACTGGTTTGTTCTAATTATAATAGACAATAATATTTTATATACTTTTTAAAGACAAAAAAACCTTATGGAGCTCACTGTGGGTTACTTTTGAATATAGATTATCTATCATCTATCTATCTATCTATCTATCTATCTATCTATCTATCTATCATCTATCTATCTATCTATTTATCAATCATCTATCTATCTATCTATCTATCTATCTATCATCTATCTATCATCATCTATTTGATGTTATTAGAAAACTACATTCATCATAAGCTATTCATAGTTTTTATGGTAATGTTATCACTAGATTATTATAAAAGTGCACTTAATCATGGGAAAATTTGCTTAATTTTTACCGGCTCCAATAACTCTTTCAATACGAATCCTTGTTGGTTCTATCTCCTTTGCAAACTCATGAACAGCAAGGGATGGATCTTCATAAGTATCTGGATCAATATATGTTTTGGTTCCTGGGAATCGTACTGTAAAATGAGAAAGGTAGTTTTTGCATTATATACAAATGATTGCAGTGTTTAAAATAAAGTAAAACAAAAGAGATCATTAAGATCCATAGTGAAATCTAATAGTTATTATTGTTCTAAGTTGCCTTGTTATTCTAAGCTGTTAGTCATGATTGTTTAATTAACATTCATCCCAAACAATTTTTGAAAAGAAAGGTAATAGATGCTTTATATATTAGCAAGTATGCAAATGAATACAATTATAATAGGGGTAAGAAAGAGAGAAAATTAGCTTCTTTTTTTCCTTCTTTAATAAAGGCGGGGTAAGATGAAGATAATTAGATGGCAGCATGGGTTTCTCAAACCTAAATAATATGGCTTTCAAGGATAAATGTTTACATTTTTATTTCCTTTAAGATATAGTCATGGAAGAAAGTTTCCAAGCTATTGTGTGGTCTGGCCCTAGCTGATGAAGAAGAATGAAGAAGGCAGTTGGCTACATGATCAATTGTCATTCTAATTTTGCAATCTACTGGGCTAAGTAACAGCCCTTTTCCTGCTGCCTCAGAAAAAACAAGGAATTATGAGGTCATTGGTACTCTTTGAGGTTGGTTGTTTTTTTGCAGAAATTTCATTGCCAAACTTGGTAACATCGTCAGTGTAAGAAGGGAGTTGGGTTTGCTTTCATTTTATGTATATGTGGTTTGCCCCATCAGGGTTGGTGGGAGAAGTCTTCATGGCTCCTTGATTAGGCAGTTGTCTGCGAGAAACATCTGCAAGAAATCCACCAAGCTCACAGACCACTAAGGACTCTATAGATCAGGGGTGTCAAACTTGCGATGACACGACATCACATGACTTATCATGACTTTTTTCCTCTTCACTAAACTGGTGGGCGTGGCCAGCATATGATGCATCTGGCCTGAGTTTGACATCCTTGCTCTAGTTTCACCCTGAGTTACAAATATTGTCTTCTATTGAAATAAGGAATTATATCCTTTATGATATACAGTACATGATGATTTATTCTGCATTCTTCTCCTTTAACAAGTATATTATAAAACACTGCAAATAAAATATGTTATTTTTAGATCAGGCTATGTTTCATGATTGTCACAGGATAACTAATATTTAAACATATGCTATTGCCTTCAATTTTTATACTGAACTCTTTAATCATACATTCTGTCAGGCTATCCTTTTTCTCAGGGGAAGATATTTCATCAGTGCATTGACCATGGCCAATATATTTTCAATAAACACTTGGGAGATGTTGGGAAACTAAGATGAATGATAGGTAAATAATCAGTCTGTCCCTCTGTCCAACTTCAAAGCAAAATGACTCTTAATAGTCACTTGTCAGGAGTTTTTAAGTATTTCAATTGTTTTGTTTCTACACATTAATATTAACACTGTATTTATACTCCTTGCTCTTTTAATAATGTAACATTAGTCTTCTTTACTTGATAAATTTCTGTTTCTGTTACATTCCATCCCACTGTTCTACTGGTTGGTTTCAGTATAATGAGTTGGTGGCTATTGAATCCCTTTAAACCTAGGGGTTTAAAAGCCTTACTTTTTTCAGATTTCAGTCCGTATTTTGTAGCCCAACATCTGGAGAGGAGCATGACGAAGCACAGAATTAAATGCAAAAAAAAATACTGAAGTGAAAACTTAAGGGAAACATTTCATGAAAGTATGGATTATGCATGTTAAACAAAATTAATTAAAGCCAGCTAGAAGGAAGACTTGAAAGTACTAATATAAAAGTCTGTGTTAGCTGCTTAGGACTATAACTAAACTGACTCATTTGGATTTCTGAATCTTGACCAGATACTTAATTAAGCTGTATACTTAAGCTGCACTGTCTTTAATGTTTTAATTGCTCTTCTGTCTTATGTTTTCATTACAGAAAATATTTGGGTGGATTTTATTTTGCCCCTAATCAGGCTATTTCACTTAGAGGTATCAGTGTGATTATTACATATAGCACAAGTAGACTTATACCCTAAACCCGTGATGGTGAATCTATGGCACGTGTGTCTGAAGTAGCACGCAAAGCCATGTCGCCTGGCATGCATGGTGTCACCCATTTCTTTTCCATGTTTCTGGTGCACATGTCTGCGTGATGATCAGCTGGCCTTCACGCATGCAGCAGTGTGGGAAACTGGAAGAGCTGGTCTTCCGTTTCCTGGTGTGAGCATGCATGCTGCCAGCTGATCATTGCATGCGCATGCGCATGCGCGTGCCGGAAACTGGAAGTTCATTTTCCGGCATGCCCCTGGGCAACTCCTCTCCTGGGTTGCGGCCCAGATGCCAAAAAGGTTTGCCATCACTGCCTTAAACTGTTAATTCAGACTATGCTGATGTTAGTTTTAAACGTTGATGAATTGTGGAAAGAAAACTATAGAAAAGTTGGAAATGACCAAAGTAGGATAAACATTTTTTACAAAAAAAAGAGAGAGAGAAAAGTATGCTATGATTTTGAATGGGGAAATCAAAGAGTTTGGGAAAAAAATCATATAACAAGCAGCAGGTGGAAATTCTTGTAAACATCTAAATGCTAATGAGAAGTATTTATTTTGCCTACCTTAAAGGTGAACAGAATTATTTTTCCCCTAAAATAATCTGGAATAAATGCTATTTTTTTTTAAAAAAAACACACCTAACAATGCACAGAAGTTGTTTGCTATTTGGTTATTTTGGCTTGAGTGATGCATAAGCTTCCTTAGGTTTATGATGAAGTGGTTGCTTTAATCAGGTTAAATTTTCAAAACATTTCTTAGGAATCATGGATTTTCTTTGGCTTTGAAATGAATTTGTCCACATTCAGTTAGACAAAGATGCAAAAGATAATTCTAGCTACGACATACATTGGTTTACCAGCTTGATATGCAATATAAATGCAAGTTAAAATTACAGTGGTGAAACTGCTTTAAATATTTTTTTTTTAATTTCAATTACGTTTGCTTACAATTTCCATTTTGCAAATTATTTCTTCGTTTTTCTTCAGACTTCATTTTTGCCTTTATATACCACTGGCATCTTTAAGAAAACAAACATTATTTTATTTTTGCCTTAATGTCATAAAATGAATGATACTGAGTTAATATGCTGTTTATATAATAACCATAAGAGTACTGCATTTAATTGAAGGGGGCGAAGAAAACCAAAAATCAAATTAAGATAGTAGTTAACATGTCTTATTAAAATATATTTTATATAATAGATACTAAATGTATGAAAAGAACTCCAGTAACATATCCGTTAATTAAACTTCACAGGTATTAATGGTGCACACATTGTTCACATCTCTTCCAAGTATACTCAAACAAGGTTCCTTCCAAAGGGAAAAGCTCCTTTTAGATTGATATTTCTCACATATAGTTAGAAATAATTGGTGTCTAGCACTTGAGATCAGACTGTATATTTTTGAAAGCCTTTCTTGTTCATTATCAAGGGCTTAAGTATCAAAGCAGGTTCAGGATTTGAAATGCTTAAAATTACAATTATAATCGAAACACCACATGTTCTCATGCATGGGAAATTTTTTATCATTTTATCATTAAGAACCATGGTTACCAGGAGTTTATTTACATACTGATTTAGTTTCATCTTTGCAACTTAGTAGTAAGGTTGCACACCCCTGCTCTCTAGTGACCAAGAAAACTAGATTATATTTTGGGACAGTTGTAAAGGGATAAATCTATTCTCTAATTAGAAGTCTTCAATCCCTGGGCAAGGTTGTGTCATGGCTGAGTTATACCTGAGTACATCTTTATTTACTCCCAAGAAGTCAATGTTTTGGATAATTGGGGACACCAATGTGGCAAAGTCAAAATCTCTTCATAATACTGAATATTTTGTGGTCAAAATATCACTGGTAGATATTCCTAAGATCTAAAATAAATACTTTTTTATTCAGTAAATAAAAATCTTTAAAGCACATTTGCCAAAAAGGGGAGACATCTTTTCAAATTCTGAAATATAGACATTCTCTGAGCAACCACAATGTATCAATTGTGGTATGCTCTATGTCTTCGATTGTATTTAAATATCATGCACTTAAATCAGAATTTAAATTTGGCAATTTTATATCTTTGGCCAATAGGTGACTCACAAATAAATAAATAAATAAAGGCCACAAAGCCCTAATTATTTATTATTTACAATACTATTACATAACTAATCAAATATTATATAATTTGTAATCCTTACTTTGAATTATCTGTCTAATAAAGCAGCTTTATCTTTAAGTTCGTGAAACAAAATTCAGTTTCCACTTAACCTATTCATAACTTCAGTCTAGTTTGCTCTAGCAGAACTACACAGAGGGTAAGATTTCACATTTTTAATCTGCTTAGGAATTTATTGAAATTGCATACAGTTATATACAGCTTCTCAGTTTCTACTTCCAAATCAACTTTCAACTTTTGTACAAATGCTATTGTGGGACAGTCTTAACAGTTGCGTTGGATCAAACCAAAGATTTATATAAGCCTAATTTCCACAACGGCTAAACATATATAGGGAGCATAGCAATAGAAAAGAGTCAACAATATTTTGTTGTTATTTGGGTACCAAAAAATCATAATTTCACTGAAATCTGCACAATCTAATAACATAATAACCTTTCTATTATTTCCACCATAATTAACTATTGCATTCTATAAAATTTATAAGTTTATTGCCTCCAACTAATCTTTTTACATTAATACCATATAAACTTTTGGTTAAGGGCTGATCATTTAATCAACCTGAGATACAAATGCTTATGACCTCCTGTTTCTCCAATCTACATAAATTCATAAGTAACCATAAGATTCAAATTTCAAAATTTCAAATTTTATTTGATTAGCCGCAACCCTCTCCCGAAGGACTCGGGGCGGCGTACAATCAAAAAGATAAAATACACATAGGACACACATACATACGAAAAAAACAAGGACAATTACATTTGTGCATGGAGGAGAGTAGACCTGCAAGTGAAAGACAATAAACACAGCTAAAAACACAGTTAAAACACAGTTTTAGTGTATGGTAGCATCAAACATCCTTTAGCACAAAGAAGAAAACACCTATTCAAAGCCAAATTATACACTTTGAAATTTGTTTCAATTCCAATAATAACTTGAGAGTTTCATGTGAGTTGTCTCATTCTGTCTAATCTTAGCATTTAAATTTCAGGAAAATAATTCATTATATTACATAATAGAATGATTCCATTGAATGTAGAAATCATGTAGAAAATATAGAATGGTGAAAAACTAATTTTTTTGCCATGTATTACCTACTAAATCTTATACATATGAAGAACTTCTCATATGTATTTATTTCTCTTACCACTGTAATAACAAGCCTGAGGCATTATACGAGAATGATATTTACTATGCTATTTTTTCACCATTATAACTATTATGATTGCATTTATTTATTTTGATTTTGTTTTATCTTGCCTTTAATATATTTATATATAATTCAAGGCAGTGAACATACCTAATATTCCTTCCTCTTCCTATTTTTCTCTACAACAACCCTGAAAGGTCAACTGAGCTGAGAGCAGTGGTGGGTTATGACCAGTATACCGGGGCATACGGTGCCTGCCGGGAGCACCTGGTACCATTCTGTTCTGGTGCTCTGGAGGGCCCACCCGCCTGCACTCCTTACCGGTATTTGAAGTTTTTTGGGCTTTTGCACAGGCGCACAGAGTGCATGGTGCCTGCACAACACTCCGCTGAGCAGCTGGAGCATTGAGGAGGCGTCATGTGTGGTAAGTATGCATGCGCGGACTGCACATATTCATGTGGTGGGCAACCATCCCCATTGCACCATACCAGTTGCAACAGGATCCGGAACCCACCACTGGCTCAGAGGTACTCCTTGTCTTAAATGTCTTAATTGATTTGCATACAATTTGAAAGTTAATCATCACAATTAGAGCTTTAATAGTGATATCAGTATATTGAATGAAGAACTTTGTTAATCATGTCAATTTGTCACATGAATCACAGGGTAGCTATACCTTAAATTCAGTGTGAGGGGGAGCTCTATTTAGAAACTTCCTGAAGAAGCAGAACATAGGAACAATGTTATCCCAAAAATGTGAAGACTACAAAAACTTAATAAAATATAATTAAATTGTGGAAACCCTTTCAAGAATTCCATTCTCAATTTTATTGATCAATGAGAGAATAAAACACTTTATGTAATAATATTGTTATGGCCAATTACTGTGCTGTGAATTCTTAGATCTAAGTAAAAGGCAACACTATTTGATAATATTCAATTTCAAGAAGTGGTTGTTGATGGGCAGATTTAAAAAATGAAATTGAACAAAACTGGATCTTTAACTGATATATCTTCAAAATATCCCAACAGTCAAATTGCTAAAGTTAAAAATGAAGCACTTGATATTTTTTAAGGAATGAAATAACCTTAGGTTTGATAAGATGATAAGTAGTCCATATTTTTTACTAAATTAATATCATTTTTCCTGAGGAAATGTTCTTTTCAGTGAGTGCAAAAATTCCTTAAATATTTATCAGCTTACTCTGCCTTTCAGAACCAGTTTTGAGAAACACAGAAGCTATTATTTCCTAGATTTCAATTTAAGAGACATGCAAGGTTGTCACAAGTGCCTAATAATGTATACAAATCTGGTCTACTCCTTCTGCAAAGCCCTTATTTTTCCAGAATTTACAACAGATCTTTGATTTGTTACCACCAAATGGTAGTCATAGTTTACGGTGCAATCAGAATATTGGGTCTCATTTTGAAACTTCAGCAACATGGTCAGGCACTGTGCAATTTGTTTATCATCATTTTATGTAAGTAATGCAATATAGTTTTACTCTAAAGCTGAGGAAATTAGTTCTATACATTACTTTAATCTATTATAATCAGAGATTAAAGTTTAGAATGGCACATGGTTCTATGGAAAGTTGCAGTGTTAATATTACCTTCCAGTAATGAGGAAGAAAAGAGTGAGAATGACTAGAAGAGTGAATCCACCCACAGCAGCTGTGGCAATGACCAGAATCTGTCCTTGTTCTGCTGCTATATCTGAAGCTGAAAAAACAACAACACCACATAGAAGTCAATTTTTGAGCAATACCTTTAAGGAGAAATTACAGTCTATTGACAGGCCAGCTACAACCTCAGACAAAAAACAGTTATTAAAAATGGTCTTGCTGAGATTGATTGGATAGTTTAGTAAGCCTAAAAAAAAATTTCTGGTCTAAAATGGTGGCAGTTTGAGCAGAAGAAATATTTTTATTTGTTCATTTTGCATGATGCCAGACAGCAGCACAGGAATAAAGAAGCACTCACTCTACTATGCATTATGTACATCTTTCATAACTTCCATAACACTTCAAGTGACATTTTATCCTTAAGGCAATCTTGTGAGATAGACCTTTAAAAAAGCTTGTGATCTAAGCTGGAATGTTAAACAAATACTGGGTCTCATTTCCAAATTCAGCAGTCTATTTATAGAGTATCTTATAACAGCCTGGTTCCTCTTGATATATTTTGCACTGAAAGATAAAGTGGTTTTAACATGCATACAGACATTGAATATGCTATAAATATGCTGTACTGATAAGAGTTTGGAGTAGACCCACCAATTGGGAATGAAATGAAATATGTTTGGTTTGTATTTTAACAGAAACCAACCTGATTCTCAGCTCCTAAATTAATAAATGTACAAGAATGTGATTATCTTCTGGTTTTCAGACTGTTCTCAATTTTGTGATATGGTACTGCAATGTTAAAAAAATCTGTATTGTTGAAAGCCATGTTGAAATATGCATAAAAGAATAGTATGAAAAAAAAACGAGAGTATATATTACACGCAGAAATAGTGCACAAATATCCACATAATATTTTCTCCAGAATTGAAAATTCTACCAATCCTGTCAGCAGTACTGATATTCCCAGAGATGCTTGTGGGGGGAGATGCAGAAGGGTTGAACAACTGGCTTCACTTGGAAGAAGGCATAAAGATAATTTGCCTGGGATTCATGGCTCCAAAAGTATAATGAACTGGAATATATATAGTTTATGTTGCCTATATTTTAAGATATTATACAAGGTAAGTGAAGAAAAACATCTAGCACACAATGCTGTTTTAATTGCTTTGGTGTAAGTACAGGCAGTTGGGGTTTCTTTCATTAGTATGAAAAACAGACTCAAGAGAAAGTCTGTAAGAATGAAAATTGTAGTCTAATATTATGAACTTAAATGCAAAGACTACAGCTGTATTAGAGAGAACTGCAAATTCAGATAAAAGGAAATGTAATTCAATTTCAATTTGCAATGCAAACTATTACTGGATGATGAGAATTTCTTATCTTACATGTAGTAATAACAGCTCATTTTATACATTGTTCAGAATCAAGTCAGGCTGTTTAGTGACCATGTAGTAAGTATCATACTGAAGTCTTTGATTGAGTATTAAATAATTAGTTTCTCAAATTTCAGTACATTAATTATGCTGAAACTATCCATTTTACACATCCCATAATTTATGCTCTTTAACGCCCAAATTACCTGGGGAAAAATAAGCATAATAAAATATTATTACATGCATTATTTTGAGTTGTATTATAAAGGTCTCAGGACTTTATTAATTTAATCATTAGTTAGTCTAATCATAATTTTTATTAGTCCAATTAAAAGGGGGATAGAGGGAGCTTTATATCACTCAAAACTTCACAGCAGTGCTTTGAATGTTCTTTCTGTTCTTCAGACCCGTAAAAGACCAGGTTGTCTTAAAAAGGGCCATTGGATGGCATTTTGCAGATGCAATAGGGACATAAAAATAACCACATTTTGCCAACTTAATGACCAAAGTTCATTCTTGTCTTTCTCCATCAGACACTAACTATTTGTCCTAGTGCTTTAATCCCAGGAATCTTCATAAAAACCAAGGACCTGCTGGATCCACTTAGCTTCCTGAGGGTACTTGAGGATTTCATGCGTCTCTGGTAGGCAGTTAAGAATGGGGAGACTTGGCAATTTTGGGCAGGGTTACATTTGAACACCTCCTGGACTCTTGGTTCTTACTCAATAAGCTATGGCACTTTAACCAAGAAAATATTTCCACTCAGCCATTTTGTGGTACCAATTAGTCCTTATCTCAGTTATGGTTCAGTGTTCAGTTCTGTCTGTAATAGAACTGAGGGAAAGATTAGTTTTTTTAACCAACTTTTTGCAAGTGACTTTGGAACTGGTTGTCAACTACGCACTATGAGTGTCTGTCTCATTTTATTTTTGAGAAAAAGTTCCTGAATATGAGAAGGGGGGGGAAGAGAGAGAGAGAGAGAGAGGGAGGGAGGGAGAGAGGGAGAGGGAGAGAGAGAGAGAGAGAGAGAGAGAGAGAGAGAGAGAGAGAGAGAGATGCAATCTGTTTCTTTTTTATCCATTATAATATAAGTTTCATTTATTTACATTCTGTGTATTTCTCTTTTGTATCTTTTTTCTGTTTAACATACATAAAGAAAGTTTTGTATGCCTCTAACCCAGTGGTTCTCAAATAGTGGGGCGCCCCCCCCCAGGGGGGGCGCGAGACTCCGTAAAGGGAGGCGCGAAGGCTCCCTTTCCATCTGGGTGCAATGGCGGCGGCGAAGGCAGCAACGGCGGTGGCGAAGGCGGCGGACTGGAGTTTCCCGCCAAGGTTGCCTGTCCAACCAGCCCCCGCTGGCTCCTGGCTGAGGGAGGAGCTGCCGCTCCACCTTCTCCGGTTTGCTCGGAGGGTGGTTTTAAGTGTTCTGAAGGCTTCAGGGACAGTCCGAGGCTTCCCTGATGCCTTCGGAGCGCTTAAAACGACCGCGCCGCTGGAGCAACCCTGGCGCTTCGGGGACGAGCCTGCAAGAAGAGGTAGAGGCAGCGTGGCTCCTGCCTGCTCAGCCTCTGTGCCCAGTTTGGCTTCTGCCTGGCCCGACCCTCGCTTTTCCTCTGGCCGAAGGCACAACCTCTCTTCCAGGAGGGCCATGCCTGGGTGGTTGCCTCTCGCTCAGAGGAAGGCTTTGCTTCTGGGAAACAGAAATACGAGGCAGCTTTTCCACTGGGGTCTCTACATATTATAGGACTAGATCGGTTCTCAAAGGTTTTAGCCTGGGGGTCTCTTTGATTTTTAAAAAGTGATTGAGGACACCAAAAAGCTTTGATGTGTGTGGGTTATATCACTGATGTGTAGTATGTTAGAAATTAAAACCGAGAAATGTTAAAAATATTTATTTATAAAATACTCCGCCATCCCCCTGAAAGAGTACGGTAAACCATACTTTGAGAATCACCGCTCTAGATAAACCTTGAATTTCATTCTGTAGGGCCCTTGTTACCAATTTAAAAATAAGATATTTACTGCCTTTCTCATCATTTTCTCACAGAATTGCGATGAATTACTTATGGATAAATGTTTATTGTATAAAATAAGAGGTGTTTAATAAGGATACAGTGTTATGCAGAGGTGTACTTATAACAATTTTATAGACAAATGATACTATTTACAGTCGCGCGGGGGGCGCGAAATGTTTTCTTCTTCCTAGGGCGGGACAGAAAATAATTGAGAAGCACTGCTCTAACCACAATGTAGAAAATTTAATTTTGGATATTTGTTCAAAAATATTATAACAGAGATGTTTGTTTATAAATATCATGGCAAGAGTTAATCTGTAGTCAGCAACTGATGGTGTCCGAGATTTCCCTCCATCTCTACTACCTCTATGCACCTATATTTTTAAAAGTTGTAATTTTTCATTTGTAAAAGAATTGAGAAATTTGTGTTGTAGTAGTTTAAAGAATATCAGATTATTTATTACTTTGTAATATTTCAAGTATTCATATTTTTGGAGTAACATGATGCAAAGGGTCACTTCTTTGAGGTTTATGGTGTAAAATAAATTTGTTAATTATCACTTACGCAATGCAACAATGACTATTTCTATACAATGTTTATCCACTTGAGGCCTTAATTCTTATAAAGGCCAGCAATTAAAGGGAATCGGCATATGCAATAATGGAATAAGTACCATATTTTTCGGAGTGTAAGACACTCTGAAGTATAAGACGCACCTGGCTTTTGGGAAGGAAAATAAGGGGGAAAAATCTGCCTCTGCCTCCCAGCAATTTACCTCCTTGCAGCAAACAGTAGAAGATATATACTGTGGTGTTACATTTCAGACTATACTTTTACAGATGCTGTTAAAATTGATGTGGCTTTCTCGAAGTATACCTTATTCTCTGCTATTTAAAAGAAGATACAATAGCACTGGGCCTCTTCAGATCAAGCATTTATTTTAAAAACCTTCTTCATTTTGTTAAATTGTCTAGAACAATAATAAAGCAGTCTTTAAAAATAAATCTAATATTTTGAACATTCTATAGGCATTTATAGTTATTGAGTTACTTCCTTGCAGCAAACAGCCTGTTTCAGTTTAGCCTAATTAGAAGAAGAAAAAATCTACCTCTGCCTCCCACAAATTTGCTTCGTTGCAGCAAACAGCAAGTTTCACTTTCACTTTCAGTTTAAGTACGGGCCTGCCAATTATCAGCTGTTTCAGGCTGCAGGGATTCCCTTAGCCTATTGCCGCCTCCACAAGCCCCCTTTTCTCTGTTTGGTGCAAGGAGGTAAATTTCCAAAGGGAAGGGGGCCGTTGGGTGGGGCTACATTTGGTGTATAAGAGACACCCAAATTTTCACTCTCTTTTAGGGGGGGAGAAAGGTGCATCTTATACTCCAAAAATCTTTTTTTTTTTCAAATTGAGAAACTTAATGTGACTGGAAGGCAGCCATAGCTGAGTTGCTGCTCCTATTGTTCCAGTAAGGTAAAGGTATAAGTTCCCATCACACATATGTACTAGTCATTCCAAACTTTAGGCAGCAGTGCTCATCTGTTTCAAAGCTGAAGAGCCAAGCTGTCCAAAAACATCTCGGTGGCCATGTGGCCGGCATGATTAAACGCCAAAGGCGCACGGAACGCTGTTACCTTCCCACCAAAGGTGATCCCTATTTTTCTACTTGCATTTTTACATGCTTTCAAACCGTTAGGTTGGCAGAACCTGGGACAAGTAATAGGAGCTCACTCTGTTACATGGCGCTAAGGATTTGAACCATTGAACTGCTGATCTTTCTGATCGACAGCTTCTTAGCCACTGAGCCTCTGCATCCCTTCTTTTGTTCCAGTAAACAGACTCCAGAATTTTTTTTATCAGGGCACCAAACCTGGATAACTACTATCTAGCCTCAAATCTTCTTTTTTTAAGGTGAGAAGGTGCTAGGTCTACAATTGGAAGGAAATGAAATATCTTTCCAGTCAGCTTTCATGTCTGGATATGTTAACAAAATCACATTGATCTTTCTTATCGATCACCTCTGATGCAATATAATTCCAACTGACTTGATCTTGCTGGACTTTTTAGTAGATTTTTATATTACCAACCATCAAACTACTAAACACACAGAGCTTTCTGTTATGGGCTGCTACAATCTTCGGTTTTACAATCCTGTTTCTTATTCTTATATGATGGCTCTGGGAGAAACAATCACTATCAGTACAGGGATAATCAGTATAAGATTGATACTTAATTGCATATATCTTTTAAAATTATTTATTTATTTATCATTTTAAAAAAGAAGAAAGAGAGCAAAAGACCAATAAAAAGAAAGTAAAAAAGTAAAAATGTGGGAATATGATATCAATAGGCATACAAAGGAATTGCCAATATTATACACTTATTATATTATAGATTAAATTATACACAATAGTATACAGTACTCAATATATTTTTGATGAACAATTAACCATAAAAACAGAGTACTTAAATTAATTTGGATATTTACATTATTTTAAAACCATGAGAAAGGATTTGAACCTCTGAGCTGTGTCTGATTCTCCTGTTTGTTGTGGAATACACCGCCCCAAATGGTAAAATCATAGTAGATAAATATTAGTTTCTAATTTCCACTTTGATGTTCTTTATAAAGATTTAACATTTTGTGTGTTTCTGATTTCAGTTCTTTAGTCAATTCTTCCCCCCCCTTACAACCATATTTTAAATATTTATAAATGTTTCTGTTATAAATTAATTTAATAAAAATATATAATAAGTACATATGCTGCTAACTTTGTCATTACTGCATATTTTCCAAGTTTAAATTCTCAATCTAATATTTTTGGTAGTGTATCTTTTTTTCCCCAATGCGCAGACAACCTAGATTTGTATAAATATATGTTAGAATAATGGTGATTAACATGGAACCAGGAGACTGGAGTGCTTTTCTGTTTCAGAAAGTATGGATATCTTCTGTTTATTATACAGCATGAAAAAATAACTTGAAATTAAATTTAAAAAGTGAACATTTTTAATACATTGGCTTTTCAGCCATTGGGTGAGCTTACAACTTATTTATTACCAGCTCAATTTTATCTGTTAGTTACATGCTTTAGTTATTGCAAATTGACATCTGTCAGCCAGCAGACCCTCCAGCAGAGTGAAAAATAGAAAAGTTGACAGAAAGACAGCTGGACAGATAAAAGAGAGCAGCTGCAAGACGCATAGATACAAACTGTTGTGATTGGAGCTCTAATGGAAACGAATTAATGTCATGCAAAAGGGATTATAAAGAACAAAAACAAATGCTGATATAAAGGCATGTGCCAAGATATGATTGTATCACCTTTTTCTTTCTTCATATTCTACATATTTAATCCTATTGAAGAACATTTTTAAATTATTTTAAATGATAAAAAACAGTTAAGGTAATTGTTAATTGTAATGGTTAAACTGACTATTTCAGATGTTCAAAATGTTTGGCATTGTAGTTAATTACATCAATTATTTGTGTTTTATTATATTTCACAAAAATAACATAGTGTTACATTCAAAAATGGGTAATTTACATTGACTTAATATTTTAACCGTCCTTAATTCAAGAGAGTCATCCAGAACTAGATGGACTACAATCTCAAGAAGAAAGAATAATCACTTCCAATGAGATGGACAGCATGTAAATGTAGTAAATAAAAAATAGTCTCACTATGTACATGGAGCCATGGTTTCTCTCTGGAGCCACTTAAGCAGAGGTACACTCTCAGGTGAGGTATATTCATGTAAAAACAAACAAACAAACCAACACCCACACCCACTCACCCATTCCATTCACTCCTATGATACATACATAACAAGATGTAGATGTTTCATATTTTACAGTTTATCCAATTGTAAGATACATAGAGGCTATCCACCACTTTGTGTCCTAATGTCCATCAAGAGCTTTATATCGGCCGAATGTCTGATTTTTTCAACATGGACCACCTTGTCCTTGAATGGCTAGGTAGATGGACATTAACATTTAAACTACTATAAGTCCATATATTTGCCATAGGCTAAATAAATAAATACACAGAGGCTCTTTTACACTATTGATCAAATCAAATCAATCAATGTTTTTCTTGTGGTTGTAGAGACTTGTATAATTTGATCTAGAGTTATTCTTAGTTTCTTCAAAACTTAGGAAACATTCTACTCATTTCTTGTACTCCTTAATTTCTTTTCCCAAATACTGTATAAAACTTCCTTATTATTCCCTACATATTTTCTTTATGTGACTCCCACATATATTTGAATGGAAGATTACTACAGTCTAATTCCCTGGATGTTTTCTGATATCTGAATTTGCATTTTCAGTTTATCTAAAGACCACCTTATTGGGAAAAGCAACACTAGTGGAAGAAATAACATTCCTTTGTTTAGCTACATCATCATATCATATATGTTTGGCATTCATATTTTTTATGATAGTAGTAATTTGAGATTTTTGACGGTGTTGATTCTTTATAAGTCTTGTTGTAGTCTTTTAAGAGCCAATCAAGCTAATATCAAAAACCACACTATTATTAAAAGAGAGGAAGGCTTGTTAGAAGACAGTGAGATTTTAAGAGGAGAAAACACAATTATGAAAGGCGGGATGAATGTGTGTGAAAGGTTTTATTCTATTGGCTTAATAGTAGCCTGGATAAATTCCACTTTAAACAGAGACACTGGAGCAAGTACAAATATGTATCGCTTGCAGCTCTTCCAACTGATCTCTTAAGGCATATATATGCACTGATAAAGAAAGGAAGACTCCGTGAAACTTTTATGTAAACATCTATGACCGCACACAACCAATGAATTGTTCACTTAGATTGTCATTGAGTGAATTTTCTTGTTTTTCTTTCTACACTCCCACAATTCCAGCTGCTGCTTATAAATCTCCTCTTCTTCCTGACTTATCTCTTTGATTGTTTTGGTACTTATTTCTATGTATATACTACTGGTGTATATCTTTGCAGTACTCTGATGTACACCAATTTGAATAAATCAGATTTCCTTTTAATTCACAACTGAAGCTTCTAACTGTGCTATTGTATATTAATATATGTTGTGCATGAGTACATATTTGACTACTCATATAGTATAAAAACTGCGTCCTCTTTCATTAATTAGCTTTTAAAATTACTCCTGCAGTGCCAGACAATCCTTTTTCTGCTTCATGCACCACCATTAATAATCATTCCTAAATTTTTGACTGCTCTACATAATGATGTATCTAATTCCATCCTAAATAATTGAAATAGCATAGATTGCATTCCACCCAGAAAAATAGGAAATGCAGATTGTCCACTGGAAGAAGCAGTAATAAGCTTTTACAAAAGAATGACTTTAAAGATTTCTGTATACTTTATTTTCTACCATATGTAATGTACATAGAGTTTATTTAAAACATTTTACCATTTTTCATAATAGTCATTATGCCATACTTTTCAGAAATTATTTTTATTTACTTATTTACACTACTTCTAATACACTCCAGAGCCAGAGGACTCTGGGGAAAATATAGCAATATATAATCTATATGTTTATGTCTATGTCCATATTATCTATGTTTATATCATTGATCATCTTCATAAAATCTAAGAATTAAATACACAGAATCTAAATCTACTCAGAATTGCAATGAGTAAAAGGTTTGCTGAAACAATATAGACTATATTATGAACAATATTTTTTATTTCTGATAAAAATAATTTGTCAAATCTACAAAGGGATTAATAATCTACATCCATTCATTCATGTTTGTTTCACCCTTTTTTATGTACTGATTTGTAATCATGACTTTATAAATGTGTCTTTTCATTATGTTTTAAAACATATGCTTATAAAAGAATGTTAGATTCATGACAGATTGCTAGAAGCTGATTTTTTTTAAAAAAATTTTTTATTGGTTTTTAAACATTTATAGGAAAGGGTAGGTAGATATACAAAAAAATTTGGCAGCTACAACGTGCTAAAGGTAGAAATCTCTCCAAATCTCACAACTTTTACAAAGAAAAAAAAGAGCAAAAAATAAAAGGTAAGCAGAAACAGCATCTTGCTATACATTGTATCAACCATATGTTCAATCATTTCTTTTACCACTTTCTAATATATCAACAATTACAATAATATTTCAAATACATTTATTTTTGTAACCTGTGTCTTTTCAATATTGCTCCCTCTCCCCTGTCCCCTGGCAGAGCCACAGCCCCTCCCTGCCTCATATCTTGTGTATTGTCACCTTTTTCACTACCTCTTATGATTTCGTCCTCTAGGAGGGCACTATGTTTTTTCATGAAGGCCTCTGCCTCCACAACTGTATTGATTCTAATTCTGTTTCCCTCACAGAAGATCAAGATTCATTCTGGCAATAACCATCTAAACCAAATTCCTTTGTTATATAATTTCTTTGATAAGGAGGAATACTTCCTCCTCTTATCTCTTATTTTTTTCGGAATTTGCTTAAGAATGGCAATTTCTTTATCTTTATATTTTAATGGTCCCCCCCTTTTGGCCCCCAAAACCTCATCCCTCATGGTCTTCCTAAGAAATTTAACATGTACTTCCCTTGGAACATTATGTATTCTGGCATATTCTGAATTGATCCTGTAAATCAGGTCCATATCCCACCACAACTGTTCTTTATCTCTCTTAATATATTCTGCTAAGATTGTACACGCTACAATTGTACACGCTAGGATTGTATCCTTAAAATCTTCATCTTCTGTCTCCGGTAGGTTCTGTAATCTGAGAAAAAGGGACATTCTTTCAAGTTTACCATGAAATTTTCCAATTCTCTATTCCCCTTCTGAATTGCTTTCACCTCCTCCCTCAGCCCAACTGCGCCCTCCTCCAGCACACCAATTCTCTGTTTATTTTCTGTTGTTTGCTGCTGTACATCTCTGAGCTGTTCTTTAAAGTCTGCCACCTCTTTTTTCAATTCATCTTGTCCCTTCATAAGAGCCTGGAACATTTGGGTAACAGATAAGTCCTTTGAACTCTCTCCAGTTCCTTCTTGTTGTAAGAATGATAAAAATTTTGTCTGTTAAGTCATTGGGCTGGATGTAGAGGAAGTGGGCGCTGAGGCTGCCTTGCCAGGAGGTGGTTTTCTGGGCCCCATTTGTTAAGTTCAGAGATGAGTGTAAGTCTTATACAAAAGAAATGGCATCTGTGGAATGCACAGCTGGGTGATACCGTGGAAGCAGACAAGCCCAGAAGTGAAAGTTAATCCTCAATTACAGTTCCAAGGCAAAAGAAGAAAGTCAAATAATCCAAATTCAGAAAGACCACATAACAGGAGGGGCTTCAGGAGACCTTCGGGGGGTAATAACAATATAAAGCGAGAAATTTCTTCAAAGGTAGTTTCAAAAGGCTAGTTTCATTTATAAGAGTGAAGAAGAAGACAGAAGCAGGCCATCTTGGCTCCCCCTTTCACAGGGAAACAGGGAGCAAAGCATCCAAAGTTTCCATAAAGCTTTTAAAACAACTCAGGAATCACCTCTTGCAATTGTGATGTAAATCTTTCTCACATAGTTAGTACAAGTGAGTAATTCAAGGTTTTACTCTCTCTCTCCATTCTGAGATTGAGAGATAGTCCAAAGAGACTATGAGATAGTTGCTCATCAATTAAATGGTGTTAAAAGAGATTAGAGCAAACTTCTCACCTCCAGCACTTCTACTGCAACTTCTAATTGATTATTTCCTTCCGGAATCAATTCGTCGAAGGTACACAGCTGTGCTATGCACCCCCCATGCTCCCCGGCTCCTGAGGCGAAACTGGAAACCCCCCCACGGGTGCCGCCGATTCTGGAGGTTCCAGCAAGCTGCCCTACAGCAGGTGGTCCCTCCAAGACCGCCTGTGCTCCTAAAAGGAGCCCACCAGGGAGACGAGCAGTGGACGGCAACATCCGTCGCCTTCGGGGACCAGAAGTGATCTCGCTAGAAGCTGATATTTATTGCAGGAATATTGGAAAATCCATAATCATAACTAAAAAAATGATATAAACCATAAAAGTATTTCTAAATACTTTTATGGTTTATATCATTATAAACCATAAAATCTTCACAATGCTCAAAATGGTTGCTCCTTCTCACAAAACAACCTCTCATATATACTGCCATTCTCTCACTATTTTTCAAATAATTTTCTTTATAGTTTTTTCTTTAACATCCATAGATGCTTGGTAGACAACGTTTAGTCTGGGTCAATATATTTTACCCACAATAATAATAATAGTAATATTTTTTAGGTATACATAATCATAATATTTCAACTTCTAACATTTGTGTATACATATATATTTGTGTATACATAGTAGTTATAATTTATTCTATTCTATATCAGTATACATAATATTATTTTCCCAATTTCCAAATTCTACCTCTTTTTTCTAATTCTTAATAAAATAGCCACGCTATTAAATATTCTATATCTATCCATCATCTCTTGCCCTTTTTAGAATTTTAACTCTTATTGACTTTTTGGGAAATCTTTCCTGCTTTTCTCTTGGGATCATTTATTTAATCTTAGTATTTCAACTGCCATAACATCTACCTCTTGTTCTTGATCTCTTGAGTAGCTACCCATAGTTCTTTCATAATTTTAAAGAGAACTTTCTATTTATTCTCTTCTATATTTGGAGATTTTAGAGAGCAATCTGTTTTTCCGTTTTAAAAGTTATTGCTATCTCTTCCACATCTTTCTCCACTTGTGTCATTTTTTGATTTATCTCCTCTATTCTTTCCTCAGCTCCTCCTGAAACCAGAAGGAGCTGTTTTCTGAATTTTTTGTTCATTTTTTATTATCATTTTCTGGGGGGTTTCTAGTATCACATATTTATCTTGTATCAATTCCATAATCTCCCTATGATTTCTTGTCATATTTTCCTGAATGCATAGAAACATCAATAATATTTCTTTATAAACAATATTTGTTTTCCCCTGTTCAAACATCTTAAAATCATTTAATTAGTTAATAATAATGCAATATTCCACCAAGATTCCAATTGCCCAGAAACACACAAAAAAAATGCCAATGTTAATATAATAGAACAGTTCTGGAACTGTTCTTCAAAATTTCCTAATTTATAGTGCTTAGAATTTCCAATTTACACCCGCTATATTTCCCAAATGTTAAAGTCTTGTTTAATTTTTCTTCTTTCTTCTTTCCTTTTCACCTCATAGAGCAGCGATGGCGAACCTTTTTTGGCTCGCGCGCCACAAGTGGGGGGAGCGTGGGGGGGGTCATGTGCAGGCGTGCTGCACTCATAATGCAACGTGCGATCCCCCAGTGCGCATGCGCGCACAATGCCCCCCCATTTTTAAATGCTTTTTTCGCCCTCCCCAGGCTCCAGAGGCTTTATAGGAGCCTGGGGAGGGCGAAAAGAGCCTCCCCCGCCCCCCCGGAGGCCCTCCGGAGGCTTCAGGGACCGTCCGGAGGCTTCCCTGATGCCTTCGGAGCGCTTAAAACCACCCTCCAAGCAAACTGGAAGTGCTCGGAAGGCTCTTTTCGCCCTTCCCAGGCTCCTATAAAGCCTCTGGAGCCTGGGGAAGGTGAAAAATAGCTTTTAAAAAGGTAAACTCAGCTGACAGGGCAGCGCCTCACATGCCCTGACAAATGGCTCTGCGTGCCACTTGTGGCATGCGTGCCATAGGTTCGCCATCACGGTCATAGAGTGTTCTATCAAGTAGTCTTAATAATCCAGATTGGCCCACCAAATTTCCCCAAATGTCTTTAATCCACAGAATCAAATATTCAATTTCAAAGATGCTTCTTGTTAATTATAATCCACCTTGCCTTAGAAATCTTCAAAAGGCTCACTCAATACTTCTAAGCCACCAAAACATCAATAGATATGGAATCAAAATAAAAAGGCCTTGCAGGTGTTATTTGCCTTTCACTATTTCCTTTCTTCGCTTTATTTTTCTTATATTATCACTTAATCCTCACTGTCAAGATCATTTCCCACTGTATCTAGTATAATATCTTCTTTATCCAGTAGGTGGCACGCCTGTTCAAAGTTCCAGCATTAAACAGCTGAGTGTCAAACAAAATTTGAGAAAAAAACCAAGATTCCTTTTTCTGTATACAATTTCTTCAAATAATCAAATGGTATTATTCACAATTTAAGTCACTTTTCATGCTACTACCAGTTCCAATCCAGGCTTTCTATATTTTAAAGATTCAGAATCAAAGATTTTTTTTCACTTTTGGGCGTAGTCTTTCTCCCTGCATTAAATCATCACTTTCTTAGTTTTGGAAAATCTTTTTTTTAAATGCTATTATTTGTGTTTAGGTCTCTAGTATAAAAGTTGAAAATAGTCTCATCCAGTTTCAATCCTCTGTCCACAAACCACTCCAGCTCATAATCTTCTTATCCCAGTTGTCACAGCTTTGGTCTTGCCAAAATAGCTGTTATCTCTGCTGCTGATCTGGAGGGTTTCTTTGATCAAACGAAGAAATTGCTGTTTCCTCGTGATCTACAAAGTATCCCTCCTTTCTTCACCACCCCTTCAGGGTGGCTTTGGCCCTCTAGGATCTTCTAGCAGGCAGATATTGGCTGGGTGTTGTGAAGCTCCGCGGAGCTCCGCTATCCCATATCTATCCCACTGCAATGCCAACCAGTCAATCCCACAATGTGCCCATTCTCCATTCACCCACCCACCCATCCATCCATACATTTCCCTTCTCACCCCTACTGGTGGTACTGTATGTGTCTTCCTTAATCTCAGGTCCTCTACCAGATGCCTGGGAAATTGAGGGTTCTGTGCAGGATCTTAGTTGTTCCTTAGTTTATTTGTTTGATGTTGTTCCCAGGATGTGTTGCAACCACTTTCCTAGCTTAGGAGTCACAGGCCTCAGTGCTCCTACCATGACTAAGATAATTTGGCCTTTATTTTCCACATCCTCTCTAGTTCCTGCTTCAGGCCCTGATGCTTCTCTATCTTCTTATACTCCTTCCTGATGTTGCTGTCACTTGGCACTTCTACACTACCTCTATTTTTTATTTCTTGTTTATTACTGTGATATCTAATTATTTGTCTGGCACCTGCCTGTTCATCTGGATCTGGAAGACCTATGGAATTTTAACCATGTTATTCTCTATGAATGTCTATGGAATCTACCATCTGGACTTGGCAGGGTTTAGCCTGTATATTGCAGATGTTCCTGTATATAATCCCTGCTATTTGTTTATGTGATTCAGTGAATGCTGTTCCTTCCTCTAGGTTGAACTATCTCAAGAATTTTTACTACACTGATTTTGAGTGAAGTCTGCTCCAACCCTCCTGACCTTCTTCAAGAGCTTAAGGAACTGGCTCTGCTAGCTGACTTGGGGCTCCAAAGGAGGAATTTCATGTTGGGAGTGGTTAATAGATTAATATCAGATTCTACCTTCCGTTCTGCTCATTCTTCTCCCTCCCTCCCTAATTTTAGCTGTATATATCTTAGGCAGGAGTCTTAGCCACTAAGCCATGGGCTCTCTTCCTTATCAGTTGAGCCAGGGAAATAGGTATGTATTTGTGTTACAACCCCTGGTATGCCTAAATATGGGAGGAAGGTCACTACTCCCTCTTTCTGTCCTTCGGCTTATCACAGAGGACCATGCAGGCAGAAAACCATATTTTTATTTTTAATGTTGCCTTTTTATATTTGTATAATTTTATATTTGTATATATTTGTATACAAATATAAAAAGGCAACATTAAAAATAAAAATATGGTTTTCTGCCTGCATGGTCTTCTGTGATAAGCCAAAGGACAGAAGGAGGGAGTAGTGACCTTCCTCCCATATTTAGGCATACCAGGGGTTGTAACACAAATATATATATCCTAGATCTATCCTAGTCTCCCTTTATTTATTTATCAGTACAATTACAACATATATATATATATATATATATATATATATATATATATATATATATATATATATATATATATATATATATATATATATATATATATATATATATATATATATATATATATATATATATATATATATATATATATATATATATATATCCAAAAGTATTAGCTCACAACTGAGTCTGATTATGCGGATGGGTGAGCGAATACTTTTGGCAATATAGTGTGTGTATGTATGTATGTATGTATAGTTTAATTTTTTTTAATATTGTAAGCCACTTACAACCCTGTTGTAAGATGGGTGGCTAATAAATTGGATAGATAGATAGATAGATAGATAGATAGATAGATAGATAGATAGATAGATAGATAGATAGATAGATGATAGATAAGATAAGATAAGAGCTCAGAATTTTCTTTTGAACTCTTCATATTTAAAGGACACATTGCAAATCGAACACAAGCACTCATGTCTTGGAATCTGAGTGATAAATAAATGAAGGTGAATACATACAGACACAAACATTTTCAATCAGTAATTCATTTTAGACCTAATATTCCCAATAGCAAGTTGTGTAACATTAGATGCATATTATGTTAGGTATACAAGGTTTTGAGGTCTTTGTTTGTGACTTACTTTCATCTCCAGTTTCAAATTCAAACTTTTGGCTATAGCCACTGTATCCTGTTGCAGTCCTGAGTCTGATATGAAATATGTACTTGGTGGCTGGTTTGAGACCTGTGACAATGACACTTGGAGCCTTTGACCTTGTGGAAGAATAGCTGAGCTGCTCATTCTCCTGAGGGACAGAAGAAGGAAAAATAGGATGTGACATACTAGCAGCCTTTCAAAACTAAAATGTTTTATTAATGTCAAATTGCATTCATTCAAGGGCTAAAAGCCATCACTATGGGTTGTGGCACAGGCTAGGCTTAGTTATGTATTAATAAATGTTTGTTTTTCTTATACAGCAAGAGTTGACTGATTGTGAATTCAAGAGTTAGTAATTAGACAACATAATATGAAATTAGTACAAGACTACATTTATAGAAAATGGCGATTATACACTTTAAAACATGGATATATTTAGATTGCAAATAACTACTAAAACATAATGTATAAATATTTATATGTATAAATATGGGAGTATTCCAATGTCTGCTGCTTACTTCTACCCAAAGGTAGTGCCAAAATGCTGGCACTATCCGTGGGTAGGCCTTTGGATTAAAGAAAGGAAAATTAACGCTAGATTTTTGCTTTTAACCCTGAAACGGGATTATTAGCTTCTTAGATTGGAAATTGGTTTTTATTCGTACAGTTATCTTGCAGATTTGTGTTTTATTACTGAAGTAGCACTGGAAATCCATTCTCTTGGGAAAACTAAAAGTATATGTATTTTTCATAGGTTATAATGGATTTCCTTCAAAATCAGTGTAGTAAAAATTCTTGAGTGAAATTTTTTTTAGACCTAGTCCAGCCATTACCACTGCTGCAAGATTGATAGGAGTAGCAGCAGTTTAGTGATTCTCTGAGAATTTTTTTGATTGCTCTTCTGTTCTGCTCAATATACCACATGTGAGCATGTTCCAAAACATTTAAAAATGTTTCTATAAATCTCATTTGGTAACAAATGAAAGTAGATCATATTTTGAGTTTATAAGGCTCTGAGGGATAAGGGATAGGGCAAAACAATTTACATGCTTAATACCAATAGCAACTGTAAAATACTGGGATATGAATAATAAATTAGCAAAAGTATCCACTTGGGATACTTTATCTGTGATAAAGCAAAAACATAGTGTATTAATTATTAAAAGGCAATTTATGTCATGTTTTAGATTAGAGTCAATAAACTAATCTAAACATTTCAGTGTTCAGAATTTTCATTGTAGCCTATGTAATTCTGGGAGCCATTGGGAAAGGCTGTGATAAAGCATAAATATTATGTATTAATAAGGAAAAGACATTTTATGTCTGATATTTTATATTAGATTCAATAATGAATTATAAAAAAAACAAACCCTAAAAAAAGGAACCTTCCTCTCACCAAGGAATTCTATTGTATTAGCGCTGCAGGTTTGAAACATGAAAACATAAATAAAATTGGATTAACTGTCTCTAATCTTATGCAACTAAAATGAAGATATTTATGGCATGGCAAAGTTTTACATGCTGTTCCAGAGGAACAGTGCATCATCACTATCTTAGCAGTATGTAACTATTGCTATATGATTAAGTTGTGTTCAGAGAAAATGAAGCACTGGGGAAAATATTAAATGATATGTCATGTTCATAATTCAAAAGAGGATAGACAGTTAAAAAAATCGCTGTCCTATAGGGTGTCTTTATTTTGTTATTTATTTTTAATGAAGTCTCTAGCATATTACTACATTTTGCAATAGCAATCCATTGGTAAACTGAACAAGGAAAATATGAACTATTTATACACATATAAAGAGAGTATACAAACCAGAACATAATTGTATGTTATTCCCCCCAAATCAATTACATTTTGCCTCCCCAGAAAGTGTTATAGTATCACTGAAAAGGAAAGAATGTGGGTCCAATACCACTGATGCTTCAAAGCCCAACATAATATCTATTTCCCACCTTGAAAAGCAGTAGGAATAAAAATATTAGCTGAAATTCTAAGAAAGTCTCATTTTGTTGTCAGATACCAGTACAACATTTAACCTTAAAAATCAGAGAAAATAATTAAGCTCTTTTAGTAGGTATCTAGACTGATGATTGTATAACTGAAATGCCTTCATTTTATTGCTTTCATTTTATTTATTAAAATAGGTCTATTAAGTCTATGAAGTCTTAAATAACCTGAAAGACTTAAGATCAAATAAAGAAACAACAAAAGGGAAATAAACAAAAAGAAAATGACATAACATTTCACTTCAACACTCTGATTACCATATGATCACAATATGCTTACTGTACCCTGGAGAATCCCATCAGATCATAAGAAGTAAACTATGGCCCTTCTATGTAAAAAAGTGAAAAGAGATTTTTTAAAACTTGAGTATAGATTTGTCTTGCTAGAATAGGAATATCTAAGAATCAAATTTCCATTTGTTTTGTTTAATAATAAAAAATATTTTATCAGTTTGATTGTTATAGAATCATTCTTCCTCAATTGAGATCTAGGGCAGTATCAAAGCAGACCTATGAATACTCTAGGTAACTAAATCTCTTAGTTCAATAATATCATTTGATGAGAAGCATGTTCGAGATTTTAGAACACAGAAAGGAATTGACTTATAACACTGATGGTAATCCACAAAATGGAGCTTGCCTGTTTGATATACTTCTGTTTAACATTATGAGGATGGGAATGAAAAAATAACAATATTGTAATAGAGGTAACCCAAAAAGGCAATCTTGCTTTATGAAAGAACAACAGTACAATTGATGGTTTCTATTCATTGTAAGTTTTGGAAAAAAAATCAAAGTAAAAGCATAGCAGCTGCAACTACTACAATTGGGATTGGAATTTTTGTGGTAAATTGTGATGGTCATTAAATCAAAGAACCCACTGTACTGGACCTGATTTTATGACCATTTTTACAGTTCACACTGTCGTAAATCCAAATCATTCTCCTAAATGGGTACCTTTTGCTGAAAACTGGCAAAAAATAAAAAAAAAATAGGAAAGTGCCAAAAATGGTATCAAATCACAGTCATTAACTGTGAACCAGTTGCCAAGTGCCCAAAATGTGTCATGTGACTGTGGAGTGAGGATGTGGCACAACATTTTATGATGGCCAGAATTTCTTTATGGGCTCTAAAGCATTCTTACCAAGGTCATTGTAACGCTAAACAGTCATTATGTGACCAGTCATATGTTCAGGATTATCTATAGTTAGAAAGCTAAATGATGTGATGGAGCACACAGATAACTTTTTTCCTTGAACAGCAAATACATATGAAAGAGAATAAAACAACTTCCAACATAATATTCCTGTATGTAATTGTTCTGATTCACCTATAATGTATTTCAGGATTTTAAACTATGTATTTTTCCTCTTTGATGATCCAATTCTTTTCGAGAAAGGCTAGCTTGTCTCTTCACATACTTAAATAAGAGTGTATTCTTGCAGCTCCTTAAACAAAACAGTTTGTATTCATTTAACTGATAAGGGATTGAGAGTAGAGCTTTCTTAGATTTTCATAGGAGTGTTCTTGTAAGAGAAGATGAACAATAACCATATTAGATGATATGCTGACATTACAGGTGGAGAAGGTTGGAGGGAGGACATTGGAAATAGAAATGGTACCTGATAGCTAAAATTTCTGAAATAAACTTGGCAAGTGGCTCTTAAAATTGGCCTGTTGATTTTAGTAATACCCAAAGTGAGCTATTAGAGTCAAATTAGGTTTGGGGAAAATTTTAAAAAAAATTACTTGGACACCTGCTGAAAATATTTTACTCATTAGTTACTTGAAGGGATAAAAAGGACATAAAGAAAATAAACATAAATAATAAATTAGAATTTTGAGATAGCTTTCCTCTTAATTTACCTTTGTACTTTTCCAAATTCTGAACAATGATAAGTCATTGTTGTTTAGAAAATGAGTGTTTTTCTATCTATCATCCATCCATCCATCCATCCATCCATCCATCCATCCATCCATCCATCCATCCATCTATCTATCACAATTTATAATCAGTAAGATGAATGTCTTGAATGTCTGTACCTGCTAATCTGGTTCTACTACAATAATTTATTTAACACAACAGATATTTCATGTGGGTTCGCCTCCCCCCATAACTTTTTTACATATGTTATCCTATTTTAACATGGTGATCACAAAAGAGTTTGTGTTCTTCAGATTTTGATGATTTATTTTAAATAGTAAAGTTGATTGCAAGGTATGGGGATACAAATGGATCTAACACCCCTTCTTTATACCTATAAGTAAATAATATAGAAAATAAGTTTTGTTCCTTGAAATTACTGAATATGTATTTTGCTTTTGAAAATTCTTTATCTGTTTTCCACCCAGAGCTTTAACATAACTGCCAGAGGATGATGGATTAGTAATACATATAATTGAGTAAGGTCAATCGCAGTTTAATAATATTATAACTGAATTATATACCAGAAAAAAGAAAGAAGAAAAAATGTAAAATGACCATAAATTAGAAAGGAAACAAAATAGATTGCAGGTGGTACTTCTAGCTTACCATAATTAATAGAACAAGCGATTATCATAATAAAAAATTAAAAAAGATATATTAAAGTTTACATTTTAATTTTAAGGGAGTTTGGAAAGGATTATAAGGTCTTACAAGGTTCAATAGTACGGAAAGGTACAGGTTTAGAAGAAATTAGGATAGCTGAAATGGAAATAGCTGAGGGAGAAATATACCCTGTAAAATACTAAAATGACTCAGATATTGATTGCTTCTTTTCAGCTGTATATATCACTCCATTAATGCCAATTTTCCTACATGAAAACTTTGGAATCAATTTGTCAAATACTAAGTTGTGCATCTTTATAAAATTGCTCCCAAATAATAGAAGTGATTCATTAATCCCAATTCCCAACGTGGCAGAGCAGTGAAATGAACAAAAGGAGATAAAGCAATCCTGAAGATAATGACAAACAGTTCCTGTAAAATCTCAAAACATTGCAAGTATTGTTTTAAGATCTTTCACATTAATTATATAGGTAATCTCTGGATTTTATAAATCTGAAGTGATTTCTCCCCCCTAATGGATATAAGCCTAGCTGTCTGAATTAAACAGGTTATAAACAAACATTTATTTATATGACAGTAGGACTTGAAATCCCCTCTGTAAGATACTACTATTATGTTTTTCAACAGTAAATTATCTTTGACTATAGATTTATTGAATATCCCCACAGTTCAATGACTGGAGATAATTGCTTCTAAAATTAGAAAGCTTCCCCAGTATTTCTATAAATTGTATTACCTTGGGGTAAAAGAGCTACAGGAAGTTTCACCTCCTCTGGGATTAAAAAACACATTAAAGGGTATTATTTTATTTGAAAGTAAATTAGGAATCCAATCCTTGGTAGAGTGGAAAAGCAATGAGAACTGCCAAAAGAAGAATTAAGATATATTTATCATTTTCTGCTCAGATGGCGAAATTGTCTTTTTATCTGCCATATTTTGTTACTTTCTAAGAGCTTGAATTGTATATAATGTTAGACTATAGTTTTATGTTACAAGCTATTTTATAAACCACCAAGAGCAGTATAAAATTAAATCAAGACAGCAACTAATGCAGAGATATGGTTGTCAATGGCTTTCTCAATTACAATTATCAGAAAGATTCAAAACAGATAAAAATAATTACAGTATGGAGCAAAGTAAAACAGAATCTGAACTATAGTTGTGTATCAATTATGAACATGTAATTTCTAAAATGTACAAATCTTATCTTCAAATTCAAATTCAAATCCATGACTTATTTTAAATGTATTTGTTTTTGAAAAAGGCATCTCAATGAATTATAGGTGAAAATTGACTTATTTCAACATGGCAGAACTTTGATTATCATAGTTCATTCTAGATAATGATAAAGGCTGACATAGCTTCAGGGGAATAGAATAAATAGAACATGACTCTGATCCTCACTTCTACATTTAAACAAAATGAAAGCAGGTCCATTGGACCTCTATGTGATGTCAGTGAGAATCATGTCTCATTGAAAGAGAACACTGTCAATCCACACAGTTAAGAGTGAACATGTACTCTTACTTAACAAAGTTAGAGGTAATGCAGAACTAAGCGACTAAAAGTAATGCAAATAATCTGTTTATTTCAATTATCTCTGATACAGTATGTCCGAATTTCAGATGTCTATCGTTTCATGCATAAGCTGATTCGTGAATTTCCATATTAGAAATAACTGAAAACCTTAGAAAAAAAATAAGAACATTTCAGTTTCAAGGGATTCAGTGATATTGTCAAGCTACTTATCTATCTACCCATTCTGTTGGGCCATCCTACTGGAACAATTATCAATGCTGTACATGAGCAACCTAAACTAAAGGTTAGGTTGTGAGACCACCTACTGCCACCAGTAGCCTCCCACCGTCCAGTACGATCCCACAGAGTTGGTCTCCTCAGGGTGCCGTTGGCCAGACAGTGTTGGCTGGTGACCCCCAGGGGGAGAGCCTTCTCTGTGAGAGCGCCTTCCCTCTGGAATGAGCTGCCCCCGGAGCTTCGCATAATCCCTGACCTCCGGTCCTTCCGACGTGCCCTCAAAAGTTGGCTTTTCCAGCAAGCCGGCCTGGCCTGTTAATTTTAACTCATTTTTAAATGTATTGTCCTATAAATTCGGTTTGTTTTTTTTGGATATGTATTTAATTTCTTTTTAACTTTTGGGATGTGTGTTTTTTAATGTTGTACGCCACCCTGAGTCCTTTGGGAGAAGGGCGGCATATAAATCCAATAAAAACAAAACAAACAAACATGAGCAACCTAAACAATGTTTTTGCATATTGTAAACATACAACACCAGCGTGTGTCCTTTGCTCAGATTGCCTCATCTTAGAAAAAACAAATAGTTTCTTGTGTAATTCAATGTAGACTCCCAACCATCACTTTTTATTTCAACCATGGTTGAAACAGAGAATATTCAATTTAGGCTACACTAGAGCATATTTATCTCTTTACCACTATTTTGTTCTTGTAGGGACTCTTCATACCGTCCACAAATATCTTTGCAATACAATGTCTGCTCCACAATAATGTTCACTTGGCAGAATTCAATGCCCTACATTTAATGTTTTTTATGATTTAGACAAGTTTTAATACAATTCTTTTTCTAGAATGCCTTTGTATGTGATAACTTCCAGATGCAACACACAACTGCCCACCAAATTGTAGGCAAAATCACTAAAAACTCTCTGGAACCTGGGTGTACATCATTAGGTCTCTTAGAATTGCAATTCTAAGCTTTCCTCTACACTGGCTAAGATATATATTATATACAGTGTAATATTAAGTCATTTGTGATTTTCTCCACAATTTTTTTTAAAAAAATACTGTATATATGACACAACTATGGTTATTACTCTTTAATTGGATAATTTTGCTCCTCAAAGGTGTGGTTTTTTGGTCTGACATATCAGAACACAATATTAATTCAGTAATTATAAGCATATTATAGAGATAGTGACAGAAATGGATGCATCCAGTTCTTCCACATTTATACTAATTGGTAAAGTCTGCAATGATTATGGCATTATATTTTAATGGGTTCAGTTGGACTGTGAATTTGTCCAGTGGGCAGATATTCATGACTATGTTCTCTTTAATAATATAAAAAGGTTTGAGATGCAAAACCAAGGCGAGAAGTTATATCTTTTTGCCCTTCAATTTATTTTTTAACACCCATTAGTATTCATATGGGTTTATAATGGGAGACAAATAAATCTAATTTTGTATATATTTTTCTATATTCTTAGCAGAAGCAACTTTTATTTTATAACTTTCTCATATTATATGCTACATCATTTTTCTGTCTTCTTCACTATTTTCTATTTGCATAATTGGGTCTATGAGAGTTTGTTGAACTACGGTTCAAGACTGAATAGTATTTAACAAATAATTGACACATTTGCTTTTTGTACATTTCTATACTAAGCCAATCTGACTATATATTGTTTTTTTAGACTTTTCTTTAAGCATAATAAAGGATTAGAGATTTAAAAAAAAATCTACATACATATATGCATGTAGCTCGTATTAACGTGTATAGATTTTGCTGGTGTAATAAACTGCATTATGAATTCATGAGTTTTAAGTAGTGGAAGTATATATTTACACAACAGTATGTCTGACATTATATCATTATTAGTTGATTATACTTGAAAGGACATGATACTTGCCATTGACAAAAAGCAAGGTACTTCTATCCAGAAATCTTTTCATTTTAAGTCATTGATTAAGATACGTCTAGTTTATACAAGGTCACTAAAAATATAAGATTTATTTATTTATATATATTTCGTGTGTTGAAATATTTACTATAACTTACAAACATTTATGAGCACGTGTAGTCCACCAGAAATTATAACCCTAATAACTGCTTAGAAAAAAATACAAAATGATAGGCTGTTAACGGAACTGTTCTAACAATAGTACACTTCAAAGGACACTTCAAAATCATTATCAAAGCCTACAGAATATGCAGATACACTATATACTGTGATTTTGTTTCAAAATGGTTTTGAGTTAAAATGAGTTCATGGAATGAAAACTTCTATTCAAACAACTCCATTATATAGAGAGATAGTTGAGAAAGAAAATAGTGAGTATCATATTTTCTTATAGTAGATTCTTAACCACACAAAGTTTGGAAACTTTGCCCAAGCTCTGTGAAACAGCTCTGGGACAAATAAGGGGTATCAGAGATTGGAAGGTTGGAAGAAGAAATTGGAAAATATATTTCCATTGTATATTAAAGTTTATTTTAAAATGTTTTGCATTTTTTGGTTTTATTTATATTATGTATCTTTTAAAAACTGTAACCAACCAAGAAACTTTTTGGAGTAGGGACCTCAAAATCAAACTATCAATCAATCAGTCTATGCCAATACATTGCTGTATTTATATATTTGTATATATCAGGGGTGGCGAACACGCGGCTCTTGAGCCGCATGCGGCTCCCGGCCAAAATGAATGTGGCTCTTTGCCTCTTATCATTATTTTGTATACTGTGGCTCTTTGCCAAGTTTGGATTTTGTCCCTTTCGGCGCTAAACCCAGATCGCGCGCTCCCTTTTGGCGCTAAACCCGGAAGTACGGTCTTGCCCCGCCCCTGGCGACGCGACGACGCTTGCCTGCGCTCCACCAGCTCGGCTGGGAACGGAGATGTTTCTCTGCTCAGCAATGTCTTCAGTGGAGTGGTGGCAGCCTGGCAGGCTGAGCCTGCGTCCCTTTCAGGCGCTCCGCTCCGCTGAGGAAACGTCTCCGTTCCCAGCCGAGCTGGTGGAGCGCAGGCAAGCGTCGTCGCGTCGCCAGGGGCGGGGCAAGACCGTACTTCCGGGTTTAGCGCCAAAAGGGAGCGCGTGGTGTGGCTCTCTGACTCTCACAGTTTAAAATTTTGGCTCTTTTTGTCGAACTTGTTCGCCACCCCTGGTATATATGCTGGTGTATAATTTCTGGTATTTTTTTTAAAAAATACTGTTTGTATCATAGACACATAATTAACCTCTATATAATTTATGTGATCTATTATTATATTCAAATTAAATATTAGCATTTATTCAAAACAATAAAAAACCCTGCAAAACTCAAATTTGTTTTATAGAGACTTCCTACAAACTAGTGCCTCATAAAATATCCAGCATACACAAGCAACATGGCCATGTTGCTGACATTCTGGGAGATGTAATGCCAAGAAAGTTTATAAAAACTGATGTGCATATATACTGACGTGTCTTTTTTTCAACATTGGGATTGAAAAGCAACCAAATTATTTCTGCAGTGTGACATATTAAAATCAGGTCATGTTAACTGATAACAAGTTTTTCCAAGAGTGTGATATTTCGTGTGTAATGAAGTATGGCTGGAAGTTTTCCTCATAAACTGAAGTCACCACTGAGTAGGCTCACTTGAAGCAGGTCATTGGTTGTACAGCCAAACCAAAGTAAGAATCAATTTCTTAATGAACAACCCCCCCTGCAAATATCAGCTGTCTGGAAAGTGGCCCTGTAAATTAAAATGCCAATTGTGTGGCATAAAAATAAACAGCTACAGGCTATACTATGAACTGATGTACAAAACGGGGGAAATGTTAGAATATGAGGCTAATTCAAGGGTTTCATTTTATTGTAGTCAAGACCTACTTTCTCATAGTACTTGATCTCGTAGTCCAGAATGACTCCATTAGGAAAAGCAGGCTCTTGCCATGAGAGGGCAATGCTGTTTTGAGAAGCCCAGTCCTTCCTGACCATACCTATCAAGGAGGGTGCTGAAAAGGAAAAGGATAACTCCAGGTTAAAGACAATGCAGTTTATTTAAACCATCATAAAGAGATAACTTGGAATGATGCTACATGATTTGATCAATGGATCCCTCTTTGAAAAACTAAATTAGTGGTGCTAGAATCATGGTGCATAAAAGTCAAGAGGATGATTGTGAACATGTGCTAAAAGCCCCACCTATTTGTACACATGTATATCGTCAACATATGTTCAAAAGATGGGCTCTTTCGCTTCAGGGTTCACGATATGTCTGGACTACTGTATGCCTGGACTACTGTAACAATCTCTACATGGGGCTGCCCTTGAAGAGCACATGGAGGCTTCAGCTGCCCTGAGTCCTTTGGGAGAAGGGCGGCATATAAGTCCAATAAACCTAAACCTAATATTCTCTGAATGTTTTTGAGCCCACTGCTCTGCATTAATAAATCTTACTACTTTAGATTAACTTCTATCAAATCTATATATTCTTCTTTAAAATCACTGTCTTTTCCTAGAATTGGGTGGCTCTCACATGATTCTGGGAAGAAATGAATCTCCTTTAAAAAGTTGCAGATAAGTGCTATATTTCTAGCTGCTATGCACCAAAGATTTTGTTGGAAGTGGATGTACCAACCTAATAAATGAACTTTCAAAATTGGATTCACTTAAAAATGTATTGAAATGGAACCCAACAAATTTCTCTAGTATGGAATGGTTCATATTGCAGCATTTCTTATTTCAGTTAGCATGCCAGAGTCTCATTCGTTATTTGAATTAATCAGATAATCAGCTCCACCAACACAGAACGGCCATGCACCCCATCCACAATCGAGAAAGAGCTATCAACCTGTCAATCCTTTCTGTATCTGGGCCGGCTGAGGTTTTCAATGTTGTCTCTAGTATGGAATGGTTCATATTACACTGTTTCTTATTTCAGTGACCATAAACATATTAACTATTATCCTGTAGAAAGATTGTATAATGAAACTTAAGAGCTACTGCCTCTTCAGGACATTTTTTTCAAATAATAGAGTGATTTATAATTGTTCATAATGCTAATTTTATGTATCAGCAACTGCATATGAAAGCAACGAATGTAGGAATTGTTATAAAGGACTCAAAATTTCCACAGAGCCTGATCTAAAAATGTGGATTTTATATTGATATCTTCTATACATACATGATTACATTTGTTTTTTATATTTACTATGAAAGTAGCCATTACATAGGATATACACAGAGCAAAATAAGAACTAACCAAGTTAATATAGAATTTTCATTCATTTTTGCCAAATGAAATGAAAATACCCTGTTCATAGTCAATTGCCACACTTTCTAACTCAAGGCTGCAACTGCCAAAAAGGTATCAGTTACATTTAGTAAAACAGTATAAATGCTTAATGGAACAGGTATAAGGAAAATATGCATAGGAGAGCACTGTGAATGAAAATGAAGCTCTATAAACATTTATGAAAAATGGAGAAAACATTGGAATAAGGGTATGGAGCCTGTAGCTTTCCAGATGTCATTGCCCACCTGCCTTAACTAGCATGGCCAATGGCCAAGAGTAATAGGAACTGGTCAGCAACATATTCAGGCTTACCAGTTCCACTACATATTTCTATAGTGATCTCTTAGGACACAACAAAGAAAAAGCTTCTCAATATTATTCTTTCATGTTTGCTTATTCTGAAACTTATTTAGTATTATTTATTTTAGCCTAGAATATTCCTTGTAAAAAGAAATAAAAGTTGCCATTTAAGAGTACTTTTTCACATACTACTATTGAATATAATATAACCTGTTGCACGAATTATGAAATACAAATATTTTAAATACATTTATAACATGATTAGGTTTTTGTGAAGTATCCATGTTGCAGCTTGTATTCTGTATCACACACGATTGAAATCATTTTATTAATATAACACTACACAGATGCATTTATAGATGCATAAATACCTAGATCCACATTTATATACACTATTTGCACTTTGAACAAATTCCATTTCCTAAAATACAGGTATTTGAAACTCCTTTGAATTTATCTCAGAAGGTCAAAATATAAATATTTAAATAAACAAATGAACAGATTTCACAATAAGAAAATATACTTTACAGTACAGATAATTTGGGGAAAATACTTTGAAAAATACATTTTGAAAGATACTTTAATTATTTTAGGAAAATTAACCAGACATTTAATTGTATAATTAATTTGCATAAAACAATTATATAATTAATTATTGATTAATAATTGTCCAATTTTGTTTTTAATGGGATATATATTTTTTAAAATATTTAAATAATAAAAACATAGGAAACAATATATTTAAAAAAAACAATAACTTCCAGTGCCTCAAACTATACATAATATACACTTAGTTCACACATTTACTCTTAGTTCACACAATTACATTAGATGCTAAAGGCAAGTGCTTCCTTTTTCTTAAACTCTGCAGTCACAGGAGAAAACATTTCTAGGAAAGAGATATGGCTAAGAAAGGATTCTGTGAAAAACCAAAGCAACCAATTTTTTTTTTCTGAGGATGTAATTGATTTAGACAAAAGAATAGATACAGCTGCAGGTTTATATGAAGCAGAGCCACACACCTCTGCTTTATTCTGCCTCACTTGGCTAATGCCACCTTCAAAACAACTATCCGCTAGCAGTAAAGAAGATGACACAGGTTTTGCAAGAATACATTGAATTTTATATATGTTAAAGCAATTTTTGCAAATGTAATAACTATATCCAGCCAGAATTTAATTGCTTCCGTCACTTGTCAACAATTCTGATTTGTATTTGTACAAAATAGGCCGTCTGTAAGCAGGAAAATAAATTGACACAGATTAAACACTGGCAGTCAACTATCACAAACTGTTTCCATCTACTATATCTTGCAATGATCTCAAACTATAATAAATAAATAATCTTTCAAGGAAGATTTTTGAGAAACTAGAATTTATCAAAACGTTCATTCTATTCAATTTAGACATTTCCTTGTATGATGCTATTGTGAAGATCTATTTCTATTTTATTATACAGATATTTAGGTACTCTAATTAGGAAGAAATTGCTTTGAGTATCTGATGAAGAGGATTATAAGATCCCTTAGTTATCTTCCAATAAATAGTTAATATCTAAGTTGCCATAACAGTCTTTGTTGGTTTTCTAGCACAACTACCCCCGTGGAATTTGTTACCTTGCTGTAGCCATCTGCCAGCTCACAGTTCTCCAATTACTTTTTGATAATGCCATCTGGAATTGTCAAAGGCCTTGCCAAAGTCACATTATATATATTGCATTCCCCTTATCCATCAAACCAATTACCCTGTCAAGGAAGGGAATGAGATATGGTTAGTGATGTTTCCTATTCCACTTTCTGAAGGGATGGGGAACTTAGAGCAGCCTTTAAAGATGAAGAAGTAGTGAAATAATAATATTCCTAAACTGTTACAAATAGGGGGAGGAAGCAGTATTACATTTGCCACCTTGAGTTACAAGGAAGAAAATAGATTAAAAAGGATTGACAGATGTCATTGAAACTCAATTAGCAATTGCATGCACTTCTTCTACTCAAGATGTTCTTTTTGTTTTACAATAGCCTAATCTGCTATTTTGATGTTTTGGTTGCCTGAAATAAGGGACAAGATAAGAACCCTCTTTACACATACACTGAACTTATTTCCAAATAAATAAGGAATAGCTCCCTCCTTAGGATTGGCTAGGATTAGAGCTGATTTAAGGATCGTTTTTATGATGGTTGTGAAGTGAGTCATTCTAGGTGGACTACATGGTTGCTTATCAAACGATGAGGGCATTAAGTGAATTCAGCATATTCAATGGGAATTTTTTTTGCTGTAAAATGGCAAATAAATAAATAAAATAATAAGCTATAGTCATGCTGTAATGAGTTATAATTGCAAGCTGGTTGCCAAGCACCCAAAATGCAGTCACTTGAGACAGTGTAATATTCTATGGCAGTTGTAAATGCTTTACAGCTGTAAAGTCATTCTTAATGACTTTGAACAATATTTAAGCAAGAACTGTCTGTAATGTGAAATACTGCACAAACATACTATTTTCATTATAGCTAAGTATAAAGAAGGGAACATGGAGAATGGAATGGTCTACTGTATAGGTATGCAGCTCTTCCTATTAAAAAAGACCTTGGCATGTAGACAGTGAGTGGTGTGGTTGCCTAGAAGTGAAAATGCTTGCATCCCACTCAGAAGGCGGGGTGTTCAATGCTAAGCAGTGACAAATGTTTCTTTCTCGGGGCATAAAGAGAAAATATCTCCTGGGAACTCTGAGTAGGAGTTAGGAGGGGCACCTGTTCACTAAATGCTTAGCTCCATTCAGTCATCCTAAGCCCATCCCAATAAAAGGGATTAAAGCAGAGCTGTCAAACTCCTGGCCCATGGGCTGGATGTGTCACATGCTGGCTACCCAGGTGTCCATTTTAGCGAAGGGGAAAAAAGTCCCAATATGTCATGTGACACCACTGTGATGACGTGACTTTGACACCCCTGGATTAAAGGATAATAAAAAGAAAAAAAATGTAGAGAGTAATGGGATGAAATCCAGTTCAACACTAACTAACCGCAAATGAAATAAATTAAAAAGTTTTATTTTGAGAGTAGATTTGTCATGACTGAATTTGTGAAGAAAGACTGGTAGCCTGGTGCTTTCCTGGGCATACCCAAATCAAACACCAACATTCTTAGAACTGTTTTATGTAAGTTGCTCCCTAATACATTTTATGAAAAGTTTTTGATTTATAGATGAAGCCATTAGAATTGTAAATGGACTACCTCTAAATAAATGTTTATGGATAGAGTGAAAATTAGAATTTATATTAGTGATTAATAAAGCAATATTTAAAGGCATCAGTATCAATTTTTGCTGATTCCAAAATGATAACTGACATTATTGTGCAAATGTTATTCCATATTTGTATCCTGGAATTTGATTCAAATATATAAGTCATGACATTTAAGTGATGATGTAATTATGTCTGTATTATAATTTTACCTCTGCTCCCATGATCTTTCTATATACTTCAGAAGTATACATTATTTTCCTCAAAAGAGTGTATTACCAGAAAAGAGTTGATAAGATTGCAGTTTAAGGGAGTAAATAAATCCCAGTGAACAGTGTGAGATATAATTCTGAGTAAACATGCAAATAACTGCTCTATGAGAGTAGAAAATTTGAGAAATATATAATCTGAACATGAGTAGGGGGTAAGTTTATTTGATGAATAAGATGTACTTAGAGGATATATCCAACCACTGTGAGATTAGAAGATTTTGATTTATTCGTTATCATTGACAGTAATCTTTCCCAGTTAGAGTGGTTCAGTAGAAGACCATACATTATTCATGCAAAAGATTCTGTCTTCAATCATTGTCATCTCCAGGGAGACTGAGAAACACACAGAAATCTTGGAAACATCATGGGTAACAGTGACAGAGACCAGTGATTGAGCTCAAAATAAATATAAGTGCTCTAAATTTAGGTGGTCTTATACCAATGTATTTAAGAAGCTGTCAGAAACTAATACATTTGGGCCTAATAAATGAATATAGATTAGGCTTTGCCATTGGGGCCAATTAATACTTTCTTTTTCCCTTTCCATTGGTTCTGTTCTTCATATCAGCCTGAACTTTCCAAGACTTCCTTCCATTTTAGACACATCAATCTTTCTTTCTTTAATTCTCTTTTGGAAGAGAAAAATGCCATGGAAATGTCAGGGAAAGAGTCTTTAAATATTTATGTGTCAAGATTACTTCTGCAATGAAACACTGCAGAATATTTAGAATATGTAACCCAAATTCGGTCACTTGCTTTGCATTTTGTACAATTATTTTATGTTATTTTATAATTGGGATCAAACAATAATATGGATAGATTAATATTATATATTGGATATAATGAATTAAAATACATTGTACATTCCTATTTCTTTATAAACTTTTACTATTCTGAAAATATGGTTTATGATAACAAGATTTTCATATTGAAAGTTTCCAAAGTTGTATGAAAATGTTTGATGCATATACAGTACATAGTCATGAATCAGCTAAATAAGAAACGGTACCAAGAAGAAGGATAATGATTAGGTACAGGTAGCTGGATCTTGTGAACTGATTTTTGGGAAGTTGGGTAATATCAATCTTGAGATAAAATGTTTTAGTGTATACATAACACTTTCTAAATACCTGAAAACATGCCACACAGATGACAGCCAAGACCTATTATCTTATCATATAATAATACAGGCATATTCATAGAGTAAATGTTTTTAGATCAAGGAAGACAGATTTTTGTTGGTATGAGCAGTTGGTAGTGGAAATTATTAGCAAGGTAGATAGTGAGGCCTTCCTCAATGTGAACAAGCAATGATAAATAACATTTTTGAAATGCTTTTAATTGCCAAGAGAGTATCATGATTGAAGTATATCTAAAGTCAATAAATACAGAAATACAGAATTTGGATTCAGAACCAATTATTCTACAAGATCTATAAGTGATGGCAAATGTTATTTATGTTGGATGTGATATTCTAGAAAATATTGTAAAACACTATTGAAACAAAATTTACGTTAGTCCATTTTTCCAGTAAGGCTTTGATAAGCCAGTTCTTTTGATGACACAATTAGCTAAAATACAGAGGAAAAAGTATTGGGTAAACATTTTCAAGTGTGCATATGTTGTGGCCATCAACACATTCTAAAAAAAGCTTTATTCCCAGCTACTTAATTATTTATTTTATGAATTCTTCTACAGTCATTTTGTTAAACTACAATACTAAAAGAAGTTTCTGCTCAACAGTGTGCATTTAACACATTTATCTTCAAACTTCTTTTTCAAGATTTAGCAGAATTAGCTAGATAACATAAAATAAATCTTGTTTCTCACAATTTGTCTCTTCATGTATAGTAGAATAATGTTCAGTTTCTATTCTTAAATGTATTCTATTCTATTCTAACATATTAATAATGATGGAAAATGCTATTATTCTTACACAAAATGACCAAACTTGATTTGTGTAACCAGATTGCAACATCTATGAACTTTACAGTAATCTTAAGAATGTCTCATACATTGAAATAAATACAGTCTGTTATTCATAATTTTTGGCTATTTCAGGGTATTGTAGCAAAACTAATTGTTATTTTGAAAACTATGCCAGGAAAAATAATATTTTTTTAAAAAAATAACTTTCTTAACAAGGGAATATTATTTCACATTCCCAAATAATCTGTTCTGCCATAGAAATTCAGTGCCTTCAAAGTAGAGAATGGTGCATTACTTTTTATATATATATAAATAATGGTTTCTATATTTGTCGAGGTACACACTATACTTTCTCAACCATGGAATCTCATTTGCTTTGCTAGTCACCTTGAATATCATGTGTTAGCAGGAATGTATGTAGTTTCCAATGTGTATATTTACCAAGTATTCACAATAAAATATAATAGAATTTGGTTATAGTTTCTAAATGCATTTGTTGTAAATTATTGTATATTAAAATAATTATAATTGACAAATGATTTGTCTGTACATTTATATATAATAGTATAATATATTAAAAATCAATGTATTTAAACATATATTAAATTATAGTTTACATAAAAATTAATTGAAATACAAGCACAAATAAATATAGAGAATTACATAAATTCACATACATATGTATATTAGTTTAAGCTGATTTAACCAACCATTTTCTCATTCCAATATTTATTTTATAAAGTTTTGCCTTTAAAAAAAATATCAACTTGGGAACAGATTTGCTAATTAAAATACTTTTTGCCCAGTGTTTATGATTAGAAATTGATTAGTTGTTAAGATTTTTAGTCAAAATTTGTTTTCTGGAGGCTAATGAATGCTAATGAAATTCAGATGAATAAATGCTACCTATATCTCTCAGATGATATCTGTCATAATATGCAGATTTAAGACAAGAGTTTTCTGCATAAATGTGTGACTTGGTTCAGATTTCACTAAAGTTTGTGTTTAGTAATCAATTCCTGTGCATTTGTCCTACTATCACAAATAATTCAGAGTCAAAGCATAATACCTATCCCTACCCTTATTATGTAATATTATTTATTTAGCACCTGAAAAAGACTATATATTAATGTACTTCATTTCATTGTTTATTTATTTATTTTATTTATTTATTTATTTATTTATTTATTTATTTATTTGACTTATCAGTCGCCCCCTCTCCGCAAAGGGACTCGGGGCGACGTACAATCAAAAACAAATATACAGATGTGACATGGAGGAGGTGACATCAATGCTTAACAAATAAGATTCCAATAAAAGCCACTAGGTTAAAATAAATAACAATAAATTAAAACAGTTAAAATAATTTAAAACCCCAAAATTTACATTTACCGTAATTAAAATTGCCAGGGAGGTTAGAAAGTTCTAGTTTAAGCCAGGCCGGCTAGTTGGAACAGGTGGGTCTTGAGTTTCGTGCGGAAGGAGCGTGTAAACATTGTTTACGTGTTCACAGACAATATATATTTCTGATCTGAAGGTTACATTTCAAGATTACATTTCCCACTTGGCTATCTTACTTCAATCAGATTACAAACAGTGCAGAGACAGAGAGAAGATTTGGATTCTGATGTTCATTTCTGCCTCACTACTAATTGCTTTCATTCTTACAATGTCTTAAGTTAAAACTGCTTAAACTAATCTCAGGCAGCTGAAATGTAAATTTTGTATTTGCAAGTGTATATTCTAAATTCTTATTTGGTAGTTATTTTAGACCTTTCACTTTTAGATTAACTCTCCTCAATATATTTTTGATTAAATCCCTTGAAGAAATAAAACCTAGATGCAAAAAACTACATGACTTCAAAATTTTTCATTATCACCTCACTATTCCCAAATAGTGGACAAGAAAGTAATTTGCAGAGATAAATGTACTACTAAGTTTGTTGAATGCTTGAAACATTATTTGTCTTTATATATGCTTGAAGATGGGTTATTTTTAATGAACACAATGACACCAGCAAGTTTCAACAGCAAAACAGCTATAATTTCAGGGAATTAAAAATGCTCTGTAAATCAGACTGTTTCAGAAAAAAAAACCTATTACTTAATAAATCTGCAGTATACACTGGAGGGGGGGGGGGTAAGTAAATCATGAAATCTTGATGCAGCTCCTATTCAGCAAGTATATAAAACAATATTCTAAAGATAAAATAGACCTTAAAATAACTAAATATAATTAAAACAGGTTTTTGTAAATAATGAAATATCATTAACTCTTGGTCTCTGCATGATATTAGGATTATTTTAAGTTCTTTTATTACTCAGAGTTCTTAACATTTGAAAACACAATGATTTTCAGAACAAACATAAAATTTTATATTACTAAATCAGAAGACAAATAGATTTTTTAGAAATATTTTGGAATATTCTTAATCTTCTGCAGTTCACATTGATTGAGCAGACCTTATTAAATTGGAGCTTCTTGCAAATATTTAATACTTAATAAAGGTTCAAAATAAAAGTTAGATTCTCTGTATTGAAAATCTGCAATGAAAAAATTAGCTTTTCAAGAACCACCTCAGTATTTCAGATAGTTATTATTTTATCTACTTAACTACATCCCATATATTATGTATATAATTCTAAGATTTATTTATTTGTTTGTATGGCTGCCCATCTCAAACTCATGACTCTCAGAGCCTAATATTAAATAAAAATAAGATAATATCTAAAATAAAAGGCATAATATACTTGGATTTCAGTAAAACATTTGACAAAATAGACAATAACCTACTTCTTAGTAAGATAAAAAAAATGTGGGTTAGACAGCATCACCACCAGATGGATTCATAAATGGCTGACAGAACACACTTAATGAATAGTTCTTGAACTACATCTACATGGGGGAAAGTAAGTGGTGTGGTACTCCAAGGTTCTGTTTTAGGCTGAGTAATCTTCAATATCTTCACAAATGATTTAGGTAAGGAAACAGGACGGGAACTCATCAAATTTTCAGGTGAAAACCTGAAGCTGTCAGGAATAGCCAATACTCCAGAAGATAGGCTCAAGATCCAGAAGGATCTCAACAGATGTGAGCTAACAATCTAACAAAATTGGGCTAACAATCTAACAAAATTAAATCAAAGGTGAAAAAAGTAAGGTTCTACACGTAGGCATGAAAAACCAAAGATATAGGATAGGTGGAGCTTTACTCAATAGCAGCAACTGTGAGAGGGATCTAGGAGTCCTAGTAGACATCCACTTATATATGATCCAGTAGTTTGCTGCAGCCACCAAAAAAGCCAATGCAATCCTGGGCTGTATTAACAGAAGGATAATCAAGATCACATGTAGTGTTAGTACCACTTTATAATTCCTTGGTAAGACCACACTTGAAATACTGCTCAAGATTTTGTCACCACAATAGAAAAAATGTTGAGACTCTGGAAAGAGTGCAGAGAAGAGCAACAAAGATGATTAGGGGACTGGAGACTAAAATATACGAAGAACGGTTGCAGGAACTGGGTGTGTCTACTCTAGTGAAAAGAAGGCCTAGGTATGACATGATAGCAATATTCCAATATTTGAGGGGCTGCCACAAAGAAGAGGTGGTCAACCTATTTTCTAAAGCACCAGAAGCAAGGGAACAATCAATGGATGGAAACCATTCAAGGAGAGATTCAACCTAGAATTAAGGCTAAATTTCCTGACAATGAGAATAATTAACCAGTGGAACAGCTTGCTTTCAGAAGTTATGAATGCTCCATCACTGGAGGTTTGTAAGAAGAGACTGAAATTTTTGGATTTGTGCAGAATGTTATAGAGTCTCCTGCTTGAGTAGGGGGGTTGAACTAAAATATCAACTCTGTTATTCTGTTGTTCTATTCCATTATCACAACAATCTAGTAAATAACATATATAGTAGCTGAAATTTAAAAAAAGCAACCAACACAATTAAAATAATCAACTACATACCCAGAACTTCAAACTCAGTAACAAAGCCAAGTCTTCAAACACCTATGGACATCCATCTGGGTTGGAGTAAGTCTAATCTATTTCTTTGAAGGAATGATGTTCTAGAGAACAGATATCACAACAGAAAAGTCTCTTTGAAGGTCCTTAAGATGTGATTAAAATAGTATGTTGAGTAGTACGAGTATGTAATAATCATATGTTGCCTTTCTTATTTCCAAAATTATGATTAGAATAAAGCTTACTGCAGCTTAATATTACTGTTGTTGTTACTGTTATGATTATTATGCTTCTCTGTAACAATGTTTTCAGCCTACCGGTAATTATAGAGGACATCATTCAAAGACAGTGCTCAGTTACATACCATCTGCTGTGTTTATCAGTTGCTTATTTTCCATGTTGTAGAATAACTTGACCATTGTATTTATTTTGGCAGCAGTATAATCAGTATGTTATTTGGAATAAGACCACACACATTTGGTATGTATATAACTGCAAAACACCACACTATCATTAGATGGGGACATTTTCTTCATATCTTTGCTGTCACCTAGTTCTCATCCATATGCTTGCTGCCCAGATACAATAACTTTACTGTTCACTATCCTAATGGAATTTTTGTGACGACCAAAGGTATTGCTGGAAACAAATATGATACCGAATGACAGTGTTTTGCTTTGTAGCATGACAATGACTAGTTTTTCTTTTTTACGTTAAAAACAAACGTTTTAAAAAGTAAAGTGGCAATTTCTGCTGTACTAGACAGACTTTAGAATAATTCATCATGGCTGTCTTTTTGGAATGCTAATGGTATTTATGCTGTAGTTAAAGCAGTTAAGATATCTAGTTGTTGATATTGCTGCAGGAAAAGAAAAACTCCAGAGTAATTTTGGGGCGCTGCCTGATTGACGCAGCTCCTTCAGAGAGAGCACCCAAAACTGTGGTGGCTTCCCTGGACTGAAGGCAGTCCCCCCCACTGCATCCTGTTCCAAGCTGAGGGTTGCAGTCAAATCCCCCACTCGACCAAAGTTCTGGGAAGGTGCAGCTCAGGGGTAGCAGAGCTTCCCTACATGTGAGCAGGCAAATTGGCAGAGTGCTGACTGAACCGGTGTCTGGTGCTCAAAGGCCCTCTTTCTCCAGCCTTGGGAAAGCCTCTGCTTCCTACCCTTCCCCTCTTCAGATAAGTCTGGCCAGATGCTGCATGTTGGGTCTGGTAGTGGATGGGGAAATGTCACGCCCTCCCCCATTTCCCGCTGGGCCTGCTGACGAAGCAGCACCCCTCTTGTGCGCCCACCACTGCGGTCGGGTGTGTGAGTGGAATATGCTCCTCATGCAGGCCAAGAGCAAGACCCGCGAGGGGGATGAGGAAAAGATGAACAGCAGTGACCTGCTCTCCAACTACAAGCCAAAACAGACAATGAAATGGAGTAAGTGCATCCATCAGTCTGCATCATATTCCTTCCTCCTGCCTTCATTTGTTGCTTCGATGGCTCTGGAGCCAGGGTGTATGCCAGCTGAGGGGATGGCAGGCTGGGTCTACAGCCAGAAACCATTCCCCCCGCACAGAAAGGGTGGTGAGCACATGGTGGTAAATGGGTTTCTATTTGTAGCTGCCCCCCCTCTGCCTCGTCTCACCTCATCCTGCAGTACGAGCCTCCTGCTCACTATCCTACCCACTGGAGACCCTTGGATTCCCTCCCGAACCCCGCCCAAAGCCACAGACACCACCCATGTGAGCGATGTCAATTGGGCCATGCCCATGGCCACACCCAGTTAGTTGTGACAACCCTGGCGATGCTCCTGCCCTAAATTGGCCCCACCCACCCAGTTGGTCATTAGACAGATCAAACTATAGTTTAGGTCCCCAACAGTCTGATGGACCATGAATTGGCCCCCTGTTTAAAAAGTTTGAGAACCCCTGATATATCCAATAAAACTATTCTTTGAGGAATCTACCTGCCTTGGAGTTCTGTTTGCTATTGGTGTTTGCTGTTTGCTAACATGGTTCATGTAATACAATGACATGGTTTTCCCTGTGACTCTTTGTTGAAGCAAAAGTTGGACATTGAAGAAGCAGGCTTTTGAATGGTGTTGGAAATGATATCTGAGAATACTAAGGATAGCCAAGAAAATTAATTTATTATGTGAAAAGTCAGTTCTATTTTTTAAAAAACTTAAATGATTATGTGCGATCAAGTTGTTTTTGACTCTTAGGAATTACAATTAATATATTTTATTATGGTACTCTATCCTTATTCTGTTCTTTCACTGGTCTCCCAGTGGGACCGATTATCTTTTCCCTTCCACCTTTCCCAAAATTAGCACCTTTTCCAGAGAATTGGGTCATTGCAGGATGTTCAACCATGGTCAGTTAGAGGTTGCCACCTAAGCAAGCAACATAGATCTACTAAAATAATAACATTCAGGGGTTACTTGTTTTAAACTAGCAACATTATTTTCTCTTCTTAAAGGCACTCTTTTCCTTCCCATTAATATTTCTTCATTCATTTTCCTTTGGGGAAGATAGTTAGAAGAGCAGGACTGACAAATAGCCAACATGTTTTTGGAATGAAGCTAAAAACTTTGCACTTGCAATTTTCATGCCAAGCTTCCAGTAAAATAAGTTTAAAAAGAACCATAGCAATGTTTTCAGATATGCATAAGTCTTTGTGTCCATCTGTTGTTATTACTCACACATACACAGCAATCTAGTCCAGTCCGCAATCCTGCTTCATTGTTATTAATGGAAAGATTGTTCTTAGCTGTTGTGTAGATACTAAACAAACATTACTTCTCCCTAAAATCACAACAATTTACATTTACAATTAAAATTTGCTAAAACTCCATGTATATTACTGTAATTTCTTTTGCAGGGTTATGCTTTAGTTAGTGAATATATAATTTTCAAGAAGAAAAATGGTTTTTATAACCAAGGTTAAGAGAAAACTGAAACTCATGAAAACAAACAAACAAACCCCACCGACGGTTCTAGAAAAGCCAATGGCTTGCTTCATTCTAGAACCATGACCAACAAAATAATAACAAATGCTGGCAACAACAATATAATAATCTATTTTTATAAACAGCACATTCAATTCCTGACAATGTCATTTGATGAAAGGGATTTTTAATTGTTTGCTCCAGTAACTAGATAACTTTAACCTCTTACATTCTTTGAAAGACTGAGGCACAGCAAGCAAACAATAGCATTGCTCCCTTCCTATTATATACAATCTTTTCTTCCATCAATAATTTGTACACTGGCAAAAGTTATTGAATGGACCTTTGCCATTCTCCCAGTCTTGGGCTAAATAGAGATGAACTTATGTAGAAAAAGTCTTTGTTCAGGGTCTTTTGATGGCATGGTTAATTGTACTCAAATGCGATAGATGAAAAGTGAATTACAGATTCGATAGGCAGTGCTGCAACAGATGTAGAAGGTCATTCAACAAGGATTACTCATTACTTTAAATTACTACCCTCGTGGAGAAACTATGGAACATGCCAGGTTGGAGTGCTTTCATTGAGAACTCATTTTTCAGATTTGCCCTGGAGGCTATCTTTCTCTTTTAGTGTTAACATCGCCCGATTAAAAGCTGTTGGCTTAATAAAAAAGAAATTCTTTGCTGTTTTAGACAAGATTTATGCAGCCAATTGTATGAACACTGACTACAAACATTTTAGGCAGCTGCCACAAAGCTGCCAAAAGGCTGTGTTATCATTGTTTTTATATTGTTATCATTGTTATTGTAACATTATTATTACTGTACTGGTTGGATTTTTGGGCTGGTTATATTTTCCAATTTGTTCGTCTATTGTCGATTGCATTTTTAAATTTGGTTTGTGTGATATTGTGAAAAGTTCACAGGTGGTCTGGAGTCATGCAGTGCTGAAATCAAATAAATAAGTAAACAAATAAATATTTGCTATAAATAAATATTTAATTGGATCCACACCTGCTTTTTTTTAACTTATGTACTATGAAATAAATAGTTATTTAAACCAGAGTATGTGTTAAACTGTTAAAATTGTTAGGTACATTTGCCTTCTATTTATTTATTTTTCAAATATATTAATTCTGCTTGTTGATTACTTCTCATACTTTAAACTGTTTATATACATACATTTTTATGAAGTAAAGATTCCATACAAGTCAGGATCTGACAGAGAGAATACTGGTGAATTAATGAAAAGCATCTGTAATGGATAAGCTGAGTAATTGTAAATGTTAGCATTAACATGACATCCTTCATTTCTGAATTATGATCTTGAAAACCATAATTGTATACCCACTCACAAAAGTACACAATTCAACTTGTTATTTTGAATTCAATTAATGTCATGATGTAACATAATTTACCGGTAGGTTATTATGGAGGAAAAAAACTATTTGTTGCCAGCAGTTGTTTTTATATGAAAAAAATCCTATATATTTAGTGATAGTTTCCCTAGAATAAAAGTTATCCAACTTGTTCGCTGAGAGTCAATAATACAGGCACAATCAATGATATTTATTCCTCACAAAATCTATGACATATACAAATATTTATAAATATAGTGACAATGCTCTCTTTTGTTAGGTAATACAAAGAATGATCTCAATCTATGCATGGCTATAGCAACAGGTAGAATCCTTAATGATCATATCTGATACCATATTGCCCATAGTCCAGAAATCCAGGAAGAAAATGAAGAATTTGGGAAATCAGGTAATGTTCTCATCCATTCTTTTGGTCCATGTAGCAAATAGATAAATGATTGGCTACTGACACAAATGAATGAATGAATAACAAATTACATTGATAAGAGTTATTTATTTTCTATAACCAAATGCATTCATTAGCTGTAGAGTTATCAGCTGTCCCAGAACTGAATTGATTTCATAAATCCAAGGAAAATAATCCTTTTTTTACTGAATTTGGTTGGGAGAATTTACCTTATTTGTTGAAACAGAAACCCAGTAATAAGAATTTAAGATGAGTACTCAGAAATTATAAGAATGAAAGAAAATAAATTGTTCCTATGAAACAAAAATTAGAAATAGCACATTAAAGTAAATAAGATTGACTATAATTGTGAGATCTCAAAGAATAACTAGAATGTAAAAATGACGGACAAAATTGATGCAATAATAGAAGCAATAGAAAGGGATACATGAAAAACGTAGCCATGTGGTAGAGAACAACTGTAATAAAATAAAATAATTGTTAGCGAGACTGAAACAATGTTAATAAAAAATCAGCTTATATTTTTAAGAACAAGGCTTTCCAGACTGGCATTATCTTTTTCATTAGTTGGATAACTTCTTTAGTAGACTTCACAAATAGCATAGTTACATTGTCTGATAATTAGGTTGATATATATATAAGTGGCTTAAAAAAATCATATTCAAAATGGTATTCTGTCTTACAGCCAATATCGTTTTCCCCCATATATAAACTTTCTGGAAACGATCCTAGCTTAAAGCACTTTATAGATTTCAATCCTTTTGACATGTTGATCATGGAGTGTTCACCCTAGATTGCAGCCCCTGCACTATATGATCTCCTGCTACTTTATATTCCTCGAATATATTTTAATGAAATCATTGCTATTTTCTCTCTTATCTGGGCTAAAAAAGGAAGATGGCAGAAAGATTGTCAATTTTACTTAGTTTTATTTTACAAAAGAAGCAGATTTATCAGTCGCTATTCTATCAATTAACCTATAAAAATACAAAAAGGAAAAAAGAGTGACCAAAGGAAGGAATATCAACCAAAAAAAATCCTTGTTGGGGTCATTGTCTTGGTCTGTCACTTACATTTATTTTAAAACTTGTCGGCTTGTAATCCATGTTTTTAAAAATCCAATATATATGATTTTGGTAGTTCTGCATTAAGCAAGGTTTGTTGCACATCCACCATTCCCTCATTAACATCTTTTGAACATAGACTATTAATAGAAACAGACATGGTTACTGATATTCTTGATATTGTGGCTACTGTTTTCTGGCTCTAATCTTGTTTTGTAAATTGTAGCACGGATAAAAATTGAAAGCAAGTTTACCCTTTGTTCTTTTTTTCCAGGAATATTTAGTGCCTGCTAGAGTCCAATTTAAATCATAAAATCTCTTAGTTCTGTTATAATGTACAGTGGGCAACAAAATTTATTTTCCACAAAAATCTGCTATATATATATATATATATATATATATATATATATATATATATATATATATATATATATATATATATAAGGCAGCAGGTAAATAACCCCCTCACCTGAAGGGTATAGGAGCCCCCAGACTCCTTGATAAACTCCTTGATAAAAGCATTAATTAAGTCTGCATATTAAAAGGACTTCTGTAGCTTGCATAGAAAATATTACAAATCTTAGTGAAACATAGGTTGCAAAACGCTTCACGGTGGGGCACAGAAAAACAGATGTTGTAAGATAAGGAATAAGGAAGTGGCATTTAGCATTTTAATAAACTTTATGAAAAGATTGCCAATGCTAACATTTTACTTCTCTTTCTTTGTAACCAAGAGTTCTACTTCTGTTTCTGTAATATTCGAAAAAGAATATTTGTAACATCTTACTGTAAAAGCTGTAATGATAATGATGAATCCAAAATGTACCTCCTTTTCCTTGGAAGAACACGCCTGTGTAACCCCCTAAATTCCGAGGGGGTATTAAAGCTCTGTCCTGGCCTAGCCAGGGCAGTTCAGACTTTGCTGTGTTAACGCTCTGAACTCTGATGCATCATTAAACCTGTTTTCTCTTGAACCTTGTGGTCTCACGTCCCATTTCTGGCTGACTGAGGTTTCCTGCCCCCGTCTGCCGCAACATTATATATATATATATATGTGTGTGTGTGTGTGTGTGTGTGTGTGTGTGTGTGTGTCACCGTGAAAGACCGAAATTGGTGAATGACACATACCAATTTTGGTCTTTCACGGTGACATATATATAACGAGTCAGCGTAACGCTTTACTTTTGCTTTTCAATTCGCGGTCCTGGAAACTACTCGTTCTAACTGCGCAGGATCGCAGGTTTTTTAAAAAAAGAAGTCCGCGAATAGAAGACGCTTAAAAGGAAGCGAGGAGCCGAGGTGTCGAGAGGATAAGGGTATTAGGATAAGGGTATTAGGGTAAGGGTGTCGAGAGGATAAGGGTATTTAGCAAATATTTCGGACATGCACCAAGCGACTATGTGAATGTTGACATTCACCGGTGAATGTCGACATTCACCAGATTTTGGACTTTCACAGTAACACACACACACACACACACACACACACACACACACACATATGGTTGACAGTTCCCTTTTGGTTTTGATTTAAAGTGCTGGTAATTACATATGAAGAATTTGTGGATGGGACTGCAGTAGGTTATTTGAAGGATTGCCTCTCTCCAGTTATATCTATCTGTCTGATCAGGTCCATCTGAGGGTCATGTTATGAGTCATCTAAGGAGTGTTATCTATCTAAAAGGACCCAGGACGAGAATCTTTTTTTTTCCTGGGGCACGTATCCTTTAGAACATGATGTCCCCTGAAGTTAGATTGGCCTATTTCTATTGGCCTTCTCAGATGGCCTCAAAACTTCACTTTGACATCAAGTCTGGTTTATGATGATGGACTGGGATACTGTTTGTAAGGTGCATTTTTACTATTTGCATTCTCATGAAAATAGTTTTTAATATTTTTAATATGTTTAATGTTTTTGTTATTGAATAAATACATAAAAACAATAAATACTAGACATGTACAAATATTATATACTACACATGATGACTGATTGGATCATTATTTCATAGATGTTTCTTAGTTAAGCAGAAAAGTAGAATAACCATGGATGGGGGAAAAAGCAATGGGCACAGGAGCAACTTCTGACTTCCAGCCAGCCTTCCCATTAAGTTTCCTTGTGGGAAACATTTACTTTGCTTGTGGAAATCTTAAGGGAGAAAGTCTGTGGGGAAGCCAGAAGAAAGTTGCAAGGCTAAGTATGGTGTCTGCTATTACTGTATTTTTCAAAGTATAAGACTAACCTTTTTCCCTCAAAAAAGAGGCTGAAAATCTGGGTACGTCTTATAGACTGAATACAGCATTTTTCGCTTCCCGAAACCCTGCCCTCTTCACCAAAATGGTCATGCATAGCCTTTAGGAGGCTTTCAGCGTGCTCTTGGGGGCTAGGAAGGGCAGAAATGAGGGAAAAACTGGCCATTTTTTCCTCAATTTTGTCCCCCAGTCCCCAGGAGCACTCTATAAGCCTCCTAAAGGTTATGCATGCCCTTTTTTGAAAAAAATGGGCCTGTTTTAGCAAAAAACAGGCTGTTTTGGGGAGGTCTGCAGAGTGCAAACACTTTTTTTAAAAAAAATTTGCCTCTTCAAAATCTTGGTGCATCTTATACTCCGCTGCATCTTATACTCCAAAAAATACAGTATGTAGGGGAGGGAGTGGGAGGTGCATGGAATATGAATCAGGAATGTTCATAAGAGTATGTTTGAGGTACCATGAGAAGACTGTGTGGCTGTGTCAAAGGTAACACATAGATCAGGGAGGGCACATAGAAGTGGACAATGTAGGTTGAAAAGAATGCCTGAAAGTGCACAAGAGATGCTGTGTGGTTTATGTACGATGCATAGGGGACAGTGCTGGTCAGGAAGATTACAGGCAGGTTGCAGGGATATATTAGACTTGCTGTGCTGGTTGGGGATAGTGCCTGGAAGACGTTGTGGTTTAGAAAAGGTGCCCGGAGTGCTTGGCATAGTGCAAGAGGGTGCTGTGCAGATTAGGAATGGAGTGCAGTGGGTAGCAATTCAGGTTGGGAAGGGTATGTGGAAATGGCCAAGATATGACACATGGGTCAGAGAAAGCACATAGGGGTGAGTTGCTGCCAGCATTGCTGCTGGTTCACTTTGTGTGCGCTTTGCGCACATTTAATGAGGGAAGCCTGATTAATTTAACAACTGTTGCAAAATGGTTGTAAAATCAGGCACAATTCAATTAATGATAGTAGTTCTGGTGCCAAATATGACAATAAGTTATGTACAATTTGTTTTTAAGTTTGAGAGCCTATAACCAAAGTACTGGTCCTGAAGATAAGAAATCTATATTCAAATCAGCTATGCCTTTTGTTGTATCTTCCAAAACCTTTGATGAGCAGCTTTAAGGCTAATTGTTAATCCCAGTATATTTAGCAGGGAAAACAGCCCACTCACTATCATGCTTTTTTTCCAGCTGTAGAAAATAAAATCTTATCAACAGGCTGAAGATATCAGAGTTCAAATCCATTAAATCTCTGACTGATTTCTGCACATAACAATGTATTTCACATTCACCAATTTTCTCATGCATAGAAGGCTCCTTGGGGGGGAAATGTATTTGTGTGGTTGAATATATTGAGATGCTGAAAATCTTTTTTGGATGTTTCTGATATTTTCCAAATTGAGCCAATTGGCTCTTTTTCTATAAATGACATATTAGAAAACGGTGAAGAAGACAAAAGCAGCTTATGGATTCCACACTCAGTCAATTCAGTGCTGGCGTGTCTTGCCTACTGTTTCAAAAAGATAAGTAAATGAATTAAACATTCTGCTATCCAAACATTGAGAACCAGGCCTTATGCCTGGTGTTTCCAAAGTAACTAATCTTAAATGAAACCATGTGAAATGCCACAATGAAGGAGAATGAAGACAAAACTATGTAATATAGTTATCATAATCCAATTATCAGTTCCATGTTTTTAATGGGTGTTACTTTTAAACCACTTCCTGCAACAGCTGTTTCCAAATGATTTTTTTAAAACAATGAGGAGCATAATTGTTATCATTTGACACAGAAAAATCCAGGGTGCAAGATTTGGAAGAAACTTATAAAACCATCTAATTCAACTCCCTGTGTGGAGTGGTGCACAATCAATTATCAAACATCCCTGACAAATGGCAGGAATTCAACATTGCTTAAACAACTTCCAAAGAAAACACTTTAACATTTCACAAAGTAGTCTTATCATTAGGATTGTTGGGCTGATCATTAACCAAAACCTACTTGTCAGAGTTTTGGCAGTGTGACTATTATTATGAGATAAATTCCAGGACCAAAACACAGCACAGAGCAGACAAAGCCTTTATATAGAGCCTTTAATAGTGCTTTATATACAAATATATACAGAAGTATACAGGAAGATAAATCCCTAACCACTCAGCTACAGACACAAAGAGAGAAATGAGATACACGATGAGAGAGAGAAACACCCTCTAATGGCCACACACACACACCCCTCACCAGAGTCTCCACTCCACCAGAGTCTTACAGAGGCGATACCATATATTGCTGAATCATCCTCATTGCATCAGCTTCAGATTACAATCTTACATCAGCTGGCAGCTGTTAAATCCTCATTACCTGACACTATTGATAATTGAAACCCATTGTTCCTTGTCATGTTTTTTGGGTTACTGTCATACCTCCCTAAAGTCTTTTTTTTCAGGCTACAAGCTATTAGATACACAATATAATGTTCAACTATTCCTCATAAATCCCCTTTATCATTGTAGTTGCTGTCATCTAAATGCATAGTTTTCCAATGCCTTTCTTAAAAACTGCTGCCCACTACTTCACCTCATATTTTATGTCTGGTTTGAGCTATGCAGCTGGATGGATGGCTTCACCTGCACTGCTGCTTAGTATGGTTTCCGTGTTATATTTATGTATCCAGATGAAAGGCAGAAACATACAATATTGTGAACAAAATACATATTTCTTTTTCCCGAGGTTTGTGAAATTGGACCCTTGAAGAGAAGATGACAGGATCGAATTATCTAAGTTATAAATATAACTTTTCTATCTCTAAATATTGATTAGTTTCACACAAGGTTTATAAATGATAATGTATTTTGCGTTGTTTTTCTTTGAACTTTCCACTCCTTTTCCAAAAAGCAAAGAAACTGCCAACTTGGATATCAAAAGGTTGCCAGTTACCAGCTTTGGACAAAAAAGCAGCTGTCTACCTAGAATTACATTGTACAGGGACAAGGAGAGACTTCACAAAATGCAGTACTTCATTATCAAGTAGAGTTACCAAGTTTAAATTATTAGTTTACAAAAAAGACAACTTGCATGTCCAGTGCTATGTGCAGATTTACTTTCTCTGGTTATTTTTACATGGAAGACAACTCTTGTGAGGCATTTCCTTCATTTGGAAGGGATCCAGTTCGGATAAAGGAACATAAATTCATTTCTATTGTGACAATAAAGCCTCAGTTCATGGAAGATTTGGTTAGTTTGGTTCCCTTAATATGAAAACATTTCTATGCTTCATTCTGCCAAGAAACCCATATGAAATTAATGTTTTCATAGCAAGCAAGAAATGGCTGTTACACTGGAATTTCTGCGTGGAAAAAATAAGTAAGTTACACTTATACTAAACACTAGAAAAGTCCAGTTTTCACAGGCCGATGGAGACAGATTTATTTAATTAGTTCATTTTTTCAAGGATTTTCTAAGTTATTTCTAAGAAAAATAATTAAGTGGAAAATGGAATTATGGGCCTACAAAATTGTCCCCATTATTAAGGTGACCAACCATCCTCCTTTATGGAGGACAGTCCTTCTTTTGTAAGTTCTGTCCTCCCTCGAAAAGTGTCCTCCTATATGTCCTCCTTTTCGATATTTGAAGACTAATCTGTTGCACGTTATGTGACGTATTTGTATTTGACATGACAATTCGTCAAGACTCAAGAATTTTTATCTAAAGAAATGCTAGACATTAAAATAGATGACAATTGTCTCTTTGAAGAAATTAGAAGACTGAATGTATATTTAAATTCTGAAAAATTAATACAATGGGAAAATCAACATGTTGAAATTGATAAAAGATGGGTGGATATTTTCAGCCATTTCAAAAATGAACATATTCCATGTGAACATTTATTTATACTTGTTTAATTTACGTTGTGCTGCCCTGGAACTAATGCAGCAGTTGAAAGAGTTTTTTTCAATTGCCAATGATTTTTCGACAAGTGAGAAATCGAGATTGAATGTTGATACTCTAGCTGCAGCACTTGCCGTAAAATTCAATATGAAGGATATTTCTTGTTCAGATATTTCCAATATATTGTTAGAAGATGATACATTGACAAAAAATATTAATTCAATGGAAAAGTACTCATTTAAATAATAATTAACAGGCATGTAAGCATAATTACAATATAAAATGTTGCAAACGTTTTTATCATGCATATATCATATTTTAGTGTATTATTGTTGCAATGAATAAAATATTTCTTTTATTTACGATATATTTTTTCCAATTTATTTGTCCTCCTTTTCATTGTAAAAAAGTTGGTCACCTTACCATTATATATAAGAGAAGTTACAGTGATTAATTCATATTTGCCAATGAATACGAAACCCTCTTTCATAAAGTTGAAATACATTTTTAAAAAGAATTTAGATTGTAAATTTGCTTACTTAATGATAGCTCCATTAAATTCAGCGAGCTTTACTAATAGTTGAGCTGTCTCAGACTGTAGTAAATTAATATTTTTGTTTGTTTTTACATGTTAACAACTTTACATTATAAAAGAACCAGAAATTACTGTATATTTTCATCATAATAACTTAATGAATTATTCCAATGAACTAGTGCAATGGAATCCTGCACAGTAAACAAACATTTTAAATGCTGAACCAATGGACAGAAATGATGGATTACCCAAAAGAATCTGGGTTATTCAACAAAATAACTATCTTATGTGCAGTATTAAAAAATGCTACTGTGCATTAATTTGTAAGGGGACAAATAGTGATGCTGCATACTCTTATTGGTGGGAAAACAAGAAGCTATTCACAACCGTAATAATCCATTTCTAAAAATAGGGGTGTTCAGAACATTTTGGAAAACTGTTGCGGTCACTATGACCGCAGGTCTGTAATGTTTTGTAAATTTACCAGTTGTCTTGCACTCTTTAATAGTAAATGAAAAACATTTCCAAAAATGTCCAGTTTAATGCCTAATTAAATTCCAATTTATTCAAAAGCATTGTCACCAAAAATATCATCTTTGAAAATAACTATTCCCTTTATCCATTTAAATCTCTCTTACATCATCCTTGTTAAGGTTTTGCTAAAAGTGTTTAAATATTTAAAACTTTTTTTCTTTATTCCTTTGTAATTGAGAAAGAATAATAACTTATTCTTATAAATAATAAATGGGATTTTTATCCTGCCACTCAGAAAAATCTCTTTGTTGTAAATTAATTACATCCAAAAGTGTTTAAGAAGTGAGGCTTATGTGAGTCTTATGTCCATATAGTTGCATTCTGGCTGCGAGTTTGATTGAAATCCCTTGACTCTCATCTGCTCGTAAGCTACTTTTCTGTATCTTTAACCTTTTCTATTCTTCTTTTACTTTTTTCCTTTCCTTTTACTTCTCTTTACATTATAAAGAGAAGTTTTTAATCTTCATTTAAAAAAAAAACCTAATAGAAATTGTTTATTTAGTGCATGGGAATGTTACATTAGTCAGGAGACTGTTGTGGCCCAGCAGGAGCCGTTGCCGTTGCCGTTGCCACCAGACTCCGAGAGTGAGGGTCCCTATGAGTCGGCTCAGGAGAATGTGGAGGACCCTGGACAGGGTTCCGACTCTGAGCAGGGATCGGAGAGTCTGGTCGGCCACCAGGAGGCACCTGAGGCATGGAGCAGTGGTGAGAGCCAGAGGAGGGGGGCTCCTGATGTCATGCCTTGGAGCAGTGGGGAGGAGTCACGAGACAGTGAGTCAGAGATTAACAGGGAGTTCCTAGACGGTCGTTATCACCACGCCCATAGACGCAAGGAGCGTGGGCGTAATTATCGGCAGTAAGGGCTCTCAGCTGTTGATCAGGAGACTCCTCTTCAGGCTATAAAAGGGTTGACTGTGGATATGCCCTTTGCAGCAGTCAACAAAGAACTCCTGCAAGAAGTTTTGGTGTGGAAAACGTAGTAAGCTGGATAGCTGCTTTCGTGTCTTGTCATTGTGAGCTTTGTCGTGGTGGTTTACTGCCACGGAACTTTCTGTCTGTCTGTAAAATAAACCCTGTTCATTTGTATTGTTCCGGAACGTGTTCTGTGTGGGCGAAGGAGGAAGGGGGGGGTCAGAACAGGAGACTATTAATACAGAGAAGTAATTAGGCTTCCTTAGGCTGCTAGCCCTTACAGTTCAAGTTCATTTGTCCCACAGGGGCAGAAGTGCTCCTTATCAGAAAGAAAGACAAATGGCATCCTGCAGCATTATCTTGAACCTACTCCCTCCACCAAAGTCATCTAGCAAACGGGAGTTCCATCCAGGAAGGTTCAATGCTAGCAGGGTTCTGGCAATCTGCATGAAGCACAGGCTTGACTTCCCACTGAAATAGTACCTTTTTATCTACTTGCATATAAAACTGCTTTTGAATTGCTAGGTGGCGAGAAACTGAGGCAAGTGGCGGGAGCTCATCCCCACCATATGATGCTAGGATTCGAACTATCAGAACAAAGACCATCTCAGTATTATTAATATAAATTATATATAAAAAGAAATTCATCTATCTTTAAAAAGATTTTTTTACATTCAGTTACTCACTTTGGTTCTATCACAGTGTCACACCAAGAACTCAGTGTCCATTTTTTTGTTATAACTATGCCAACCAGACTTTTACAATATGGTGTATAGATATCAGCCTTTAAAAAACTTGGTGATTTTTAAAAAATTCATCAAAACATGGTCAATAAAATACAAAACAAGGCAACATTTATTACATTGGGAAAGCTCATAGTTCAATACTCTTAAAAAAAACAATTTAGCTTTTGCTATAAAAATGATTCACAGACATGAATTTAAAAATATCATTTCAAAATAAATAGATGGGAGTACAAATTGATTTCCTCAAAAGAATTGTAATAAAGGAATTAGGCTCTGGGGTAGATAGCAACTGTAATAAAAAAATAAAACTTTTGATGTGGCATGATTTATTTTTCTAAGCTTTCCCTAAATGTTAGAATATAGGGATTCATTAGAAAAAGGGTGAGACATATTTGCAGAAATATAGGCTCTGATAGCTGCAATACATTTAAATAAAAATATCACTAGAGCAGGGGTCAGCAACCTGCAGCTCTGGAGCCGCATGTGGCTCTTTCATCCCTTTGCTATGGCTCCCTGTCGCTGGTCGGCTCCACAATTGATAGGACTTTTGGTTAGGACAGGTAGAGGAAAAAGTATGGCGCACTAGGAAGAGACTCTATGGTGGGGGAACCAGACTTCTAGTCAGCAGAGGAAAAAGGATGGCACACTAGGGGGAGACTCGAGGGAACCGGACTTCCCATTGTCTCCAGAATTGAAAGTGGGGCTTCTGTTTAGGACCTTAGTGGTTCTTTGATTGTTTAAGGTTGCCGGCCCCTGTACTAGAGAAAGAGAGTGGACCTCAAGACATTAAGAAAGTTAATATTACAATTTGGGATAAGTTGGGATAAGAAAGTACTACAACAGAAAGGAGTTTGAGTTGGTGTTGGTATTGTTTGAATCATATTTATTTTTCTTAAAATATTTTTTGTTTCTTTACTGGCATAGAACTTGTGTATTATAATTCATAGGTCAACTCTGGAGAGCCAAAGCTGAAAATTGTTGTACACTCAATGTTTTTGATGGAAAGCTACATATTTTCTTTTAAATTACATGATTTTTTCTGGAAAAATAAACAAACAAACTGGCTTCTCCATCAAATTTTTCAAAGAGCATATGATATTTTTGGATGAAGAGTTGCATGAAAATATTTAGCAATGAAAACTGCTGTGACAATCATAATTTTGGGAAAAACAAAAGCTGCTTGATTAATATATTTCCCATCACAATTCAGTGACTATATGTTTGAAAATATTAAGATGTATTAGACTAATCACAAACTTTTGCATTAATGAAAAGGATTATTTCAACAACATAAAACAAATACCTAAGTCACATGGGACTTTTGCTTGATATATAAAATAATTTTTCATATAGGAATTTACAGACTGCCTTAAAAATAAGCCAAGGAAGCTTATTAAAATATTGAATCAGTATGCTTGATGGTTTTTAAAGATGTGCACATTTAATAGATTACTCTCCCTTTCATTTCATCACTTTAAAGTTATATATATATACAATGCATTTTTCTATTTCTACAGAAATAAAATTTGAAAATGGTGATGGAACACCTGGTAGTAATAAATGGCTTATCTAAGTTTAAATCTTACATGTAGTTTTGTGGTTTTATTTTTACTTTAAAAATTATATTTGGTTTCATGATTTGAATGTTTTTCATTTTATTCGCTGTTCAGAGTTACATTGGATAAATGGATGCTATATACTTTTGGTTTAGATCAATAAGATAATGGTACATGGATATGCAGATGTCCTCATTACATTTATATATATGGTGGATTTTTGATATATGTACACATTACATTACTTTGGACAATTTGTTTAAAAAAATTTAATTAAGAAGTATTTAATTACTTGGAATAAAATTTGATTATACAGTACTATTCATCAATGTCAGCAAATGCCATTATACAGGGCAATCAGAAAGCTTGACAGTTTGGCGGTTCAAATCCCTAATGCCGCATAATGGAGTGAGCTCCTGTTACTTGTCCCAGTTTCTGCCAACCTAGAAGTTCAAAAGCATGTAAAAATGCAATTAGAAAAAATAGGGACCACCTTTGGTGGAAAGATAACAGTGTTCTGTGTGCCTTAGGCATGCCGGCCACATGACAATGGAGACATCTTTGGACAGCTTTGGCTCTTCAGGTTTGAAACGACCCCCTAGAGTCGGGAATGACTAGCACATATGTGCAAGAGGAATCTTTACCGTTAATGATATTATCATTATTTATAATATTTCTATGATATTTGAAAAAGCTATGTTTTCACAAGTCAACAATTCCTTTTTACTGGATCGATTTAATAATAATAATAATAATAATAATAATAATAATAATAATAATAATAATAATAATAATAATAATAAATTTATTTGTTAGCCGCACCCTCTCCCGAAGGACTCGGGGCGACGTACAATAAAAACATATAAAATACAAATATGGACAATACATACACAAAATAGACATATACGTGGAGGAGGTAGACAGATGAATGGAAACAATTAAAATCACAGTTTAAAATCCCCTAAATAAAATCACAAAATTAAAAAACCCGTCAGGAGCGATATGATCAAACTATGGTTGAGCCAGGCCAGCTACTTGGAATAGGTGGGTCTTGAGCTTTACACGGAAGGCGCGGAGGTCAGAGGTAATCCTAATATCCGGAGGGAGGTCATTCCACAGGGCTGGGCCAGCCACAGAGAAGGCTCTGCTCCTAGGCGCCGCCCCTCGGCACTATCTGGTGGACGGCACCTGGAGAAGATTTACACATACAAATCCACGCATGGTAATTATAGCTTCAAATTATTGTTAACCAGTAGTATCCTGTTTATCCAATTGAGAAATAATGTTCCTATCTTAGGAACTTTATTAATTTCGAAGGAAAAGGAAAGGCAAATTAATTAAAAGAAATCTTTGAAATTAAAAAACATCAAAGATTTTCTTTTGTTTTTATGTTGTAGTATTTGACTTCACCTCTCTGATTGTTATTCATATTAAGAAAAAGATAGTCTAGAAGTCCTAATTCCAATGCTGCTCTCAAGACAGCTTCTTAATGTGCTGCTGTAATAGAATCTTGGAACAGGTGGCTAATAAATTAACCAAAGGTATGCAATCTATTATTGCCTGGCACTGTTCCAGTCACATAGCTCACATATGACAGCTTGTTTCATGTAAATTTTATTGTATTGCAGGTTTCATTTGTCACCAAGGGATTTCCTTGTTAATGAGTAGAAAATGCAAATGATATTTTATGCAAAGCCTACTCAACAAAAGGCAGGTGTGCAACATTCTTATTACCACATTATTCTTTATACTGTAAATTAATAAGGAAGTTAGATATGGCAAAAATAATTCATTACTCCATTGAAAACATTCAAATTCTATATGGAGTGTTTCAAATACTATGACTATTCCAAATGAAGCCTTAATTATTATTGCTATTGTTATTTTATTAGAATAATCATATAGTTCTACTTCCCAACTGGCCTTAGGATCAGGCAGAATGAGGTAGTTTATTTGAGCATTCCCCCTTTCTACCAAATATCCTAAATGTAAGAAAAAATTCACAATTTTTTGTACCATTTCATTTTTTTTTACTTTGGGGAAGAAAGATTGATTCCTGCTACCTGTTACAACAAAAGGCATATGATGCTGCCATTGTCCTGCAACAAGCAACCTAGTAGTGGTGCAATTCAGCCGGTTCTATTCAGTTTTGGTGAAGCGGTAGCAGTGGCTGCGTGAGGCTCCACCCACCTACCCAAATGTCCTGCGCATGCTCACATTTGTGAACTGGTAGTGAAGGTAAGTTGATTTCACCCCTGCAACCTAGGGTTTCTTTTTTAACACTGCCACCATTTATACCACTGTATATACCCTAGCATAATACTGTTACTAAGCATGTATGACATCCATTTGAAATACCATGGTCTTTATAGATATAAACTAAGTTGAATCCAGTTCCCCATCTTAGCATCTTCCAAAAAACAAAACAAAACAAAAGAATCAAAACAAAATAAAACAAAACATCCATTTGTATTGCATGGTATTAGTTGGTTCAAAATGTCACTTGGCGGAAATCATGTTAGGTGGAATTATACAATTATGTGATGAGGGATGTCTACATCAGAAATGCCAGTGAAAAGGGGTACTTGCCACAGGATAATCAAAGTCCAACATCTTTGATTCACATAAGAACTGGATTTTTCTTTCCACTATTTTGAAGTTTGGGAGAAATTGCCCTTCACTGTTTTTCCAAGGTTTCCCAAAGGTGATGAGAGATTCAATATTAACTAGTTTGCTCAGTACCATAGGATACAATTCATATGGTCTGGTGATATGAATTCATTCATAATCCATCATTATCAAACTTCTGCCGTCTTCTCATGGAAGACCAAACTAAGTACAAAAGGAGTATTATGACATCTTTTTGGACAAACGTAATGAATTTTATTACAAGATGTAAGTTTTCATTGAAAGATGCTTTAAATGTATTCACTTGAAAGGTGATACCAGACTAATAATTTTTGATTACCAATGGCTAATATGGTTTTTATTCTACAATGAACTAAAATAGTATTGCTCTCATTTCTTTAACTTTTGCTAAATTTCACAAGCAGCTGTAATACTGGTTTTCTTTTCTTTTTAAACATTCTACACATCTAATTTTCATTCATTTGTTTTCCTAATAACATTGCTACATATTGTAGATATTATAGATACAAAAAAAGGGAAAAATTCCAACAAAAATAAAAGAATCAAAAATCCAGACCAGAGCTTTTTAAGGGTTAAATCCTGTAATGAAATCCAATATAGATATATAGATATATTTATATATTTATATATTTATATATTTATATATTTATATATTTATATATTTATATATTTATATATTTATATATTTATATATTTATATATTTATATATTTATATATTTATATATTTATATATTTATATATTTATATATTTATATATTTATATATTTATATATTTATATATTTATTACATTTATAGACCGCCCCCTCTCCCCGAAGGGACTTGGGGCGGTATACAGACCACACAATAAAAACAGTATACAAAATTAAATATTCTTAGATACCCATAAAATCAAATTAAATACTAGGCTGTACAGTATGATTAAAAATTAAAACAACCTAAAAAACCTACCCCTAAAAATTTAAAATACAGGCTAGAGGGACACAAAACTACAATTAGGCCAGGCCAGCTAAGTTGAACAGGTGAATCTAGGCTGGTCAATTTCACTACTCAGAAAGTTGCTGTTATCTTCTATATGGAAAATAAAAGGAGTTCAGAGTTTCCCCAAAAGAAAAAAAAGTAAAGCAACGATAGAAAGTTAACCTTAAAATCAATTAGAGTAAATCAGCTTGCAACTAGTCAGTTTTAAAAATAAGAGTCAAATTAAAAGGGGTGGGGGCATCCTTTGAAATGTGCAGTTAAAAACCAAGGCACCCTTAAAAACCAAACAGCTGAGGAAAAATGGAAACTCGAATTCTCTGACTGCTCCTAACAGGAATTGCAACCTCCAGGTTTCCTCTTCCTAGTCTTCTGAGAGTCATCTTGGGTCATTCCTAGCTTCTCCCTTTTCATCTAGGGAGCCGACTGACAAGGAACGTGCTGTTCATCAGCAGGAGAAGCAATTCCCTCCACCACTCATCATGCCATCTTGGAGGCAGTGGTGGGTTCCTGCTGGATCGCACCGGATCGCGCGCGCTCCCTTTCAGCGCTCCACCTGGCTTGCGCGCTCCCTTTCAGCGCTCCACCTGGCTTGCGCGCTCCCTTTCAGCGCTCCACCTGGCTCTTGCGCTCCCTTCCGGCGCTGAAACCGGAAGTACAGTTTTGCCCGGCCCTGGCGAAGCAACGACGCCTGCCTGCGCTCCACCAGCTCGGCTGGGAACGGAGATGTTTCCTCAGCGGAGCGGAGCGCCTGAAAAGACTTTTCAGGCGCTCCGCTCCACTGAGGAAACATCTCCGTTCCCAGCCGAGCTGGTGGAGCGCAGACAGGCGTCGTTGCTTCGCCAGGGCCGGGCAAAACTGTACTTCCGGTTTCAGCGCCGGAAGGGAGCGCGAGAGCCAGGTGGAGCGCTGAAAGGGAGCGCGCAAGCCAGGTGGAGCGCTGAAAGGGAGCGCGCAAGCCAGGTGGAGTGCTGAAAGGGAGCGCGCAAGCCAGGTGGAGCGCTGAAAGGGAGCGCGCGCGATCCGGTGCGATCCGGGAGGAACCCACCACTGCTTGGAGGGAAATCTTTTTTCTATTGTATATTTTGAATGATATGTACATACAGTTAATATATCTATTGATAGCTGATGTGTCTAAGTGCCAAACTTTCAGGAATTCTCTAGCATTTTTTAGATTTAGTTTGAGATAGGATGCTCACAGTTTCCCAGTTGAAACTATGGTTGAATTTGTCCACGTTTTGTGAGATTAATATGTTTTATTGTGAACTTTATGTCCAGAAAACCACAGTGCTTGGAATAGATAAAAGGCTTCATCAAACCCTCAAACTCCCAGACCTTGGTAGAGGATCCATGATTAAGTAAGATACATACTATCTATGGGGATGAGTAAAGATTTTTATGTAATGTATATTGTGTTTTCTGATTGGAAGGCATAATTTGTTTCACATCACATTACCATTCCAATTTCAGCCCATTATTTTCTTTCCATATTTCCATTATCAGATTTAATTTTCTTAACACATATACAATATCATTTTTCATCCTTTCAGAAAATGTATCCCAAATTTATCATTTCATTTTCTATTTGTTATTCTAATTTCTATAGGTAGCATATACTATCACATTCAATTTTACTACAACAAGCATTTTACTTAATTGGTTATTCACAATGTTATTTTTTTTAACTATATATCATTAGCAGTATTAACATATTTCATTTTCTACAATTACATTTCTTCCTTCTCTTCCTCCTTTCCTAGCCATTTCTCTTAACTCATCTCTTGCTCTCTTTGATGTTTCATTTTTCATCAGTTTTCTGTTTGTCCTTCTATTCTCTACTCTTAATTTCCTTTTTTTTCTGGTTCTTTAATACCTTTTAGTGTTGTACGTGCATCTTTTGACATTTCAAGTAATGCTTCATACATCCCACACTCCATGTTCACCAAGTTTTTCATGTTATTATATTTTACTACACTTAATTAGGTGTCTCTCTTAGTTCTAAATTTTTCCAGCTATAATACTCAATCCCAGTCCTGAAATAAAGCAGTTTGTTCCAAGATTTTTAGCTTTCTTTCTTAGCCATGGCAAAACAAAGTCAAACAACAGGAAATGGCCGTACATTCCTTAGAAGATCTTCCACTTATCTTTCTTGCATTCAAGGGCAAGTTTTTTGGCTGTACTTTGTTGTTGTTGTACCTTCTTTCCTCCAATAGATGGCTTTTACAAGCCCACAGACAGCCAAATCAATAAATTGTCAAAGTTTTCAAAATCCAAAAGTTCCAAATCCACTCAGTAAAATTTTTTTCTGTTTTCTCCATATTTTCCTCCTCTTTTTAAAGTGTTCCAGTTCCAATTATATTAGCCACAATCTTCTTGGGCAGTCACCTTCCCCCCTTCCTTCCCCTCCCCTTCAAGTTCCAAGTGACAGTTAGCTGCTGTTTTAAGCTCCAAATTTAAAGTTTTCTTTACCTTTGGGTGGCCAGCCTTTCTCCTGATCCCAACACTCTGTCCAATCCCACTCCTGCTATAACTTGATCTGGATGCCCCAGCTCCAGAGCGGTCATTGAAGATAACTGCCCATCCCGCCGCTGGTCTGGAGAGCTTGTTTCAGACCTGCTGAGGAGCTTGCCTTGCTCCTCACAGTCGTTCAAAATGCTCTTCAGGACAGTTCTGGTCCAAAGGTCTCCTGACGACGATTTGCCAGCTGGGTTTTTCCCGAGGCTTCTTGGAGTTTGCTATTTTTCCAGCTGTTCCCACCGTGATGCTTCCGGTTTCTCTGTAACTTTTCTTTTTAAGGATCATGAAAGATAGCTGAGTCATTTGTGTTGCTCCTTAGAATTCCATTATTTGTTTGTTTATTTACTGTTGCTTCTCTGAGATTCAGCACTTCTCCCTTCCCCTGAAAGCTATTTCTGAGTTAAACTAATGAAAATTTTCTATGTCTCTAGTTTTTCACCTTGGGCTTGTTCTTGTTTTGGATTTTATTTCTAACAAAGAATTCTTTCTCTGTCAGTTCTTCTCCCAATATTCATCTTGTTTGATTAATAAATCTCTCATGAGTTGTAATGTGGCCATTTGCAGCTTCAATGCTTTTATTTATTGATGCATCATTATAAACGTCTCCTTATTGCAAATGATTTACAAACAAGAAAACAAATATGTCACAGGTATTTCAAATCATGAAATGTGATCTTGTATCTGTTGAATTTTGCTTCTGTTTCTTAAGGGACTATTATTTTACATTAAAAAAATTCTGTTACCAGGCTTTCAGGTTAGCTAGGCAGACACTTTAGGTATAGACTGAAAATTTGTCTGAAACTTGTCCCTTGAAATCCCTGCCAAAATCTTGTTAGTTTTCCATTTGTTTTGTCAGCATGTGTTCCTTGACAGCTGTTATGTGCCAGAAAACCAATTACATATGTTTGATTGTAACCTTATTTATTGAGATAGGTTGTAGCAACATAATGTTTAAAGCCTGATTATATTTTAATAACATTAATATTAATAAATTTATTACTTGTATATGCTCTCTCATTCCCAGAGACACCCAGCCATTTACAAATTGTTAAAAAAAATCCCCTTGTTTTTTTACACTCCAGACAGTTAGGCCACAGTCACTATGAGAGTTTCTTCTTAATGGTTTATTTGTTTCCTGGACTTGTTTACATCTTGTTGTACTGTCTCTGCATAGTTTCTGTAAGGTGTCAGATCTGCCATCACACTGCCTCGGCTGTGATGACATCCTGGCATAAAAAAGGGAATGGGGAAATATAGGGAGGGGGGCAGGGGGGAAATTCATCAGTTCTGACAGATTCTGGAGAACCAGTAGCATAAAGTTTGAGTAGTTCGGAGAACTGGCAAATACCACCTCTGGCTGGCCCCAGGATGTGGGTGGAATGGAGATTTTGCAATATCCTTCCCCTGCCACCTCACTAAACCATGCCCACAGAATCTATAGTAAAATAAATAAATTTCACCACTGGAGGGGGAATGACAGGAACCAGAAGTGCCAAGCAGAAACAGTGGTTGAAAGATCCAAGGACACAGATATTGGAACGGAATGCAAACACCCACAAAAGAGGTGCCAAACTTTAGAACTGTTATGAACACATTGAGCTTGAATGCCACTGAACACTGACAAGATGACCAAGGGGAGGAGGGCCTGGGAAAAGGGAAAATCCCTGGGTTTATGCAGACATATTCAGATCTAGCTTTACTTGTGCTGTAACCACTTGACATTAGTAAAAGTATACCTTTCGTTACAAATGGAGTCAAGGGTCTTTCTTTCCTAAATGCCCAAGGTGGGACAGGGCTGAAAACTCTTTCTATATTCCTGGAAACTGATTGACTCATATTCCTGCTTCAATTACTGTAGTGTACTCTGCTTACATAGCAGGAATCAATAATTCAATCTTTCAATGGCAATTAGCATAAATTAACACATGCCTCTTACAAACAGAATATCTTAAATATATAATTTCATCCCCAAAGCTGAACAGAGTTCCTTAAAGCATATAGATTCCCTGGCCATCTTCTGTTTTTCATTGCTCCTTCCTGAAAAATTGCATCTCCAAATTATTTTAATCTCTTCCTGTTTCATTATGTTCTTCCAATTTAAGTTCACCCCTTTTCCCTTTCCCATGAAGATGAGAAATAACAACACAAATTAATAGCTCTATAACTGGTTCATAGCTCCACCCCCTTTTAAACCATTTATGGCTATTACTTATGCTGCAGCTACTAGTTTATCAAGACAGTCAAGCACTGTAAAATATACTGTAAGAATTCAAATCTTTCAAGACTTTTAATAAAAATTCTTCAGATTCTCTCAAAATAGGTAAAAATAGCTATGGTTAAATAAATGAGTATAAAAGAACAATTAGACCAAAATGACTCTATAAATCTATAAGTAAAAATACTGGCTGAAATAACATAAATAAGATGAAACACTATTGTCATATCTATTGTTTGCCAGAATCTCCAGCCCTCTTTTAGTTTAGCTTAGATTTCTACATTTTATATAAACTCTTCTATAAAAGACTTTCATCCATAAGCATATGTCAATTCTACAATAGAAGTAGATTATTTTTATATATTTTCTATTTTGTGATAATCACTTTTATTACTGAAAGACATTTTATTTCCCATGTAAAGCAGAAAGTTTACATTGGAGTTTTGCATTATTTCATTTTAGCTTCTGTAAAAGATCAATAGATAAAGTGTCAAGTTTGGTTTGGTTTATTCCTGATACACTAAGGGTACATAACATTTAAAAATGTCAAGCTTTTATTGGATATGATGTGAAACTCTTGTTAACAACTAGAAACCAATATGAAAAAAAGCTAAATGTTTCCATTGCCTTCTCTTTCTTTAAATGGCAAATCTACTGAATAATTTATTCAGGAGACAGTGATTTTAAATGCTTTGATTTATCATCATAAGAGGTTGTTTACTGGAATTTTGGGATAAAGACTTCTGCAAATATCAATCATAATCTTCAGTTCTGAGTAGATTCCTTCAATCATCTTCTTGAAATAGTACTTTTTTATATAATAAACATTGAGATTAAAAACCAATGCCAGCACAAATTGAGAAACTTTAAAAAATTGACTAATCCTTATCAGAGTGTAATATGGTTTGGATATTTACAGGGTGAGACCATATTGGTCTTCACAAATAAAAAAAATGGTTAAATTTGACATTTAAATGATAGAAGTTTAAATAATAAGTTGCATCACATACTTGTTGGCATGTTAAGAAATCTGTCTTTTCCTTTTGAAATTCTTCTCTAATTCTGTAAAAGACAGTTCCTTAGAAACCTGAAAAGGAGGAGAAAATAACAGACTTTCACTTGGAAGAGAGCCTATAAATACTGCTCAGAACCTGAAATAAGAAAAACACTATGCGTCTGGCAGAGTTGAGGATGTGTCACATCAGAAAGCAACAGAACACGCTCTTTTCTGTTGTCATTCTTCTGTTTTCAGGTTGAGAATTTCCCATTTCTAGTTTGAAAGAAACAATTAGGCCACGTCAGTAATACAGCAAACAATGGCGTCTAAGTAATTGTCAAGGAGTGAATAGAAATATTTTAAATACAAGCCAACCTGGATGATTTGAATGCATCTTTAAAGGACATAAGTGAAGAAATACCTAACATGCTAACTAGATTCTTTGTAGCACAATAACCTAACTTTGTTTTGTTTGATATGTGATCCATATTATACAACTTCAGTTAAAACAAATCTTTGACCAAGCTTGATTGAAATCTCTTCAGACTCACCCTAAAAGATATTTACTGCATGGTATTAAAGTTAGGCAGTGACGTGCGGTGAGGTTTATGACTGGTGAGGCAGGTGACATCATCAGGAAGGCGGGGAATGGGACCACGTCAGCCTCCTGCACACGTGATTCCATTCCCCGCCTTCCTGAGTCAACATGAAGGGGACCGTGGAACGCGAGCCGCGTGTGTGCAGGAGGCTGAGGCTGCCTCAGCCTCCTGCACACATGGTCCCATTCCCCATCTTCCTGAGTCAACATGAAGGGGACCGCAGAGTGCGAGCCGGCGGAGCGTGCTCCGCGGTCCCCTTCAGGAAGGCAGGGAATCGGACCACGTGTGCCTTTTCCCTTTTCCCTTTTTTTTTCTTTTCATGATGAGAATGGTGAGGCTCTGCCTCCCCTGCCTCCCCTGACCGCATGTCCCTGCAGTTAGGTGAAAGTACAAGAAAGACCAGAGCATAACCGACATAACAATTCTTTACCAATAAGACTTTTTAATGTAGATTTCGTTGTCTGTTGTTCAAAATTATGTGTGTTGCATAATAAAACATGCCTAGAAATGTGAGACAACTGCTTAGTATTGTAGTTGTTTTCCATTCAAATCATTGAAAGTTAATGAAAATGGGAACATATTTTATTTTGCTTGAGACTTGAACCTAGCCTCTTATGCATTCACAGTATAGCAAATCTGAAGAAAGTAAAGAAATGAATCCACTCCATTAAAGTGAAGAATATTCAAATACAGTGTTCTAGTGAAATTCTGTTCCATTATATAAAAACTTTGATTTCAAAAAATACTGATAAGCTGGTTGTGATCCTACAACAATTTTTTTTTCTGAATCTGAGGGATCAAAAGGAACTATACAAAACTTCTATAGAAAAGTGAGTCTGATACAGAATATTGTTCATATTATAGATTATCATCCATATGTTGGTAAAGACTATGAGTTAAATTGGAGGAATATTTAAGGCACATAGGTTCATACAACACTATGTGCCCACAGTTCTGTTCTGGAAAAATTCATGACATATGCTTTGAATGCTCTTTTTCAAGACATATTTAAAGATTCGATTATGAATAGAAACACTTCATAGAGATCTTCAGGTAGAATAGGTTGTGTAAAATTTAAAAATTAGCTATTAATCTATTGACTAGGTTCACAATTTGCTTACAATTATACAGATAATAGTGTGCGTGTGTGTGTGTCTCTGTGTGTATTTTTTCCTTCTATTCAATCTATGTCCAATATCTGCTTAAAGTAGTCCCTGCAGTTTTCTTTGCAAGGTTTTTCAGAAGTGGTTTGCCATTGCCTCCTTCCTAGGGCTGAGAGAAACTGATTGGTCCAGGGTCACTGGCTTGTGCCCAAGAAGGGACTAAAACTTATGATCTGATGCTGTTACCTCCACACAAAAATGATTCTCATGTACAGTATATGAATGCATGTGCGTGCATGCATGTGTATGCATATGCAAACATATCCACATACCTAGGATAAATGGCCTTTTAATTTAATTCTTTCCAAACACTACCATTTTAATAGAAATCTTTTTGAAATGTAGCAGAATATTGCTCATGATAACTGTCTGTTATGATTTTAAATTTGTGGATGTTATATTAATAAATGTCACCACAAGTTACTGTTGTTAAGAAGGTCTTTAAATAAGACATGTAATATTACAATTAAGAGCTTTTGCTTATGAGAGACATTACTAAGATAATGAAAATTTTGCAAAGCTTTATTAAGCAGAAACAGATTCCCCAAAAAATGCTAAATAAAAAGGCAACAATTTGAACAGAATGAGCATTTTTTCCATTTTTGCTTTACCCAGAGGTATGAAATTGCCCTGTGCTTGTCTTACATATTAAAAATTGATGAGAACAAATTAGTTTGAAAGTGTGTCATTAAATTGTCACAGTAGGAGCTTTCCTGAAAATCTCCAAACGGGTCATACACTACCTTCTTTCCTGATGCAGTATAGGTATGAATAAATAATCATATCCTATTCTATATTGTAGTTGCATCTTGCAACTAGTGTCTATGCTTGGAAGCTTGATTAGGTTCTGATTTATCTGGGAGTAATTAAGATTATTTCTCCCCAAACTATTCTTCCAAGAGACAAGAAAGTTTCTTCTTACAGGAGGAATGAGGTGACTGCTTCAGTTTGTAGGTGCCAAAAAGGAGACAATAGATTTTGGACAATGACAGTATGTTTTGTGAAATGCATATAATCAAGGAATAAATAATAGAACTATGTATGTTAATGAATAACATTATCTCCTTTTTATTTTTTATTTTTCAAAAATAATTCTCTCTGTCACCTTATTCCCTGCTTTAGTTGAAACTACATGGCATATGAAAAATAATCTTTTATTTCTCATTTGCACTTTTCTTAATATTGTTTCTTCTATGCATGGCATCTGCCAATAAACAAAAGGAGTCAATGCATGATTTGGTTGTTCTGTTAGAAACAGAAATTCAGGAATTTCTATAAGAAAGAAAATTTAAATGCCACTCTTTCTGCATATTTGATCAGAATTACACATAATGCTTGATTTCCATTAACTTCCATTACATATCTATTTTTGGATCTATGTCATTAGGGAGAATCTGGAGGCCTCCAGACATACTTTATTAAGCCTGGAAGTGGCTCAAACATTTATGATCCTGATGATAACCATGGACACTCCTGCTTATTGACAGCCTGACTGAGAATGGATTAGATGTGTTTTTTTAAAAAAAAAAATCACAATGGTGGCATGATCTGGAGATTGGAATCTTGTTGTCTGTCCCTCATAACTTGAATGAACCCCTTGAAGATTCTTAGGAGGATTATGTTTAATAACAAATGGATATGAGACCTACTTGGAAATGGACTTCATTTATGATTGTATTACAGATGGGTTGCTCCCGGTTTGGCCCGGATCGGGCGAACCGGTAGTGGTGGCAGCGGGAAGCTCCACTCACCCACCTGGACACTTTTGCGCATGCACAGAAACGGCATGGGCATGAGTAAGTGCGCGCACATGAACAAACTGGTAGTTAAAAAAAAAAGGAAACCCACCACTGGATTGTATCCATCTGATACTGAACATAATCTTCACAATAATCTTCAAGGGATTCATTCATGGCAGCAGAGAATGAGGGATGACAAACTTTCCATCTCCAAACAATGTATCATCACTCTGAAATTTATTCTCAGTCCTGATTTATACCAGGCTTATAGAATGGGAGTTCTAGCGGGGATGTATGGCATAGGTATTTTCATAGGTATTTTCTTCAGTTCAGGTTTCTGTTTTATTGTTAATGTTTTATATGGTGCATTCATTGAATTGATTGGATGGGAGAGGCTTACAAATTTGATTAACAAATATATGCAATTGGCATTTTTGAAGTTTCTAACCTATAACATCTTTATTTTTTAATATTTTATGAAATTAATATCTCTACTCACTAGTAATAATTTAAAACGTGATTAAAATTAACCTTAAGGATTATTTATCAAAAATATTTTAGACAAGTAATGTAAATTAGCAGTTGATTATACTGTATCTTTTAATTTGCAAATTAAAAGGAGAATTTATGCCCCAAAATGTAATAAAATTACCACACTAGCTATCCAACATGTAAAATAGTCAAAGAATTTCTTAGGGATAAAAATAGGGTGAATTGCAATAATATCACAATTATGGGCACACTCGGGATACTAAAGTCCTCTTCCTTCAACACACATCAAAAATTTCCCAGTTATGTCCACCATTTGACAATATTGATATCCCTCCTTATAGCTGCCTCTTTGATTGCTAAAAATAATTATGTGTGTCTGTGTATATGTATATTTCTTTTTCTTTGGTGGGGAGATATCTTTCATAGAGAGAAATAAACATTGATAATGTTATTATTTTATAAGTATGAATGCTTTAATTTGTGGTAACCATGTCTTTGTCTCCAGTGGTATTGACGAAACCTGTTACTGGTTTATACCTGCTTGCTGCAAGTGTAATTTCAAAACAGATTTTTAATTGCAGGCCCAGTAATTATTTTATTTGTATTGGCAATAAAATAATAACAAATGATTTGTTAAAATGTCTGCCTCTTTTTGGATCTATGTCACACGCACATACATACATACATTCTTGTTACTTTATAAGACTTTACACGACTGTGTAAAATGGATAAAATAAAGTTAGTTATAATTTATATGCTCAAAATTATCAAGTTTTAGCAATAATGCTATCATATTTTATAGAATTTTATGAAATTATTACATAGTTTGAAAAAAATAGTTTTGATTTACTATGTTGGACACTCATTTAACAAATAATAATAATCTAACATAGTTTAATGGATACAAAAGTGTTATCCATAAATTAGAGAGATAAATTATTAGGACAGGGGTCAGCAACCTGGAACCGCAAGTGGCTCTTTCAGTCCTTTGCTGCAGCTCCCTGTCGCCGGTCGGCTCCACAATTGATAGGGCTTTCGGTTAGGACAGGTAGAGGAAAATGGATACCACACTAGGAGGAGAATCTATGGTGGCGGAACTGGACTTCTAGTCGATTCCAGAATTGAATGGGGGCTTCTGGTTAGGACCTTTGTGGCTCTTTGAGTGTTTAAGGTTGCCGACCCCTGTATTAGGAGAATAGTAAATAAGAAACCATGGTGACACAGCTAGAATGCAGTACAGCAAACTACTTCTGCTGAATGCCAGCTGCCTGCAATTTGGCAGTTCGAATCTCATCAGGCTCAAGGTTGACTCAGCCTTCCATCCTTCTGAGGTTGGTAAAATGAGGACCCAGTTTGTTGGGGGTAATATGCTGACTCTGTAAATCACTTAGGGAGAGCTATAAAGCACTGTGAAGTGGTATATAAGTCTAAGTGCTATTGCTATGAAGACTGTCTCCTTTATACAATGCTTAGTGTTATGAAAATTATCCTGATACTTGAAGCTCTATTCATTATTCAAAAAAAAGGTGAGAAAGTATAAACTTTCAAATACTGCACAATTTACAATGTCTTTTAGTCTTTAAGATCACAGTCTCTTAGAGATCAGTTGTTTAATTTAGTATCAACTGCCTAAATAACCATAATTTAATAGCAGAATAATAGTACATACTGCATGCCCAACACAATTTCTTTCAGTAGCCTACACATTCTAGATACAAGGAAACATCTTCTAAATTGCATCTTAATTTTTAAAACTTCAGTCCAGTTTTTAAAAGAGTCAGTGTTAAGATCATATTCTTGCAAAATTATCGTATGCGGTAATAGATCAAATGCAAGGCATTTTTTTCCTCTTAATATTTTTACTGAAACAAAAACAGTAGCATCCACTATTCAACAGCACAGATCTGCAAGCTAGCAATTACTTAATTTGTCACAATTAATTTGAAATAAAGCATGTGCTGTTAGTTAACACCATAGCCATGGCATTTGAGAGTATCTGATATTGTCAGCAGAAGTAGCAGCTACCGCTTCAATTTATAACTGGAAGAATTGTAGCTAAATCTCAGACAACTGAAAGGAAAAAAAAATAGTGTTCCAGGTAATTTATTTTCCTCAGCAATACAACTTCATTACTTCATCATTTTGAGATGACCCTAGGTAGACCATTAGTGTACATAAAAATGAAAACTTAATGCAGGTTATGGTTTAATCCAAAGGATATCACTTGACTTCTGTATTTTTCCAGTAGGCTATAATTTAGTTTACCCCATCCCTCATGAAATAGATAAAAGTCCTTCAAAAAAAAAAAAAGAAATTAGCAAGGAAAATAATTTTCCAGTGAGGAATTATAATTTGCATATTGTAACCATTTAGTGGATCTGCTAATTAGTGGCTCATACCCGTGTGTGTGTGTGTGTGTGTGTGTGTGTATGTGTGGCAGTAGGAGACATGCTGGCAGCCATTTGCAGTACTAAACTAATCTAAAAGTGAGTAAACTTCATGGAGCATAATGAGACTATTTTATACAAACATATAATCCTGCAGTGTAATCAACAAGCAAGCAAGGTGTCAATTTATGACCAGCAAGGTATAGCAAATGCCTTTTGGTATATTCTTCAAACATCTGTACTCATGTATTTTGTGCAATAAAAAATAGTTCTTAATTTTAGGGCAACCGTTTCCTCCATATTTCATATGCTAAGAAAGTAAAAAAAATATTGCTTCTATCCCTGGTTATACTTTGAAACCATAATTGCTATGCTTGATTCTGTCTCTAAACTTTTTTGACATTTGTCTTTTAAGTGGTTTTGGAAGATTACATGAAGATTACAGGGCTTCTGATCTGGACTTCAAGAGCTTTAGCTGAATAAAAAGTCCTTCCCAGGTACTAAAAATAAGTGTAAAATTTGCCATGCAGGTATTAGGGTGCAGTTTCTTTCCTTATGATGTCAGTATAGAACTTTCTCTATGAACACGAAATAGCTGAGTGTAACAGGATGCTCTACATAGGAAGTTTTTCAGCAATTATATTTTATTGTTCATAGCTATTATAATACAATTTAATAACACAGAGTAAAATTAATAAAAACTTAACAGCAGATATTTTTTGTCATTGGTAAGAGGTCCTATATCATTATTTGCGCAACAATCATGCATATTTCAGTGGTGAAATTTGATTTTTTTTACTACTGGTTCTGTGGGCGTGGCTTGGTGAACATGGAAGGAGAAGGATATTGCAAAATATCCATTCCCTCTCCACTCTGGGGCCAGCCAGAGGTGTTATTTGCCGGTTCTCCAACCAGTCAAAATTTCCGCTACCAGTTCTCCAGAACCTGTCAGAAACTGCTGAATTTCACCCCTGATCTGTTTACATGTCTAAGTTCTTAAACTTAGTTTATTGAGATTTAGTCCAAAGCAAGTAGATATAGCCCCTTAAACTTCTTAAAAGGTGCCATCAGATTACAGGAAAACTATTATTATAAAGAAACAAAAAGAGTGCTATTCTATAATGTGCTATCAGAAACATTGGTTTTCTCATTTTCTCTTTGAATTCTGGTAATTGATTTCTATTTGAATAAACAAAATCTTTGATAATCCACTACACTCTGTTGTCTGTTGTTCCCTCAACAAAGATGGATCGCTGATGTTAATAGTGCTTGGCTATGCAAGATGTTGTAAATTTGTTTAAACAAGTTTGTCTTCCAACATGATGTCACAAGATTCTTCCATGAGATCACCACTTCTATAGGATAATCTTTAGGGCGCCTTGAAAATCACCCTGCAGCAGATGGATGAGAACAAGTGGTGAGTGCTGGATGGATATTTCATAATGAATCCTGTTACCTTTAAGGAAGAAGTGACCCCATTCTCCAAATACTAATTATCATGTGTTTTGATGAGGTGATTATTTTATCAGATTGCAATATGTTACTCCCATTATTTGTACAATTCTACTCATTTGTTTTTCTGCCCTGTATGCCTTACTCTTAATGGGAGCCTGATAGCTCAACAGTTAAAGACGCTGGCCTTGTCAGCTGGAGAGCTGACAGCCCAGGTTCAAGACATGAATGCTACATGATGAGTTGAGCTCCCATTACTTGCCCTAGTTCCTGCCCTCTTAGCAGTTGAAAAGCATGCAAATGCAAGTAGATGAATAGGTACCACTTCATGGGAAGGTAACAGCATTCCATGTGCCCTTGGCCATGCTGGCTATATGACCATGGACATTGTCTTTGGACAACGCTGGCTCCTTCAGCCAAGAAACAGAGATGAACACCGTACCCTAGAACTGGAAATGACCGACAGGGAAAACTTTATTTTTTTACACCTTATTCTATTAATTGGGTCCGGATTTCACAATAGGAAATTTTATGTTTACAGCAGCAGCAACTTTATCCATTTATATGATGGGTTTTGTGATTCTTTTTTTTTATATAAGAATTTTTTATTTTTGAATAAACACAGACAAACAAAACACAAAAAAACACCACAAAACCATCTTCCATTACAGCTTGTAGAAAGTGTGTCAATTGGTTACAAAAAACTTGTGTGTATCCCTTCCACAGTCATCACCTATAATTCATATCAAGTTATATATTTTAAATCAAATATATTTATATATATTACTATCATCATACCTCAACCTTCATTTGACTATAATTGTTTTAACATCCTTTTATATAAAATATTCCAAAATTTAAAGAAAACCCACATAATCGCACTCCATTAACTGTTTCCATTATCATCCGGTATCATTATATCTTTATGACATGTTCTAAATAAAAAATTGATTATATTTAATAACAAAGTTTCTAACCTCCTTTCTTAATCACTGTTTACAATTTATAACCAATTTCCTCTTAGCAAACCAATATACATGTATACATTGTTATCGTTATCAATTATTTATCTAACTGTATCCATTATTACTTCATTTTTCACATAATGCTCTAAATTTAACTAAATTTGACTAATTGTTTATTATAAGCTTTCATATATCAACCTGTGTCTTTCCAGTAAAAGTGCAGTCATGTCTTTTGCCATTTCTGGATGTTTCCTTAATATGATTTGTATGGACTTCTCTTCGCAACTTGTTGCTTGTTGCATATCTTATATAATCTTGAAACCCTCCATTTGCTTCTTTAATCAGCTTATCTTTGATTATCAATAGTGCTTCTGAGAAAATTTCTCTCCTTAGATCCATCAATTCTTCTCTTTCTTCTTCTTCTATACCTTGAAATCTGGAGTAGACCTCCTGTCCATCTATCTCCCCTTTCCATATTCCACTCTTTCCATTTCCAACCACTCTCAGTTCACTGTTGGTATCAACAATTAACTTGTCTTCAATTTTTCCATCAAATTTTAGTGTTTTACAAACTATGTTTTCCAATCTCTTCTCAATTTTCTCTGTTACTTCTAATAATTTTTGAATTTCAAACATAATCTTTTGCAATGTTAAGGTTTCTTTTTGATGTTGTGCCATTCTTCCGGCAAACACTGCCACTCTAGCTTTCAAAACTTTTTATTAGATTTGACGCAAGTTCGTTTATAATCTTTCAAAACAAGGCTTTGTTTTCACTTCTCTCCAGCTGCCAATGAAGCTCCCAAAGTGCACCTGTATAAACAACCTGTGCTCTTCTCCTTACAACTCTCTATAAACAAGCTGAAGAACCTTGAAGTCAAAATGATCAAAGCAAAAAAAAAGGGCAATATTTCCAGGAATCAAGCCTCCAACCCCCAAGTGGCAATGTTACTTACTTTCCCTCTGATATTACAAACCCCTTTGTATTCCTTTTATATCTTCTTTATATTCCAGACTTAAAAGAAACAAATTCTTAAGTGAAGCAAAATAGGAAAAAAAAAACCACCCAAACCAGTATTATGCAAATAATGAAAAAGATTTTAATCCATAGGTAAAAAAAGAAGTAGTAGAAGAAAAACTAATCTGATCACTTTAAAAAATAGGTAATATTTGCAAAAATTCCATACATAAAAGAAAATTAAAAAAGGATAACACACGGTCCAATGTAGCTTAATTTCGCCGCTTATTTTCTTCTGTTTCCAAATTTAATTTAGCTTTATTTTTTTGGCGGGGGGGCAGTCTCTTTTATAACAATAAGATTTCCTCATCAGATGGACACACTTTCTCTTTCTGCTTTCTTCCTGTTATGTAGCTGTCCCAACGTGGGCAGCTTTTGGCTGCTCTTCTGTCACCGGCAAGAAGAGATTCTCTTGGATCAATCAGGGACTTTGCAATGTCCCTGAGATCAGCAAGACATACTCTTCCCTGTCACCATCTCTTCGGGACAGTTTAGGTCCAGAAGGACCGTCCAGCAGCAAAAGTATCGACTGTGATCTCGGAGCTCCGAGATTGCACATTGTGTCATTGCGACGTCAGCTCCTGTTTGGTTATGGTTACTGTGATTCTTGATGGTTGATTCTTTTCTTCTATCCTTGCTTATGCCCATGGTTGCTGTGTATGTTTTAATTTTGGATCACAAAGCTATTTGTTCAAAATACCATTTATAAACATCCCTATTATTTTTCTTGCAAAATATGCAAGTGTGGAAATGAATATTGTTGCATTTACTAACAATAAATGCTGTAATTCTTGCATGATGAAACCAATATGTGAGATCTTTCAAATAGCATATATGTGACTTAATTGCTATAATTAGTAATATACTATAGTACGGGGTATGGAAATATATAAATGTGTAGGTATGACCTACATTGCACTACTACACCCTTCTAGGAAGGACAGAATTATAACATTAATGGTGCTAATTGAGATGTTAATGATGCCAATGCTAATGGTGATTTAAAAATACAAGGTTTAAAAGGGAATAAAAAAAAATTAAGATAGCAATTACGCTATATAAAAAACAATGGAAGTCGAAATTCTATGTTTCCTTTTCTCCTTTTTTCTTTTTTTCTATCTTCTTTATTCTTCATACTTTTTCATTAATTTTCTATGCTTTTCTATACATTTTTGTATGTAGATGGAAGTGGATATTCTGTGGGCAAAAATCTATTGGATATGAACCATCATATCTGCTGGTGTCTGTAGAAGAAGATGTTTGTTAGGTCTACAAATTTTAATTTTTTTTACCCACGCATAGCCAAATTATGTAGAAGAATGACTTATCTAGAGAAGTTGCCATTCAATTGTTGTTACGATTATTATTGTTCATAATGGTAACTTTCTATCCCTATACACAAACAGGTGCTATAAAATTATAATTTTTTCATAATGTTTTAAAACATGTAAAATAGATACAATCCATAAAGAGCAATATCTATATACATTTACATGAGTTACATGCAACATTCAGTAGATATCAATGTAGTACCACCGGTAAAAAATATAGAATGACAAGTCCCACTAAATAACTTCTAGACCAGAGGAAAAACAGAAGCACTCAATCATATATATGTACACATGGGACAAAATTACATAATTACAATTCATGAATAAAGATACAGATGGGACAGACTTCCTTTAATAATGCTAAATTACTCCAAGGAATGAACTGCTAAATAACTGGCATAGCTGTATTCTGGATAAATGCATTTTGCCTTTCAGCTTAATACAGAAACATTTTACTTAAATTTTAAACAGGAACTGCATTTTTAAACATGCTTGGAAATTACACATAGTGAACTGTTGGAAAAATTATTATTTTTTTGGTTTTTGATTTATCTATCTTTATTTAGATAAAAGTTTGTAATTTTTCATAAAGTCAAGGCAGGTGATAATGTAAGTTAAGATCTAACCAAATAATTCCTTCTCTCCTTCTCTCCTTCCTTCCTTCTCCTTCCTTCCTTCCTTCCTTCCTTCCTTCCTTCCTTCCTTCGTTCCTCCTGCCCTCCCTCCCTCCCTCTCTCCCTCCCTCCCCCCTTTCTCCCTTCCTTCTAGAATTTTTAAACCACTCTGATCAACAGAATCTGGATGGAATGGATACATATTTTAAAAATGACATTTAACCTATATATATCCCATCGTCCAATTAAAAAAACTGCAGAACAATAAAAGAGGGCAATCAAAACAAAACCAAAAAACCCCTAATCAGACTGACAATGGAAAGGTCAAAGACTCTTACTTAGAATGGAACTTTCTAGTTCAAACTTGAGCAGACAACCATGGAGCAGTAGCATAGAAAAGCAATAAGCTATTCAGAATGAGACGTTTGTCTTAGACTATTCCTTATTATTATTATTTTTTCTGTAAATACACAAAACTGTGGTTAAGTTGTCATTCTTTCTTTATGGCCATAAGTAATTTATTAGCATGCATCTCACTCCTTCTAACTCTAAGAAGTGGCTCAAGGATGTGAACGCTAGAGCTTCTTAGTAAAGATTTCAAATTCATTTGAACATTGAATTGACATAAAACTTAAAATGCTGTGATAGCACTATGCCAGTTTTGGATGAGAAATGCCTGATTCTAGGAGTATCATCATAAATTACTATTGTTGAAAAGAAATCATGGCCATTATCACTAACGAGGCTGAGTGCAATTCAACATTTTCAAAGAGTCTGGTAGTATTTTTCCCAGATTCATTGTTCATGATTATAATCAACTTGCTTTATCTCAGAATTATGTTCAGAAGGATCAAGCCAAGGATATTATTTTTAAAAATGGATAATAAAAGAGTTATGATCTACAGTAGTTAATACTTTAAATATATTATTTTTGCTTTCCCTTTATTGTTTAACACTATGTTTGCTGCCTTATTGTTTCTGTGAACAGCAATATACAGGCACCATTAAATAATCAAACAGTTCCCACTGCTTCAGCAAGACCATCAGTGAACAGAAGAAAGCACTGCAAGTCTGCAGATAGGTAATGCTTTGCAGTTTTTTTGTTGGATATAATAATTTTAATAAACATATACTTCTTGTATTATATCTAGTATCTATAATGACACCAGTTCAGCTACATATTACGTTCCTTCTTGTTAGAGGCAAATTATTAATGTATGATTATTTAAATAATAGTGATGTAATCTTCTTCTTGTGCCATATCTATCATCAGGCCTTGGCGATCATCTTGACAATCCTATTTTTATCAACGGCTGCACGAAAAAGTGCTGTTGAGTTTTGTCCAAACCCTTAGATTTTGAAGCCATGATGTTTTTCTTCTGCCTGGACCTCATTTGCCCTCAATCTTTCATTGGAGGATTAAATGAAGTATGCTGTATTTTTCTGGGTGTCATATCACGTGTCCAAAATATTCTAACTTTCACTTTTGTATGGTTTTGATGATTTCCCTTGGCTTTTCCAGGCGGCTTTTCACCTCCTCATTACAGCCGCCTGTAAATCCATATTTCAAATGTTTCTAGTCTCTTTAAGTGGCTTTCTGTCAGAGACCAACTCTCCATTCTGTAGACATAATCTAGGTTTATATAAATAGCTAGATGTAAATATGAAGTCATAAGGATCTGCAGGCCCAGGGCCTGAGGCTGTTGTTATGCAATGCGAGGTCCGTTGTCAATAAGGCCCCCCTCATTCATGATCTAATTTTGGAGGGGGAGCCCGACCTCGCGGGAATAACGGAAACCTGGTTGGGCCACGAGGGAGGGTTACCCCTCGTGGAAATGTGCCCACCAGGTTATCAAGCATTTCACCAGCCCCGGGCCCGGGGAAGGGGCGGTGGGGTAGCAGTGATTATCCGGGAGGACTTAGAGCCGAGGGAGTCCACTGTGCCACAGACGTCCGGATGTGAATCCCTTGTTGTGAAATGGGGCCCTGGGAGGCAGATGGGCCTGCTGATAGTATACCTGGCTCCCCGCCATACATCAGCGACCCTGCCTGAGCTCCTCGAGCTGATCTCATCGGTGGCGGTTGAGACCCCCAAACTTTTAGTGATGGGGGATTTTAACCTGCCGTTGGTGGGAGAAGCATCAGAGGGGGTTCGGGAGTTCATGGCTTCCATGATAGCCATGGACCTGACTCAAATGATTCAGGGCCTGACACACGAGGGAGGTCACACCCTGGACCTTGTTTTTGTCTCTCGCCAGTGGTTGAGTGATCTGGGAGGAGTGAATTTAACCATCACTCCTCTGTCATGGTCAGATCACTTACTCCTCCGACTTGACTTCCCTGGTGCTACCCCTCGCTGCGGGGAGGCGGAACCGGAAAACACTAGATGGTTCCGCCCCAGGCGCTTGATGGAACCAGACAGGTTCCAGACGGAGCTTGGGCCACCTCCTGCAGCCCTGACCCGCCCTCCGGTAGAGGACCTGGTGGCCGCGTGGAATAATGCGACTACCGGGGCCTTGAACTGGGTGGCGCCTTTGCGGCCTCTCCGGCGGCAACGATCCACCCTGGCTCCTTGGTTCACCGAGGAGCTAAGGGTGATGAAGCACCGCAAAAATGATACTCAACTCTATTGATTTTCAGCAGGAGAACATCAGCCTTAACTAATGTAAGAGAAACAATCTGATTTTGAAAAATGCGAACAATGCTAATATTCAATCATCTGAATCATTCCAATTTTTTTTGTTGACTAACATGAATGCAACAAATAAAATCTCTTTCTTTTGCAATCTGTCAGATTAGAAATTGGCTCATGAGTTGCCAATTTTGCTTGGAACCACATTTCAGATTTCTGAATAGTTTAATAATTCCATAATTTGGTAACTGCAATGAAAGACAAATCTTAGATAAATAATTGCTTGTATAAATCATGTGCCTCTCTCTAGATAGCACAACATGTTCAATGTGCTTAACATGTTTAATGTTTAACACTTTTAATGTGCTTAACAAACTGTGTCTTCAAGTACCTTTGTATATTGTGATTCTTGGTTCATAATTGTTAATGTATACATGCTATTTGCATTGTCAACTATGATTGTACCAGTCACAATTTTTAGGTTGGACTGGAAAGGAAGAAGACAGAATATAAACTTTATTTTGACCCCAAATATCCTTTTCTTAAATTGGTTTGAAGAGAATGTTTTTTTCTTAATCCCATTTCTTTCTTTTTTTAAGTAGGATAGTCTCTTATCTCACACAGGATACAATACATTGCTTAATACTATCCTTAAAAGAACAAAACAAAACAAAAACTAGGATCCATTTCCATCAAATTTGTTTGTATTTATAGCCAATTGTACAATGAACAATCACTTAATTAACCTAATTATTTTGGATGATAATAGTGTTTACAATTCTAAAGCTGAATCCACTATTAAGTCTACCACTATTCTCTAATGTATTACTACTCAAAAAATAACTTCAGTTCTATTGGTTTCTTTCAGTGGGAATCAGAGCAGTCAAATTTTCATGATTCTGTTCTGTGCTATTTTTTCAGAGTTAACCCAATTTAAATAAAAACATGTTTACCATTCCAGCACAATAGCTCATGTTTCCTTGGGTCTTAACTACAATTTTCTTTTGCTCTCTTTAAATAGTCCTTAAAACATTTTGCTAGTGTTTGCTAATGCTATCTCTGCCTACATGTTCACAGCATGAATATGTTGTTGTGATTCAAAAATTGGGCCATTCTGATTTTTGTTTTGTGGTGGCATTTTTTAATAATCATATTGTTTTTCTTTGCAATTGGTTTTGTGACAAACTGCAATTGCTCTGGAATCAGTTCAAGTGAAGGAGCTTTAGAAAGGTATTACATAAACAAAAGGGGGAAGCACAGCTAAATGCAATTATAAAAATAGACTCTAAACCATAGAACTAGTCACACCACAAAACAACAGAGAATGAAATAAGAAAAACAATTCTAATTGGTTTGCATCAACTTGTATGTGGTATGAAAAGTCTACAGCATGCAACAGAAAACTTTACAAGTAGGAAATGATTATTTTAAAATATTAGATAGTAAATACATTAATTTGTTTTAAAAGTTGTAGCTTTCAATGGAGGGAGAGAATAGAAAAATATGTAATAGATATTGTTCTTACGTCAGGGAGAGGAAGAATGGTTAGTAAACATACAAAGGCTAACATAGATAGTTGTAACGCTTGTACATACATTTGAAATCTTGTCACTGTTTTTTTTTTGCTATGGTAGAAACAGAAAGGTTTCAAATGTTTGCAACTTTTGGATAAGTCATTTGGATAAATGTACAGTCTCAGACATGCTATTAAAGACATCTTTTAAAATATATCAGAAAATAAAAGTTATGCTTCTTTTACCATTGTCAGCTCATTTACACAATCATGTTGGTTTATAAGAGCCATGGTGATGGAGTGATTAGAATGTAGTATTTCAGATTGACTCTGCTCATGATCCTGACTGGCTCAAGGTTGATTCAGCCTTCCATCCTTACGAGGTCAGTAAAATGAGAACCCAAATTGTTGGGGGCAATATGCTAACTCTGTAAAATGCTTAGAGAGTGCTATAAACCAGAGGTTCCCAACCTCCAGACCTGCTACCAGCTGTGGTCAGTTGAGAGCCAGGCTGTGCAAATAGTGGGTGAATATGGAAAGGTTCATTTGCGCATGTGCAGAATTGGATTGAGCGTGAAAACCCATCCTCTCCCTCCCTGCTACTGGTTGGGGATTTTTTTCTGAAAAGCACTATGAGATGATATATACCATATTTTTGGAGTATAAGATGCACCTTCCCCCCAAAAAGAGGGTGCATCTTATACACTGAATAGAGCATTTTTGGCTTCCCAAAGCTCTGCTCCCTTCACAAAAATGGATGTGCAGAGGGCTTGGGAGGCTTATAGAGTGCTCCTGGGGGATAGGGAGGGCAAAAATGAGTGAGAAATGAGCCAGCTTTTGCTTGTTTTTGTCCCCCAGTCCCCAGGAGCACTCTACAAGCCTCCCACACCTATGCATCCCGTTTTTTGTGTAAAAAATGGGCCATTTTTGTGAAAAACATGTGGTTATTTTTCTCATTTTTGCCCTTTCAAGTCCCCAGGAGCACTTTGACGGCCTCTCAAACTCTCTGCATGCCCCATTTTCCACAAAAAATGAGGCATGCAGAGGGTTTGAGAGGTGTGCAGAGTGTGAAAACTTTTTTAAAAAATTTACCTCTTCAAAATTTTGGTACATCTTGTACTCCGGTGCGTCTTATCCTCCTAAACATGCAGCGACAAAGAAGCATGGGTAGTCCAGTCCCCAGCCAGCAATCCCAGCAATGGTTTGTGGTCCGTGATAAGTTCAAAGTCACGGCTGTACATGTACTCGTGGAACTGTTTCACGCTGGCGACTGCAGCCAGAGCCTAACAGTCAAATTGGCTGTAGTTCCGCTCAGCAGCAGACAATGTTCATGAGTAGTAGGCGATGGGCGCCTCGTTTCCATTGGGCATGCGGTGGCTGAGGATGGTTCTGACACTAAACGGGGAAGCGTTGCATGTTAGGACAAGTGGCAGGGTCTGGCTATATTGGACCAAAAACGTGTCCTCTGACAGCAGTTTCTTCAAGGTGGCAAATGCGGCTGCTTCAGCTCTGCCCCAGGACCACTTGGCGTGTTTGCTGAGAAGCCAAGTTAAGGAGCCCGAGGAACGCCTGCAGTTCGTTCTGATTGCGAAGTGTAGGGGCGTCCTGGATTGCCTTAATTTTTTTGTTGGTCAGATGAATCCCAGAGCCGTTGATGAGGTACACTAGGAATTCAACCCTTGGCACCTTAATTTGGCATTTTTCTTTTTTGATGCAGAGGCCTTTGTCTCTCATTCTGGCCAGAACAGTTCCCAATCTTATAAATAATTGTGCCTTATTTGCAGCCAATACCAAAATGTTGTCAAAATAGGGGACGACTCCTGGAATTCCCTGCAAAAGCCGTTCCATGATGCTTTGGAACAGTCCAGGGGCAATACTAACTCCGAATTGAAGGCGGGTACATTTGAATACACCCCTGTGCATCACGATGGTTTGGGTCTCCACCAGAGCGCCATCTACGGGCAACTGCTGGTATGCCTGCACCATATCTAATTTTGCAAAAACTTTTCAGGGGCCTAATGAGTGCAGTAAATGCTGTACAATGGATACAGGATAAGTGCTTTGCGGCCAAGCTTTATTTATCGTGCACTTGTAATCCACGCAGATGCTTCCAGACCTGTCAAGCTTGACAGGTGTCACTATAAGGATCTCCCAGTGCGTGTGATTTACCGGGTCTAGGATTCCCTGGTCAATCTATTTGTCTAGTTCCAAATCAATTTTAGGGCGGAGTGCGAAAGGTACTTTCCTGGTTTTAGCCTGATGGGGGCTACATTGGGGTCCAAGTTAAAAGATATTGGAGTCCCCTCATACTTACCTAGACAGGTGCCAAAGACATCCTCGAACTCCTTAAGGAATTCCTCAGTGCTTTCATCTTGTATGGCATTGATTCCAGTTACTTCTAGGCCCAGGATTTCGAACAGTCAAGCCCCAGGAGGCTCTGTAGGTCTCCGTTGACTACTGCCACTGGTAGCTGGCCGCAGAAGGTCTTGAACCTCATCCAGAAGGTCCCGTGGCCCACGATGAGGACTCGGTTCCCCTGGTAGTCGTGAAGGCAGATATCTGGAACCTGCAGCTGATGCTTTTTAAGGCTAGGGATAGCATGTTTGAGTGCTGCCCAAGACATTATGGTCAAGGATGACCCTGTGTCAATATCTATATTGCATGGAGAGTCCTCAATGAGGACTGTGACTTTCAGCTTTTTTGGCCGCTTTGTGCAGATTTGGCCTATGGAAGTGTGGTAGGTGACTCTGGTGTCGCTTTCTGTTTGCCATGGCGGCGGCTCCCATGCCCCTTGGTTGGACCTCTGCTGGCGGTTAGGTATGCTTCTGGGCTTCCAGGTTGTAGCGGAGCAATCACTTCTGCAGACCTTGGCGATGTGCCTCTTGCATTTGCAACGTTGACAGATGGCATTGTGGAAATGGCAATGTGTTCTGAGGTTCTGCACATCCGGTAGCTGTCATCTTCACTCTCCGAGCCTTCGGGCTCTGTGGCCTCGCGATGCATGCCTGCGCTCTTTTGCGTGCTCATTGGACTATTTTGGCACTGCAGGGTTTCCGTTGATTTAATTGAAGACTAAGTAGCCCTGGCTTCGTCTAGGGCAATTTGGAGAGTAAGATTAGTTTTTGCTAATGAACTCCTCTGCAGGCCAATGTCCTTAACAGCGCATTTGATGCGGTCAAGATCTCTAAACTCACAGTACGCTGCGGCCTTTCTGAGTGCCGCAATGTATTCATTGATTGATTCCTCTTCTTTTTGGTTATAGATGTTGAATTCATGCCTCCGGACATATTTAGACAGTTTGGGACTGTAGTGTGTCCTCAGTGTCTGTTGTGGAACCGACCAAGCGACCGATTGGAGTGGTGTTGTCTCGGACAAACCCTTTGCCGTCTCGAACACCTCTGGTCCACAGTAGCTCAGGAACATATTATTTTTCTGGCCTTCAGAAAGACCCATGAGGTCATTGGCTTCGAGGAAGCAATCAAATCTCATCATGTAGGATTCCCAGTGTTCGGTTCAATCTGATAGCAGCCCTTTTATAGGGAGCTGTCAGACCCTTCGACCAATCAGATTGAATTTCTGTTCCCACCGGAACAGAGGACCTTGGTGTAAACCATTACCAATATTTCTGGTATCTAACACATACATTGCCTGCATCTGTACAATAATTATTACATTACAGTAATTATACTGAAAAAAGCTTCATAGAATAGAGGATAATCAATTATAGAATGAATCAGTGTCCTTGATCATATTCAGAAAGTTTTATAGGGAAGGCTGCATTGATACATAAAATGGTAACCCCACATAAAAGATTTAAAAGAGTATATAAATATCCATTTTTAATGAATGTCTGTTTTTGGTTGCTCATAAAAATGCACAAAATGCAACAGCCCATAAGTGCCAACTATTCATTTACATGGTTTTAACAATGACAATGTAGTAGACATATTTTTGCCCGAAGAAATCTGGAAATAGGTAGAGAATCAGCTGTGAAGTAAATTAAAACTCATTTGATGAAAGGCCTTTGAATATTTCAAGAACTAGAATAGTGGCTCTAGGATTATTAAAATGATTCAAACTTTATATCAATTACTTTTGAAATAGCATTATATTATTTCAGTATTAGTTATGTGGAGATATATAGTGAAAAGCTAAGGGCCAGTTAGGAATATTAGGAAAAAGAGATAAATAATTGTATAAATCTTTCTATCTTGAAGCTGTTCTGTTTTACCTTCACCACAGCAGGAGGCCTCTGATCTCTTTACCTAGAAGCTTTCATCCAGGACTTAAGCTGCAATGTGTGGAAGAGCAATTTTTTTTACCCTTTCCTTTCCCTGCACGGTCTGGAAGAGTCTGGATTGGAGTCCAAGAATAAGATTATAAGCACATCTTTGATACCAATGATTATTTAAGATGTGAGTAAATAGGTTCATTATTCATATAAAAGAGTTCTTCATCAGCCTTCATACAACTAACAGTCAAAGGCTTCAAGAGTTTAGCTAAAATAGCTGAAAAGTTTAACATTACACTGCTGCTTTTAAGGCTGGCATCCTGGATTACATTGAGCTTCATTGTAGCAGAAATTTCAGCCCCATCATCCAGTTATTTGCCTCTCAAACTGTTTAGGGGCTTGATTTGGTTATTTTCTCTTTGTCAATTTTATTGTTTCCTTAAGCTAACACACTAGATGTAAGTAAAGGCACTGATACTTTTATATCATAGATGTTGACAGCTTAATAACTGTAAAACTGAAATAAACCACACTACAGAACCCTAACTTTTAGTTTGACAGTATTTTGGACAAACAGAAAAAAACTATCCAGGAATTTAATATTTTACATATTTCTTTATTTGCTCAATAATAATTGCCCGCAGCAGCATCATTTATGATCTTGCATTTTATAGAATTGCTTCTCTTACTGTCAATTACTGCACATCATTACAGAAAATGTTTGAATTAAACTGGTTATTTTTACTTTGTATATAATTCATTGACAATATTTTTCCATACTTAACACTGGAAAATACATTCAGAATAACAGAAAAAAGGGCTTGTCAGTTCTTAGTCTAACTGAATAATTATAAACTTCACTATTCTATTTGTTTATAGCATTTATTTCTAATACTGCTAATCATCTGCAGTTATTCTAATAAAAAGTATATTATACCCTAGAAAAACATAGTATTTGAATATAAAGATATTTTATAATGGATATAAATGCATCAAAGTAAATAAGGGGATTAAAGCGACTTAATTCTGTAGTTCAATTCAGTTTCACACATTGTTTAACATGCACTGTTAATAACAGCCATTGTTTAACAATGCGTGGATCTTCATATCATGCCTTTGTCTAATTGATTTATATTCTACTATTGCCCAAGGAAGCCAACTCAAGTCATTAATATTAAAATGAAGGCCTTAAATTAAAAACTAAAGCTGAATATATTTTAACATAATTCATGAATGATAAAATCCACAGTAAAAATATTAAAATTGATAAAAATGCAGAAAAATGTCATTCTTATTCTTCTTAAAACTAGAGACTACTCCCATGTGCATTTAGTAATATTAGTGACATATGTTATTTTCCAAAACATGTGTACAAAAAGAGAATGAAAAATAAGTCAATATTACAATCATAATTACATTATCTTTTTTATATATACCACATGCATATGTATGTGTGTGTGTGTATGTATGTATGTATGTATGTATGTATGTATGTATGTATGTATGTATGAATGTACATAAAAATGTACACAATGTACACAAAAATGGTTTCCTGCCTGGAAGACTCCTGGGCTGGAGCTGAAAGGCAAAAGGGAAGCAGTATGCTCCCTCCTATATTTGGGCATACCAGGTGCATTGACATAACACTTACTTATTTCCGTGGCTCAGCTGATAAGGGAGGAGAACTTGTGGCTTAGTAGCTAATACAACTGGCTAACATGTAAAAAGAGCCCAATTCAAATCCCAGTAAGGGTATGGCTAGCTGATGAGAGCTTGAAAGAGATCTATACTAGTCTCCCTTTATTTATTTATCAGCACAATACATATAAATAAAGAAGGGCTTCAATCATATGACCACAGCTGCCCATTTGAGTTTTTTAATCTTATAAATGCCATTGTTGCTCAATCAGATAAACAATGCAATATTTTGTATTTTAATACACATATATAAGATTGTTTGATCAACTGGGAAATATCTCTAAATTTATATTTTAGTGTCTTTAACCCCCCACCCTCGCAAAATTCATTAATTACAAGGTTTATTGTGGATATACATATTGTTGTCTGCAGGGGTGGGTTACTGCCGGCATTACTGCCAGTTTGGTGCGTGTGTGCAGTACAATGGTTGTTTGCAGTTGTAAATAGGTCTGCGCATGTGCAGAACATTAAAACATCAATAATGCCCAAAAACCACGGCGACCGGGGAACCGGTTCGAGGGTGTCACAAGACTGCATTCCCTAACGGTTCGGTGACCCAGTTGCAATTTCCACTACCGGTTCACCCGAATTGGTGTGAACTGGTAGCAACCCACCTCTGATTGTCTGTTTACAAGGAACGTTACATCTGGACTTAACAAACCAACTACCAAGTTTTTGTGAAATTAGATTAATGAAGCATGCAGTAATGTTTTAAATAACTGAAATGTACTTTTGCACATATAAGCAAGGCTTTCTTTATCTCATAGATAGTTGATTTCTAAATCAAAATCACAAACTAGTACTAAGATAGCAAATAGACTAGCAAAATTTCCTGGATTATACACACGATAAAATGTTAAAAAGAGACTTGTCCAAGGAAAAATAAACCACATCAATCAACATTACTTGAATAAAAAGTAAGTTAGGCATGTTTTGACAAACTGTTTCTGAAGTCTTATGATGTATCCCTGCAACCAAAATATGACTATGGAAGTATAAATAATTTGAAAAAGCACAAGCATACTTTCTTCATATTCATTAATGATAATTCACAAAATATATTATCAATCATATTATATTGCATAAGCTGTAACTGATAGACAAATAAGAAGAAACTCACCATTTTGATCTGTGGTAATTGTGATGGCTGTGAACTGCTTTGGTGAAAAGCTTAATTCAGAGACACCGTTCATGGCTTCTATTTCAAAAGTGTAGTTCGCATGGGACACAAAATCAAGCACAGTCACTGAAGAATTGATAAGATCACTATGTCTTGGAACAAATCGGATTCCTCCTCCACATATCTCACACCGGCTGGTATCAGTTCCACATTTTTTACAAATGACACTATAGGTAAGGTCTTTTCTCCCTCCTGTGTCACTTGGCGGAGTCCATTCCAACATAAGGGCTGTTTCATTTATATTAAAGATGACATTCCTTGGAGCAGAAGGTGGTCCTACAAAAGAAAAAAGAAAATAATCAGTATTTATAAATAGCAATGTCTTATATTAACATGCACATTCACACAGAACATATCTTCTATCCTTGATTTACAAAAACAAATTGTGTAGGGCAATATATATATATGAGGGAATAAGACAAAAACTGTGAATAACTTTTTAAAAAAAAAATTTCTTCACAAATATCATATATAAAGGAAAAACATTCATTTTTGCTCCTACAATGATATATGTAAAATATTCTATAGTAGTTGGACATCAGTATTTAAGTAAGCAAACATAAACATGTAAAACTAGGAATAAAATCAGATTAGAAGTGTTATCCAAATTGAGGACCCATTCAAGATATGGCTTTCAGAATCTAGCAACTGATGAAACAAGTATAAAATATGGATTGACTGTTCTGAGATTTGACAAAATGATTGATAGTTTGGAAGCTTTTTGTAGCTACTGTACAATTGCCACTCATAATTTGGCTAATGACTAACCAATATACAAGCAGAGAAAAGCCCTGGCTGTATTGTATACATGGAGAACTTAAAGTTTTAAAAAAATGACAGAAAAAGTAAATAGAATTCATTCTAATTTTCATATGTTGTATGTTCATGAATCTTTTCACCATAGGTAAAGGTAATTTGCTATGATTATTTTTAATTGTGAACTGTAACAAAAGATCAAACTGAAAAAAATATGGGTTTCAGCATGCGTATGTATTTTGTAATCTTGCACCTATTTAAGAGAACTAAAAACAAATTATTAACGGTGGATTTCTCTTCTCAAAAATCATGGAATTGTAGCATTAAAGTGCTTCAAACCATCTTGTTTTATCCTACAATAATAAATTGAGATAAATGTGACACTTCTGAGAAGAAGGCATTCAAAACCTAATGGTCTTCAGCTTCTGGAGAGATTTTTCACTATTTTGAAGTGTTTTTGTTAATAAAAGCAATATTTTTTTTAAAAAAAAATTCTTATTGGCTGTACCAACTGGCCATTAGCATGTCCACTAATAATAATTTAATTGTGCTGCCAATATTTTCTGTATTTCACTTTCTTAACTCTTTCTCCACTAAGGCATATGGATCTTTATTTGTAATTCAGGATATAATAAATTGTATAGATGAAATAAATTGTAATCCATGGAAACCCATAATAAATTTGTTAATCACTATGATGCCACCACAATCTTTATTATTTCTGTATAAATAACATTTAAACAGCAAATTATGCTCAAGTTATTTTTTTTAAAAAATCACAATTTGCTAATAATTTTCATAGTTAATCAATGTACAGAGAACTTTAGACTTTGTTTATAACAAAAATATGATTTATTGTCCATTTGTATTGCCGTGAACAGGAAAATTGTTATCAATTGTGGCAGGAGTGTTTAAAAGTATAGAAATGATAGTGTGCAGATTCTTAAGAAATAGACACCCTTCATACTCAAGGGCCCTCATGCCAATTTGCATGATGATTAAATAGGTTTTTAATTGCCATTAAATTATGCCAACTAAACTGTGATTTCATGCAAATATTAAGCTGTAATGACATGCAGTGAATCATTTACTAAGATTTAGAACTTGGAACAAAGAGAGACAATTAATTATAAACCACAGATTCTGCTAAATTATGTGTCATTGGGATTTTATGAATGTGGCCTGATTGCTTTGTTATCACTTATACATTATACATAGATTATATATCACATTGGGGAAAAAAAACCTGGCAGTCATAGCCTTTTGGGCAGACATCTGTGAGTAATACACTCTGGAATTTCCTTATGTTATATATTTTGTTTAGGCAAGCAAATATATGGATAATTTTAAATTATGCATGCATTATATTCCAATCTTCTCCGTAACTAACACGTAGTGAATGCTTATTATTGTATTAAAGGAAAAGTATATGATATGCACTACGTAGACAGGTAAGAAACTTAGTATAATCAAAGGAATCAAATGAATATCTCAGAAATAACAGCAACAGTTAATATCAAGGATGTGCCTATAATCTTATTCATCCATTCTCCCAGATTGGGCAGGGAAAGGAAAAGGTAAAACTTTACTCCTTTAGAAGATTTATCTATGTATTGCTGAGTTCTCACTGACTTGATACCACATAATCAATTTATAGTATATATACCAGGGGTGGGTTCCTGCCAGTTCTAACCTCTTCTATAGAAGTGGTTCCACAAATCTACAGTGCCGTTTAGAACCGGTTCCAGCTCCCTCCCCCGGCCCGTCTGCACATCATCAAGATGAAGAGCGAGAGGAGGAATTCTGAGAGTTGAAGCCGACAAATCTTAAAGCTGTCAAGTTTGAACACCCCTGGGGTTTTTTTCTAAAGGGTTTGTGGTGCAAGAGTCCTGTAATTTGACAGCTTTAAGACTTGCACACTTCAATGCCAGAGTTTCTGAGCCAACATTTTGGTTGCTAAGCAAGAGTGTTGTTAAGTACGTTTCACCACATTTTACAAGTTGGCCATGTCTACCTAGTCACATGACTGCCAAGCCACTCCCACTCAGTCACATGGCTGGCAAGCCACTCCCACAAAGCAGGCCACACCTTCAGAAGAGGTTCTAAAAAAATTGGAAACCCACCACTGATAATATGCACACAGAAAAATAAACACTAGTTACTACTCAATGTTCCTAAACTGTAATTATTATATTAATAATGAAGGTAGTGCAGTGTGTTGTTGTTTTGATGATACATAAAACTGAGGCATACTTTTACAATACATAAGTGTCTTGGGTCTGGAGGAAAAACTAATTTGCATTTTTGATTGGCAAAAACAAATGCTGTTTTTATCTTTTAAGATAAAGAGGGATAAGGGAAGAGTTTTGAACACCAGGATCAATTAAACTTACGGGTACATGCCATAGTTGGTGGATCCTTATCAGCTCGGAAGTAACCTTTTTCACACTGACATACAGATGTTGCTTCTACGAAGGTTTGGCTGTGTGGAGGACACTTGGAACACTTTATATTTCCAGCAAAAGCTTTATAGAATCCTGATCGGCAAGCTGTGAAAAAGAGGAAAGCAACTATACTTAATTTATACTTAAATTGCCTATTTCTATATAAAAGCATTTTCTCTGACTTTTTCAAAGCATGGCCACACTGTAATGTGACTAAGAAATGGAATCCAGCTTTTGAATGCACAGGTAAACACCAACTGTATCCTGTATGCTGTTCAAATCAAGAAAAGGAGAATACAAGCAGTCCTACAATTGGATCATCTGGGAGAATGTCTCTTTGCTTTTCATTGGGGTGGGGACTTCAGTAGCCCAACTGCACTGAGAGGAATTGCACAGCTTGTGTAAGTAACCTAGAGTGCACAATGCAGACACCTGGGAAATACAAATATCAAATACAAATTGTCCAGTAATTATTATATATGTGCACATAATATTTATTAATATTTTATAGTTTAGGAGTAATCATCAGACTTATACACTAATAGTTTTTCCATATATTTAACAGTAATAAGTAAATGGGTGGCAACCACATAGTATAATTATTCATAAATAAATAAAGGTTGACTTAGCCTCCCATCCTACTGAGTTCAATAAAATGAGGGCCCATATTTTTGGGGACAATATGCTGACTCTGTAAACCACTTACAGAGAGCTGTAAAGCACCGTGAAGCAATATATAAGTCTAAGTGCTATTGCTATTGCTAACTCATAATATGCCACAAATGTGCATTATGTTACAAATGAGATTTTAAAAAATTAAAAATCATGCACAGGGATCATGATGCCTACTTTTTTCATAACCCCTAGGAGACAGAAGAAAAGCATATGAAATACGATATTTGTAAAAAAAAAAGTTGCCAGCTTTAACAATTTCATACCCTTAAGGCTGAGAGGAGTATTTGAATTTTTGAGACAATATTATGATCCCTTTCACGAAATAACTTCTACCATAGGAAAGGGTACCCTCTATATAGATATTTTAGTCACAAAACGATAAAGTACCAAAAGCGGCTGATAAAGTTGCACCTTCCTCTTCTCTCAGAATGCTCCTGTTCTTAAAGTGACCAACCGTCCTCCTTTAGGGAGGACAGTCCTTCTTTTGTAAGTTCTGTCCTCTCTCGAAAAGTGTCCTCCTATATGTCCTCCTTTTCGATATTTGAAGACTAATCTGTTGCGTGTTATGTGACGTATTTGTATTTGACATGACAATTCGTCAAGACTCGGTATAGTGTGGTACAAGACGCGATTATGAGATGCATGCGCTCCGCACGGGAGACCTTGAGAGAGAGCGCCGCGTGCAAGTGGCTTTGTTTACTTCTTACCGAAACACAACACGGCACATACACACGCAGTAGACTCATGGCACGTTGGCAATTGAATGACTCATGGTAATTATTTCTTTCTCAGTGAATATTCAATTATACAGAGGTAAGTACAATTCACGTTTTATTAAACAGTTTTTAATGGTGCTTTTTTTACTTCATCGCAAGTATATTGAACAGATATTGAATCTTGTGTTGAATTTTTATCTAAAGAAATGCTAGACATTAAAATAGACGACAATTGTCTCTTTGAAGAAATTAGAAGACTGAACGTATATTTAAATTCTGAAAAATTAATACAATGGGAAAATCAACATGTTGAAATTGATAAAAGATGGGTGGATATTTTCAGCCATTTCAAAAATGAACATATTCCATGTGAACATTTATTTATACTTGTTCAATTTACGTTGTGCTGCCCTGGAACTAATGCAGCAGTTGAAAGAGTTTTTTTCAATTGCCAATGATTTTTCGACAAGTGAGAAATCGAGATTGAATGTTGATACTCTAGCTGCAGCACTTGCCGTAAAATTCAATATGAAGGATATTTCTTGTTCAGATATTTCCAATATATTGTTAGAAGATGATACATTGACAAAAAATATTAATTCAATGGAAAAGTACTCATTTAAATAATAATTAACAGGCATGTAAGCATAATTACAATATAAAATGTTGCAAATGTTTTTATTATGCATATATCATATTTTAGTGTATTATTGTTGCAATGAATAAAATATTTCTTTTATTTACGATATATTTTTTCCAATTTATTTGTCCTCCTTTTCATTGTAAAAAAGTTGGTCACCTTAGCATTTTGGACAATAGAACGTGTTTTGTCCTCCTTTTCACTGTAAAAAAGTTGGTCACCTTACTGTTCTTACTAGCTTAATTTATTACTATATTTTTCCCGTGTGAATGAGCAGCTTAAATCAAAGCTTTGATCACTTGCTATTTAATATTCTAATTTTCTTATAAACCTACATGCAGCCCAAGAATATCTTTGTAAATAACTTTAATACTAGAGTCTAGTACTCTGTTTCTAGCATGCTAGCTAACATTAATCTTACTATTAGAATTAGTTTTCAAATAACAAAGTGTGAAATATACTAACTGTCAAAGTGTATTATGAAATTCTGTGCAATGTTTGCATTTTTAGTAATTCGTATCTTGATTTAGTTGCACTGAGACTTACAGTTTTATATTGTATATACTCTGGTGAATTACAGTTTCCAGGTCTGGACTGAAAAACTGTGTGTTAAATATTAGCAAAGTCTTTACTGTCACTTGATGCTGCTTTTAATTTTTGCAATCCAGATCTGAATTAATGGAATTTATAATAATCATTATAAATTATGCACAGGGGACTATCAGATGTTGAAAAGCATTGCCTATGCAAGAAGTCAGAGTATGATTGTATTTCAGGGACTGATCAGACTGCAGTTTACCAATCCTTGGTCTTACTATCATATGTCCTTCATTTTTTTTCTCCATCTATACATTTACAAATAATCCAACCTTGTAATACTGCCACTGAACTAGCTGATCAATATCCATATGTAAAATCAGATTTATGAACATATAGGCCTGTTTAAACATTAAAAGTAAACCAACATTTATATACATTCTTGATTGAGATTGGTTTAAATTGTTGATTATTTATTATTTATTTTATTTGATTTGATTTCTAGACCGCCCCCTCTCCCCGAAGGGACTCGGGGCGGTGTACAGGTACCAAATTAAAAACCTTACAAATAATCATAAATATAGTTAAAATCGAATTAAACTTTAAACCCCTGTACAAATTTATAAAAATTAAAAACTTAGCCTAAGACCAAAATTTAAAAATACAGACTGAGGTGGGAGAGCTGGAATTAGGCCAAGCCGGCTAGATTAAACAGGTGGGTTTTGAACTTCTTACGGAAGGAGCGGAGGTCCATGGTTGTTCTAATATCAGGGGGAAGGTCATTCCAGAGGGTCGGGCCCATCACAGAGAAGGCCCTTCCCCTGGGCGTCGCCAGCTGGCACAGCCTAGTGGACGGCACCCGGAGGAGTCACTCTCTGTGTGAGCGAATCGGCTGAAGGGATGTGTGGGGCAGGATACGATCCCGCAAATAACTAGGCCCTGTGCCATGGAGCGCTTTGAAGATGATAATCAGCACCTTGAAACACACCCGAAAAGCTACAGGTAGCCAGTGCAGCCCGCGCAGGAGAGGTGTTACATGGGAGTATCTAGCGACTCCCAAGACTGCCCGCGCGGCCGCATTCTGAACCAACTGCAGTCTTCGGGTGCATCTCAAGGGGAGCCCCATGTAGAGAGCGTTACAGTAGTCTAGCCGGGACATCACAAGCGCATGGGTGACTGTGTGAAGGGCGTTCCAATAGGGTATGCAATTGGCGCACCAGGCGAACCTGGTGAAACGCCCCCCTTGCCACGGCTGTCACATGGTCATCCATTGACAGCCGGGCATCTAGGAGGATGCCCAAATTGCGTACCCGATCCACGGGGGCCAGGTGTTCGCCCCCAATGGCCAGTGATGGAATCAGCTGGTTGAACCGGGGTGCCGGTAGCCACAGCCACTCCGTCTTGGATGGGTTGACCTTGAGTCTGTTACTTCCCATCCAGATCCGTACGGCTTCCAGACACCGGGACATCACTATGACGGCATCGTTGGGGTGGTTCGGGGTAGAGATGTACAGCTGGGTATCATCTGCGTACAGATGGCAATCTACCCCGAACCCACGAATGATCTCGCCCAGCGGCTTCATATATGCATTGAACAGGAGAGGCGAGAGGACTGACCCCTGTGGCATCCCTCAAGTGAGCGGCCTCGAGGTCGACCTCTGCCCCCCTGCCAATACAAATTGAACTCGGCCAGAGAGGTAGGAGGAAAACCACCGCAGAACGGTGCCCCTCACCCCCAGCCCCTCCAGTCGATGCAATAGGATACCATGGTCGATGGTATCAAAAGCCGCAGAGAGGTCTAGTAGGACCAGGATGGAGGAGCAACCCCCATCTCTGGCCCTCCAGAGATCATCCACCAATGCGACCAATGTCATCTCCGTGCTGTGGCCGGGCCAGAAACCGGACTGGTATGGGTCCAGATAATCAGTTTCCTCCAGGTGGCGTGGAAACTGTTGTGCCACCACACTCTCTACAACCTTCGCCAGAAAGCAGAGGTTGGAGACGGGACGGTAGTTGGCTAACACAGCTGGGTCCAAGGAAGGCTTCTTGAGTAGGGGTCTCACCACCACCTCTTTCAGGACGGCCGGCAAGAACCCCTCACTCAAAGAAGCGTTAACTAACTCCTGGAGCCAGCGTCGTGTGACCTCCCAGGATACCAGTACAAGCCAGGAGGGACACAGGTGCAGTAAACATGTAGTGGCTCGCAGTCGCCTACGCAGCCTGTCCGATATCGGAATATGGACATATCGTTGACGAAGAATATAAATATATATTTTAATATAGCTGAATTTTCACCAAATGTACATTCAACATGGAAAAAAAGAAGATCCAGAATAAACTACCTCTTGTTATCTGTCAAGTATTAGAC